>NW_023276806.1:238090805-238433309 GCF_003668045.3 Cricetulus griseus
GTTAAACACATGGGCTTGTTTGTATCTATAACTCATTTATGTTAGCTGTGTCCATAGTAAGCAATGATTTTTAAGTATCTGTGTGATAGGTTGACATGGGTCCTCTGGCTACACACCTTCGAGTAAAGCAAATAGGTCATATGACAACTCTGATTCTAGTAATTTGAGAAATCACTACTCTGGGTTCCATGATGACTAGACTGGTTTATAGTCCCACAACAATGTGTTTCCTTTTGTCTACATTCTTACCAGTACTTGCTGTTTTTTTTATAATAAATGGCATCATAATTGCACTAAGATACAATCTCAATGTAATTCTGAAGTTGAAATGGTTTCCTCTCTTTTGGGTTTTTATATTTCATCTTTTGCATATTGTTCATTTTGATAGCAAACTTATTATTTGGGTTGTTTGATTTCTTGTGTATTTACTTTAATTCTTTGTATATTCTATATACTAATCATGTCTCAAATGTATAGTTAAGTTGTTTTGCTGTTGTTCATCTCTTTGTTGCTATACAGAAGCTTTTAAATTTCAGGAAGTACTATTTGTTAAAATTATTTGAAATGAAAAGTAAAGGCAGGCTTGTGTCAACAGAAAGTAAGTCAGAGTTGATGGGTAAAGATTGTAGAGTAAGTATGTTCCATGAGATAAATTATCTAAATCTGTAGTTCCGGTGATCAACATGCTATCCCTCTCTGGGGGGTGTGAGGTAGAAAAACCATTTTGACCAAAATGTTAAAGGAAATGTATGTAGATAATAATGTAAAGTCTTTGAAAAAGCAAAAAGAGAATATATACAATGGGGTATCCATCAGGAGCAGCTGGTTGGTAGATTCTGTTGCAGAGACAGGGGGTGTCCACATCATCTGTACTGGTTCACATCCACAGCATGTCCAGGGATGACAGTCCTTAGGAGAGGCCTGTAGTCAGCAACTGATACTCAGGTGTGACTGCCAGAGCAGAAACCTGTTTAAGAAATGTTTAAACTGGGAACAGAAGTGAAAACTTTGAGTCCTAGCAAAAACTATAAATTTGGGCTAGAAACATGTACATATATGTGTCTTCTGTCCAGAGAGCCAGGTATGGTTTGGACAGAGGTGCATTTGGCCTGATGAAAAGCCCTTTAAGTTACTTAGATGACAACCAAAATAAACCTAAAATCCTTGAGCTTGTGACTGAAGAGTAGGTAGTCACTATTTTTTTTAATCATCTACCAAGCTACTATAGTCTTGTGGATCTGACTATCTGATGCTGTCAAGCTGACAACCATTAATATTTCAGAGACCTGAGAACAGTAAATTTTATACAGTTTCTGAATCTATTAAAAAGTGACAGGGGCCAGTCCATATACAGTTAGCCAGACCCAAATCTTCTAATCCATTTTGAATGCAAATCAAACTTGGTGTCTTTAAATAAAAGAAAAAAAATCTACCATTTTTACTCACTTAGCCTGTGGTTTCAAGTTAGTTGCAGGGAAATCTGCTTCCTTACAAATAGGAATCATGAGGTCTGGCACAGGGAAAATGTTAGGGGATTCACAGGGATGACCCCAACTAAGAAGCCAGACAGTGGTGGAGAGGATGCCATTGATGCCCTTCCCTTATAATTAGATAGATGTCTACCTTGGTTCCCATTCCTAGAGCCTTCATCCAGTAGCTGTTCGAAGCAGAAACAGGCACCCACAGCTAAGCACTGAACCATACTACTGGAATCCAGTTGTGGAGAGGAAGGAAGGATAAGCAAAGGAGTCAAGATGGGGCTGGAGAAACCTGCAGAAACAGTGGACCTGATAGCATGGAGACCCTAGTCATAAAGCTGCAGAAACAGCATTGGACAAAACCAAGCCCTCTGAATGTGGGTGCCAGCTAGGAGGCCAAGACAGTCTATGAGACCACTAACAGTGGAGCCAGTGTTTATCCGTAGAGCACAAATGGACTTTGGGAGGCCATTCCCTATGGAAGGATACTATTGCAGCCCAGATACAGCAAGGAGGGCCTAGGCCTTCTCCCAAATGATATGACAGACTTTGAAAGTCCCCCCTGGAGGGCCTCACTATCCCTGGGGAGATGTTGAGGGTTAGTTGGGGGGGGGATTTGTGGGGAAAGTGGGAGGATGGTAGGGCAAGGGAATGGGGGGATTGATATGTAAATATGAGTAGTAATTAAAGAATTTTAAAAAACAAAAACCAAACAAGTAGGAATCAAAGATTTAACCAATAGATGGCCTTGAAGAGATCCATCAGAGAGTTTAATATGTGTTACCTGCAGCTGAGGAAGAGAGTTGGGAAGTGGTGGCACACGCCTTTAATCCCAGCACTAGGGAGGCAGAGGCAGGTGGTTCTCTGTGAGTTCGAGACCAGCCTGTCTACAGAGTGAATGACTGAGTTCCAGGGAAATCAGAGCTACACAGAGAAAGCCTATCTCCAAAAAACAAACAAAACAACAACAACAACAAAAAGGACACATATCCTCTTTAACATATCTTTAAATCCATGTTAAAGATATGGGTTGTTTAATGCAGACATTCTGGTTTTCCTTACAGAATGACTAATATAAAATTTATATGGAGATATTTTAATGATTTCCTTGCACTGGCGAATTGAACATGTTTTACACTGAAAGTATGAACTTAGAAGTTGGAAAAGTATCTCAGAAGGGTTGACAATACCAGTGCTCTGTTTCTTTCAATTCTTTTCCTTTTCTTTGAGGAAAAAGTATTTGAATTATTTATAAAGTGCTACAGGAAACTGAGACTGGTCCTTCCTTTTTATGGATCCATATTCTGCTTCTACAATAATAGCTACTGATGCAGTATTATATGGGTCAAAAGGGCACTGAACTGAGCACATGACACATAAGAGTCAAATGGTGGTTTTGCAGAGCCCCCACTTAGAAAGCTAATTTTATAAAGAATCACAATCATGAATACTGTGGTCAAAGTGAAGAAACAATCTTTAGTCAGGAACTTCAAACATTATAATTTTACACAAACAAAAACAGTTCTATAGGTAAACAAAAGCAACCCAGAGAAGAGTTTAGGTTTAATTTGGCAGTGTACAGGTAAATAATCACAAATTGGTTCCTAAGTATCTGTAAAGCTGGGAACAATAATGGCCAACTGAAAAGAGAGAGTGCAAATAAAATCAGAGACAGAAACTGATGAAAAGGAAAAATTAGAAGTTCAGACTCAAAAGGATTGAAAAATACATAAGGAGGGCCAAAGAAATGGTAAAGGCATAAGACATTGGTATCAGCAAGTAAAATGGTACAAGAATTATGCCAACAATGATTGTATCCCCTTCCTCTCTCAAGCATCTTTTTATGTCCCATCCCAATTAGGCAGTCTTCCATGGATGCCCAGGTACATAAAGTAGAGAAATCCAAGAAACTAAGAGCCTAACTAGAAATGGATGAAACCATTCTGGCTTCTATTCTATTTTGCCTTTTGTTCTCTAGAAGAACAAGCATTATTTGCTTTTCATATGTCTGGATTTCTACAGAGCCATTATATAATAAATGATTGGAGATCATCTTCCCTGGTGTAGAATTCTGTCCCATTATCTGGAATCCTAAGGCACTATTTATAGGTTCTGACCCACATCACCAGTACAATAACTGAAACAGGGCCAGGGAGGGATGGTGTATCATTGACTTTAACTCGGGTAACCAAAAGCAAACTGAACTGGCATCAGAGTGGCCGATAACCCTTGCCACTAGAAACAGTAATATTTGGGAAGGTTAGATGGCAGTTACTCGGCTTTGATGACATTTCTTGTCTGATAGACAGCTGATACAGAGCCAGATGGGAAGGTCTGATTAAAGTTCTTGCATTTTCTTCCCTGGCCCACCATATTTCCACTTGCATTGTCCTTATAATGTGGTCAAAGGTCTACTCAGGGAATCTACATGCATTTCATTTTCCTTAGAAGCATAGGGCGCTATCTGTCTTCATTTATCATAGCACTGGCACTACTGATGCGAGAATGGGTCAACTACTCCTGGCAAGCTGTCACATAACAAAATGGTTCAGTGCCTTTTAACTAAGGAGAATGAGTTTCATGTTCCATCTCCCCTGTGGAAAGGCAGATTTGAATGGGGCTCCATTAAGACCAATAATGACTAAGGTGCAAACCTGAGACTATGAAAGTCAGAGTGAAGTAAGGGTTTCAAAGATTGAGAGGCAATTAGCCCAAAGAGAAAGATGATTAAGGTCAACAGTTGGCTAGAGAGAGTCAGACTCTATGACATACTCCAGGAAGAAAACAAGATTTTCAGTGGTGAAAGTGTTCTCACAACTGAACAAATGAACAGAAAATCTAGGAATGTTAAATAACAGGAAAAGTTCCCAACACAGTTAATGTGAAAAGAATTATGTCAAGCTTTGGTTTTTATGCTTAAAAGATTAAGAGAGTTGGGGTGAGTCTTAACACATTAAAATACTTGCACACAAACATGAGGACTGGAGTTTAAATATCTAGCACCCACATGAAAAGCAGAGTATATGGCCATATGTGCACCTGTAACACTAGAGCTTAGGGGCTAGAGAAGGGCAGAGACAGGAGGATTCCAAGGCTTGTTGTCATTGACCTAACTCCAATTTCAATCACAGATGGCCTCTCAAGTCAATAAGGTGGATAGTGAAAGACTATGTGAGGCAAGGTCTTCCTCTGGGCCTTCATGTGCATATACAGGCAAGCACACCCACACAAACAGATACACATCCCCCAGACACACACAGACAGAAGGTTGGGTGGGGGCTTATTGTTTTACCTCTAAAAAGAGGAAAAGAGAAATAAAACTTGTGATGGTGGCAAAAAAGAATGTTAGCATAATATTAACCCACCTTTTAGAGGGGCATATATATGCATATATTTGGTAAGAATTAAAAGTAATGATTAAAGTCCCTTTAAAAGATGCAATCAAATTATTTCAACATAGGTGAAAATTAAATAAAGCTTCTCTCAGCTATCTTAGAATAAATAATTGTTTAGTGAGGTCTTTTAGTGTCTTCAGTGAACAAGTGCTTTCCCCCAATGGTCTCTCAACTTTCTACCCTGATGTATATGCTACTGTGGACTTGGAAGAGTGAGGCAGAGGCACAGATACTGAAACCTTCTAGAAATAATCCTGACAGCAAACAGCCTCCTCTTTGCTTTCAAGAAATTGGTAAAAATATAAAAGTCAAAACAACTAAGTAGAGTCTATTACAAGAAGAACTGGATCAACTGGTTGTTCATACCTACTACCTAAGATATAGGGCATAGTATAGAAGACTATACTATTTTATCAAAAGATACTTTTGTGTGTTGTAGTTTTTCGATACCAAGGTAGATTAATAAATAAATCCATGCTAGTGTTATTTTTTCCTTTGAAAATGACAGTATCATATATCCTTGTACTGTAGACAAGACTATAAATAAGGTTGAAGTGCTCAAGTGACTTCAAAAATGATGGAGTAGGCTGACAAGATGGCCTTAACTTTCTGGGTATTCATTGAATTATCTCAAATAGGGGTATCGTTTGGAGAACAGAGGTATGAGAGCCAGGGATACTAAACTGCCTTGAGCTTCTCCTTTCTGGGGTTCTCCTTTCCACCCTACTAGAAACCCCAGGACCTCCCAAGCTGACACTTGCCAGTTGCATCATTCATGGAATTCTAAACATCCATTTCTTCCCTTTACCCCATAGGTTAAGTGATGGTTATGGCTGTACTATTATGGTAGCTTGGATGCTTCAACATTCCTGGTTGGCATCATCTGTGGTGGTTTGAATAATGGCTCCTATTGGCTCAAATAGCTGAATGTTTGGTCATTAGGTAGTGATACCACTTGATAGATATTAGGGATTAGAAGGTATGGCTTTGTTGGAGTAGGTATTGTTTTGTTGGAAGAATTATGTCACTGGGATGGGCTTTAGTGTTTCAAATGCTCAAGCCAGGCCCATTGTCTCTCTTCCTGCTGCCTGATGATCCAGATGTAGAACTCTCAGTTACTTCATCATCATGTGCCTACATGCTTCCCACCATGATGACAATGGACTAAACTGCTGAACCTGTAAACAAACCCCAATTAAATAATTTTATAAGAATATCTTTGGTTATATTGTCTCTTCACAGAAATACTAAGATAGCTTCCCTTGTTTTTTTTTTAATTTATTTATTAGTTCTTGTTAGGGAACAAGCTTGTTTCAAGTCCCTTCTCCCTCTCCCTCCCCTCACCCCCATCCCTCCTCCCCCACCCCCAGCCCCCCCACCCCATCCACCCACCACTCCCCAGGCAGGGTAGGGCCCTCAACGGGGGCTCTGCAAAGTCCACCAAATCTTCCTGTGCTGGTCCTGGGCCCTTCCCCATGTGTCCAGGGCCAGAGTGTAACCCTTCACATGGGATGGGCTCTCAAAGTCCCTTCTTGCACCAGAGAAAAACACTAATCCACCACCAGAGGCTCCCTGGAGTGCAGAGGCCTCCTATTGACATCCATGTTCAGGGGTCTGGATCAGTCTTGGTTTTATCCACAAGTTTTTCATTTTATTATTCTTGCCTCAGTTATCCATGATGAATGACACCTATTTTCTGTTAGGATCTCCTCTGGGAAGGGCAGGAGCAAATACACCCTATACTGAGAACTCATAATCCAGAGAACCTCTGCTAGACACTCTGCTTCTTCCCTAAATTGTATAATTCTCAAAGAGGGGATGGGATTTGTAACCAAAGATCAGAATCAGTTTGAAACCTCATAATAAGTCACAAAAGAAGACTGAAATTTCAAGTACAAGAAATCTCCTTCCATTCTGGGAAGTACATCTAACATACAGAACACCCTTCATTTATTCATTTATACATAAGATTACTGAAAAATACCAATTGTTACAAATTGAGCTAATTTTCTGGAATCTAATATTGCTGTAAGTTTAGATCCCCACTCTTGAAAAATAGGCAGTTAATGGACGCTTGAGGATTCACATTAGGCTGTCTCATCACCTTCCCAAGAAAATAGCAAGTTATTCATTTGAAATTTCACAACTTGTTCTCTGAAGCCTTTTATTATGTTTGTAATACACATCCAATGTCAAAACAGTACTCCCAGGACACTAATACTGAGATTTATCTGATGGCATATTTAACAAAATAGCTGCTTTGAGAAGGAACAAGAGCATGATCCTTTAGAAGCATTGTGCTCTGTGTTTCATTTAGGTGCAACAAAATGTTACCTGAGAGGCATCTCTGCTAACCTTGTGCTTTATTTGCATTTTTAGCTTATTAAGTATGAGGGCATTCATAAGTTGAGTGAAATTGCCAGCAAACTGTATTTCATGTTGAGGATCAGCAGGGGCCTTTTGGAGGGCTTCAATTTTTCTCTGAGTGTCAGGAAATCAGATTATTGCATCCAGCTGCAAGCTGTTTTGATTGAACTGAAAGTCTGATTTAATTTGGTACAAATGGCAAATTACACCTCTACTTATCCTTGAACTACATGTAGCCACCAAGTAGTATATTTCAGTATGATCTTAAAAGTTTAAAGGAGATACATGGTTCTTAATGATCATTTCTCAGTGTCTAGACCACTCATCATCAAATTTTAATGTATGTTGAAGGTCTGACATAAGTAGCACACATAACTACTCTACTTGCTACCCTGGTGTTGTTTGTAGAATGTATGGCTAACTCTGTGGATGGATGCATAGTAACCACATGAAGATTCTTGCTTTACAAAGTGCAACAAACTGGACCATGTGTTTATCAGTATCACTCAGGTATACAATGTGTTTTTACCATGCTTAACTCTCCTTCCCTTAACTCCAACCCTGACACACCTGTACTTCCTATCAATTTCTTATCCTTTTTAAATATATAACTTGAAGAATCAAATTTGTGCTATTCACATACTTTGGTTGTGGGGTCAGCTACTGGAGTATAGCCAACTTGCCAGGAGCCAACATTTAAACACAACTAATTGTCCTTTTCCAGAACTGCCTGTATCTCTTCAGCTAGGGGTAGGGACTCATATGTTCCTTCCTTATCTATGCAGGAATGTTGATTGGCTTGATGTTGTGCAAGTCTTATGTAGATGACCATGAGAGCTATGAGCTTAAGTGTAGCAATTCTATCAAGTCCAAAAGACACTCTATCACTAAGGTCCTCTCTTGACTCTGATGGCTCATAATCTTTCTGCCATCTCCTTCTATTGTGGCCCTTGAGCATTTGGGAGATGGGCATGTATCACAAATGTCCTACACAAACACTTATTCACTGCAATTTGACCAGTTATGAGTTTCCAGATAAGTGTAGCTCATCAAAGAGGCATCATTTGCAGCACATGGGGACTATTAAAAAAAAATTCACAACTGGTGGAAGTTCAGAGAATGGTGCCCAAACCTAAAGAATACATCTAAGACTGGAAACACTGCAGAAAAGGAAACATAAAGATTGTAAAGGATGGAAGAGTAGAATTCTGTTGCTATAGTGTCTTCTCTAATATGACAGAAAAGCTGAGCCATGTATTCTCAACAATATGGTTACCTAAATAAGACCCACGCAATGAGAGCATAAATTGACAATCCAACATGAATGGAGGAAACCTCCTAAGGACCCACTCACAGATGAAGAGCTACAGGCAATTAATACTGCTAAGAAACAGAGTGGCAGTCTTCTCCAGAGAGACAGGCTCCCTGATTGTCCACCAATCTGACTTTACTTGTGATTATTTATCCAATCTAAAGGGCTAAACACACACACACACACACACACACACACACACACACACACACACACACATTGGAAGTGGAAAGGAAGGGTGGAAATGATAAGACGATAATAGTGATTCATAAATTTTTCAAAAAATAAATTAAAAGGGAAAATAAAAGAGAAATGCTGGTGAGGATAAAGAGAATGTAGGAAGCTTATGAAGACAAATTAGTGTAGTCATTATGGAAATCAGTATAGTAGTTCATTAGAAAAGTATATCTGCCATGTGACCCAGTTTTTCCACTACTCAGCAATTACCCAAAGGCTGAAGAGACAAGTGCTAATCCATGCTCATAGCTGCTCTAGTCACAGTAACCATGACATAGGAACAGACTAGACATTCAACAACTGATTTTGGAGAACGAAAAGGTTAAACATTTATAAAATGGGATTTTTATTAACTGTATAGAATAATGAAATTGGACCGTAAAAGGATAAAACTGAAAACCAATATATTGAGTGTGTGAACCCAGACCCAGAAAGACACATGCCCTATGTCTTCATTTACATGGATATCCTAGCGTCAAATATTTAGATTAGTTTGTTTAGCTTAGAATAGATACACTATCTAGTAAGCTAGAAAATTTTGTAGGGGGAAGAAAAATCTTATAGAAGGGAAAAATCATAGATCACAGGTGATATGAAGTGAAGTTTATGTGGGGAGAGGGATGAGTGATGGGGTGGAGGTGGGGGAGGTCAGTGACTAACAATAAAGATATTTGAAAAAGCTATATGGAATCCTACTACCCTATTAGCTACACACACACACACACATACACACACACACACACACACACACACACACACACACACACACACACACACACACAATTAAATTTAAGTTACCCTACACTGGAAGCCATAGCTCGCAAAAAGGCCAATGCTAGTTGTGGTATACAACCACCCCCCCCAAACAATACAGGTTATTGTCTTGTTATCCCATCAGCACTGTTGGCAAGATACTGCTATCGAATACACCACACACTTTGGTCACAGTACATGTAGGAATCAAGTTGGCACTGACCAGGAAGCTTCCTTCCTATTGGTTTGCTTTCATAGGACCAGAAAGTACTATGCAGGATGCAGGGTGCTGGGGGCATATAAAAGTACCCAGCTGTGAGCCATGTGAGCTACAATAAAGGAGAGGTTTTAAAATACAATGTATGTATGTATCATGTGTATCTCCAGAGAATAATAATGAAAAAAGAAACCAAGAATTTGAAAGAAAGCAAGGAGGGAAACATGGAGGTTTTAAAAGACAGTGTGTTTATGTATGTATGTATGTATGTATGTATGTATGTATGTAATGTATGTATGTAGTATGTGTATATACAGAGAATAATACTTAATAAAAAAGGAAACCAAGAATTTGAAAGAAAGCAAGGAGGAAAACATGGTGGAGGGGCATTGGAAGGAGGAAAGGGAAGAGACAAATGCTGTAATTATGTTGTGATCTCAATTTTTTTTAAATGACAGTTCAAGGCTTGGAAAGACGTTCAGCAATTAATAACTTTGCAGAGACCAGGGTTTTGTTTTCAGCACCTACATGATGGCTCACAGTCATTTGTAACTTTGGTTCCAAGATACTCAATCTCCTCTTCTGACCTCTGCTGGCACTGTATGGACATGATACACATACATGCAGATAGACAAAGTACTCACAGACATAAAATAAATAAATACTTTTAAAGTAAGAAAAAGAAAGTGCAGATAATTGGATTTTTTTGTTAAATTGTCTTGAGTGGCTAAACTTCCTAGGACCATTTTGAAGAACATACTTAGAAATAAAAAAGAACTTCAGAGCCGGGAGTTGGTGGCACACACCTTTAATCCCAGCACTCAGGAGGCAGAGGCAGGCGGATCTCTGTGAGTTCGGGGCCAACCTGGTTCCAGAGAGAGTACCAGGATATGCTCCAAAGCTACACAGAGAAACCCTGTCTCAAAAACCAAAAAAAAGAACTAAATTACCATTGCAATATTACATTTTAGAGGCTTTTTATGATTTCTAAGCTTTTCATCTCAGAAAATATACAACTTCAAGACATAGCTTGAAACTTTTAAGCCATATCCAAACAAATGCTTACATGAAAATAAGTTACACATTTAAAAGTATGATTGCTATGAATGGAGTCATCAGGAGTGTTTTTCAAGGAGGATTGCAAAAAGAGATAAATGAGTTGGCTACACTGGTTCCCTTAAGGGCTATAGTGATGGTGAATTTTTCCAGGTGCTCCTCAAGATTTCTCTATGTAGTGCAGCCAGCCATAATTTCAAAGACATTAATTAGAAAGTTTCCAGAGATCATAATAATTTTTAAAATGTGTGCACGTTTGTTATGTGATGTGTATGTGTATGTTTGTATGTTCATGTGTGCACCACAATATTCATGTGGAGGTCAGAGAGCAGTCTTGGGTGTTGGTCCTCACCTCATTCGTGGCAGAGCCTCCTGATTACTGTTACATGTGGCAGGCTAGTTGACATGTGAGTTTTTGAGGATTTTCCCATCTCTGTTTCCCACCTCAGCAAAGATTCTCTGGGATTGTAGATGTATGCTGCAATTTCCGGCTCTATGTGGCCTCTGCACATCCAAACTCAGGTCATCATACTTACATGACAAGCATTTTATTCACTTAGCAATCTATCTTTCCAGCCTCTGCAATAAAATTGTCAAAGAACTGGAGGAATTCAGAGTTTTGTTTTGTTTTTTTTTTTTTTAGTTTCTGTTGTCATATTTGTTTCTTCATCAACTCAGAGACATTTTCCATCAAATCACTAATATCTTCAGTTACACCTCCATGCTTTCCATGTGTCTTTTCTAACATAATGATACTTTCTTTCCTGGAGCAATAAAGAATTTAAAACTTAGTTTAGCTGAGAATCATGGTCTCATATATGTGCTTCCATGTCTATATTTTGCCATGCAATGACACTATAGGGTAATAATCAAGCGTTGTTTTGTTGTTGTTGTTTTCTCTATCTTAAAATATATCATAATCATGACAGGTATGTCATAACTGATCATTGCAGGAAATGAACACAGGCTCTGCGATGTCATCAGAACCTTTTATCCCAATGCTTCATTCAACTTTCACAGCTTTCTTTTTTTCCTTTCAATTTTAATGATAAATGACCTTCTGTTATATAGACAAAGATGTGTTAATAAAAGGAATACAGACAGTAGATGTTTTTATAATCTGTCTTATCTTACATCACTAGAAACTGCAATGACTTGACAATGAAAGAATCCATGACAGTAGGTTTCCCATACACATGAGAAATTACTGTAACAGGCAGAGTAACAATGTTATTTTGATTAGCTACATTTCTCTTGCTGAGATAAAACATAATGACCCAGAAGCAACTTATATAAGAAAAAGTTTAACTAGGTTTTTTTGGTTTCCCCCTTTTAAGGTTAATAATTCTTTATTCAAAGTTCACCAGTGTACATGTAAATCAAAACATGCATACAGAGAAATATCCACAATAACATTTGACTGATTATCTGAGTATAGTTAAATAGCTGTGTTGGTACATTAATCTTTTTTTTCTTTCACCCCCTCTTTTATGTCTCTCATTGAATATAGATTCTTTTTTTTTCATACAGTATATCCTGATTGTAGTTTTGCCTCCCTCTACTCCTCCCAGTTGGTTCCCAACTCCCAACCCCTTTCTGCCTCTCATCAGAGAACATCAGGCTTCTGAGAGATAACAACCAAAGATGACAAAATAAAATATAATAAGATGAAACAAAAACTCTCATATAAAAGTTGGGCATGGCAATCCAACAGGAGGAAAAGAGCAGGCACAAGAGTCTGAGACCCACTCAGCCTCATAATCAGGAGTCCCATAAAAACACTAACCTAATAGCTATATTATACACAGAGAAGCTGGTATAGACATATATAGACCACGTGCTTTTAGAATGTTTCTGCATCCTCTTCTCTGGAATTTCCTGTGTTCAGAGGAGAGGAATCTGATGGAGATGTTCAATTTAGATTCCCTCTATGTGTAATCTATGGACTGTAGCTGGGTTATAATTTACTTAAGAGCTAATATCTCCTTATGAGTGAATACATGCCATATTTATTTTTCTGAGTCTGGGTTGCATCCCTCAGGATGATTTTTTTCTAGTTTCATCCACTTGCTGAAAATTTCACTATGTCATTTTTTAACAGCTGACTAATATTCAGTTGTATAAATATGCCACATTTTCCTTAATCATTCTTCAGTTGAGGGATATCTAGGTGTTTCCAGTTTCTGACTATTATGAATAAAAGCATAATGAACAAGGTTGAGCAAGTGTCCTTGTGGTAGGATGGAACATCCTTTGGGTAAATGCCCGAGAGTGAAATTGCTGGGTCTTGAAGTAGATTGATTCCTAACTTTCTGAGGAAACTCTATATTGACTTCCATAGCAGCTGTACAAGCTTGCACTCCCACCAATAATGGGGGAGTGTTCTCCTTGTGCCACATCCTTGCCAGTATGGGCTTTCATTTGTGTTATTGAGCTTAGCCATTCTAACAGGTATAAGATGGAGTCTCAGTAGTTTTGATTTGCCTTTTCCTGATGGCTAAGAATGTGGAACATTCTTTTGTTTCCCAGCCATTTGAGATGCTTCTTCTGAGAATTTTGCTTAAATCTGTTCCCCAGTTTTTAATTAGGTTTTTTTGTTTTTTAATATCAGTTTCTTGTGTTCATTATATATTTTGGATATTAGTCTATTATCATATGTGGAGTTGATAAAAATCTTTTCCCATCCTTTAGGCTGCCTCTTTGTCTGATGGAAAGTTTCATTTGTCTTTCAGGAACTTTTCATTTTCATGAGGTCCTATTTGTTAATTATTGATTTTAGGGTCTACAGTACCAGTGTTCTGTTCAGAAATTTGTCTCTTATGCCAATGCACTCAAAGCAATTCCCCACTTTCTCTTTTATCAGGTTCAGTGTATATGGTTTTATGTTGAGGTATTGGATCCACTGGGACTTGAGTATTGAGCAGGGGGAAGAATTTGGATCTATTTGCATTTTTCTATATACATACATACAGTTTCACTGACACCATTTGTTGAAGATGCCCCTCTCCCAGTGGATATTTCTGGCTTTATCAAAAATAAAGTGCCCATGGGTATGTGAAATTATGTCTGGGTGTTCAATTTAATTCTACTCATCAGTGATTCTGTTTTTATGTCAATACCATTGGATTTTAATTACTTTAACTCTGCAGTAAAACTTGGAATCAGGAATAATGAGACATCCTTCAGTTCTAATTTTCAGGATTCTGAGTTTTCTGTTGTTTAATGCAAAGTTGAGAATTTTCCTTTAAATATCTGTGAAGAACAGTGTTGAACTTTTGATGGGGATTGCACTCAATTTGTAGATTGCTTTTTGTAGGGTGGCCATTTTTACTATGTTAATCCTGTTGATACATGAGCATGGGAGACCTTGTCATCTTTTTATATCTTCTTCAATTTCTTTTTTCAAAGACTGGATATTTTTATCATACAAGACTTTTATTTTCTTGGATAGAGTTACAGCAACATGCTTTACATTATTTGAGGCCATTGTGAAATGTGTTCTTTCCCTGATTTCTTTCTTAGTCATTTGGCATTTGTATATAGAAGGGATATTGAATTTTTTGAATTAATCTTGTATCCAGCCATTTTGCTGAGCATGTTTATCAGCTGTAAGAATTCTCTGGTGGAAAATTGGTGATCACTTATGTATATTATCATATCATCTGCAAATAGTTACATGTTGAGTTCTTCCATTCCAATTTGAATCCCCTTGATCTCCTTCAGTTGTCTTATTGAGACTGTGGGAATTGTATCTCAGGAGCACTGGGAGAGGCATAGGTCTGCCTTCAGCCTACTTGTTGCCCTTGGAGGAGCTGCCCTTGGAGGAGCTGCTCTTAGATTAACAAGGGGTACCTGCTGGAGTTGGGGTCTGGAACAGAGCAACAACTTGAGGGAAGGAATTAGGATGGAATGGTTTGGGGGATCCACAAAAATGGAGATACAGGGAAAGGAAGGCTGAAGCTGGTGATCTATTTACACTGCTACTGGTGAGACTGGGGATTGGGTCTGGGGGAAGAGAGAGCTACAACTTTCTTACAAATGAAAATTATTTTGTGTTCATGTTGTAGTATCCACATTTATTTTAAGAAGGCCTCCTGTGATATTTGTCTTTGAAGTTATTTTAAAAACACAGTGGGAAATGTAGTTTAATATAAGATGTATTAAATGTAGCTTAATGTAGTTAGTCTATTTTAACAATACAAAAATTATGTCATATAAAAATATAATGTGGGGTTTGAATTCTTGTGGGACAAACTATCATCTTTTTTGTATTTTCAAATTCTACACATTGTGAAAATATTCCTGAAAAACCAGTAAGACTATTAAGCTCAGTGGTGCCTACTGAGTGTTTTGTTGGAAAATAATGTAACTACTTCTCTAATATCTGAGAAAAAAATCAAGTACGATAGCCTGTTAAGGGAATCACAGGCTAATACATGCTAATAAATGCTGAACTGATCTTATTAAGATAAAATGTTCTAGTAAATCAAATGATATTCATTTTCTTAAAAATTATGATAGCAGGTGTTCCAATATGAGCTATTCATTTGCAGCATGATTTAAAATTAGCAAATGTCAACATGATGGAGGATTAGTTTCTGAAAATAGAGATTATACAGAATATGTCCAATGCATGCATTGAAGCATAAATAATAACCTTTATAGTTCTTCATGGTTGCAAAATGTACAGACATACACCAAATTATTTGCTGTTTATTGCAACTTTGTAACAGACAAAACAAGACCACCTTTTACTATTTATATTTTTTAAGATGAAGCAGTCTAGACTCACAAAAACTTAAGGAAACAACTATGGTTATATCATTTATACGCTGTGAATTACAGAACAAGAATTAAAAGCCTAGACTTATGAGGACCAGTACTTACTCCTATATAAATTAAAAACTCCTCAGTATTTTGACATTCTACAAAGAATAGTGGCTTCTGCCTGCACACAATGGAACAGTGTTTATATTTGGTACATTAGAAGACAACCTGCAGTGCTGAGAAGAGGCAGTAGAGGGGGAAAAAACGATCCATGCTATTCTCTGTGCCCTTCTTCCCCATTGTTTCCTCAATGATGGATATTTTTAAATTTTATTATTGCAGTCAACATATTAATTCTGCTTTTATCATTCAAATTGTGTTCTCCTGATTAATATTTTCACTTATCTATTTTTGTCCAAAGTGAATTCAAATATAGAATTTGGATCAGTTTTATACAAGATGCGAAAAATATCCTCCATTAAAGCATAAATGAAAAGAACTGGAAGTAGATGATGGCTTCTTGCTGCGGTTCAATGTATAATAGCCCACTTTGACAGATAAATGCCCAATACTTCACAAAATTGTCTATTTTCTCAGTGAAGCAAGATATCTTTTCCTTACACATGGCTCACAAATTACAAATCTGTTCTGATTACTGGTAATGCTATGAGCCTCATGATTAAAAGAACATTTGAATGATAATGCATTTCTGTGCACACCCAATAAGAGTCAAGAAAGTAGGACAGAAACACATTCATCCTTCATTTGCTGAATTTTGCATCAAGAAGAAAAGTCAGCATAGTATTTCTGATCATGAGGTGGAATGCAAATATAATAGGAATGACCCTGTTATAGAAATGAGAACAATAATGTTCTTCAGCAAATATTACACAAATAGGAAGCAAAGCCAGCTCATGAAGCAATCAACATTAGTGAGTTAATGTTGAATTTGAAAGATGTGTGTGTGTGTGAGCACACACATGAATGGTGTCAGAAGCGGGATGACTCCATGCCCCAAGGTTTCCAGAGAAAGAGGGAAACCTGCTGCCACAGCCTGCCCTGTCGGGCCACTGAGAGGCATCAGACGTCCCAGCGCTCTTGGGCGTTGGACTCCGAACTCCCGAGATGATAAAGACAGATCCAGATAAAGAAAAACCTCTAAAGGTTTACTACATTTAAAAACAGATGTAGGCTTGTGAGAGAAAAAGTAACAGGAGGAAATAGAGTAGCCGGTTGTGATGGCCAACGCCGGTTGGATTTACTGAAGGAAGCAGAGGCAGGCGGATTTCCACAGAGAAACCCTGTCTCAGAAAAAAAAAAAAGAAACAAAAGGAAGTAAAAATAGAATAGTAAAAAAGCCATCTAAAGATGGAAAATACACAGAGAATCTGGATACTTTATGCCATATTGTTGTCTTTAAATTCTTTGATTGGTGAGGAAAGACTTACTGCTACTAAAATACATTTGATTATAAATGTTGCTAAATTAAACCAACTTAGACATTTTAAAAATGCTTTGACTTCAGAATGTAAGTCTAAGGACAGGCTACTTAGAAATAAAGGTTTTGCTTGTATTTCCACAGAAAATGAAAAGCTGTGGATTCCTTCCAGACTAATATGGTTTGATCAAGCAAGATCCCCTGAAGCTGAGATGATATAGCCTTACAGACTACAAAAACAAGGACTTGGTCAGGTTTTATCATATCCCCATGGTATAAGAACATCGCCCCCAATCAGCAGGAACCAGTTTATAAATATTTGTTTTCATTTAAATGGATTTGGTTATAAATGCTAATGAACATAGTCAATTTTTTAAAAACAAAAACAAGGAGAATAGCATATAGGAATGAATACTTTGCATTGGTATAGATTTTCACTTATTGATACAACTTTAAGGTCAATTTTGTGATATGTATATGTCTCCTCTTGTTTAGGTAATGTGTTTATACAGATATTTTACATATAGTAGAACTTATAATTAGGTTAGTTAGGTTTTCTAGATATACAGAGATGTATTTGAGATGGATAGGTATTCTTCAAACCTTTCAAAGACCTACAGAAATATGGCATTTAAATGGGTTAGGGTTTTTCTTGGCAGTAAGACACAACTGCTCCTGGCACACCAATTACGTCAGAAAGGAGGATGGGCATCGAAGAAACTCGTTATGGAGTTTGCTTTCAACAAGGCAAGATTAGCCATGTGGGCAAGAAACTGCTCTTGCCTGGACTGTTTGCTGCTGTATAAACTGGACATACAGGACACACAAGAAAGTGACTACTGAACTTACAAAACAAGACAGTACTAAAGGGTTCCTGTTGAAATAGAGAAGTGTGCCAGACACACTGTGGCCTATGGGATGAAGATGGATGCCCCAAAGTTACAGAGGAACTTTGGGTGACTGTCCAGGTAATGGATGTCTCTGTCAATTCTAGAGTTTATATATTATCCTTCTGTGGTCTTTGATAGAATTGAAGACAGATAATTATGGTTATAGTTTTCTTCAGTTATTATAAAAAATAAGTTATCCTTTTATTTTAGACAGAAAAGAGGAGATGATGGGGAATGTTCTGTGTCTGTTTATCTTATTGATTGTTAAATAAAATACTGTTTGGCCAATGGCAAGCAAGGACTAGGAGTCAAAGAGGATTCTGGGAAATGTAGTAGAGAAGTGATGATCCAGGCAGGAAGTGACATGACAAGGAGACTCATATCTAAGCGAGGAAACAGGAAGTGTGTCTTTTTTTCCCCTCCGCTCCTGTTCCAGCGGCATAATGTGACCCACCAGCAAGGAGGGACTCCAATAAGGCATCCGATAAGATAAGTCTTATAAAATATATTGGTTTTTGATAATTAAGACTGAGCTAACAGATGAGAATATATGTGTGTGTGTGTGTGTGTGTGTAACTATATATATATATATATATATATATATATATATTCCTATTATATATACACACACAACACACACATATATATATACATTATATATATTTATATATAATGTATATATATTCCTATTAGATTGGTAGGGAAATGAAAATCTAAACTGTGCTGAGCTATCACCTCAATCCTGTTATAATGGCCATTACTAGAAAGACAAGCAAAAATAAGTGTTAGCCACAGTGGGGGAAACTAGGAATTTTTGAATATTATTGGCTGATATGTAAACTAGTACAGATGGTAAGTGCTCACCAAAAAAATTAAAGCTAGAATGACCATGTGATGCAGAATTCCCTTGGGTAGTACATAACCAAAGTAAATCAAATTAGTGCTTTATAGAATTATCTGTACTCCGTGTTCACTATAGCTTTATTCACCAACCCAAAATCTAGAAAAAACCTGAGTACCCAGTGATAAGACAAATGCATAAAAAGGTAAACCCAGCCTTAAAAACAGAGGGAAATACTGCCATTTGCAAGAGTATGTTTGAATCCAGAACATACCATTTCAAGTGAAAGAAGCTTTAAACAAAGAAAATAGCCATATGTGGAATCTAATTTTTTTAAAAGATGAATATATAGAAACATATAGTAAGGATCCCAGGGAGGAAAAGGCAGGGGCTAGGGGTGTGGGGTAAGAAGAAACACTTTAAAGCAGGAGCTTTCCAGTTGCTTAGAACTGGTGAATCTGGAAACCTAATGCACATAAGGACAATTGCTGGTTCTACTGTATGTTATACTGAAGATTTCTTATGAGGACATACCTAAGTTACAATTACGACTAAAGCAAAGATAACTGTAAAAGATAGAATATGATATTTAACTATAGTTAATATTTCACTTTGATATATGTTGCATAATTTAAACGCATAGCCTGAAAATGAGTTTTTAAAATAAAATATTTAAGCAAGTTATATAAAATGCATAACATAGCTCACATTCCTTACAATTTTTATATATTAATTTTATTTTTAGTAACATAGTAGGGGCTTTCAGAAATCACAATATTTTTAGTGGTCAATAAAAAGTTTACAGGACTTACAAAGTTCCAGTATTTTTGAGATAGGAGCTTAGAAAATCATACCCCTAGCTAAGGAGTTAGGGCAGAGTAGGGATAGTCGTCTTTCTTTGGGTTATGACCATTGATAGGTTGGCCTACAACTAAGTGTATATGAGCAGCACTAAATTAAATCAGTTTCTTTTTAAGTAAAAAGGAAGATATGAAGTTTAAAGGGAGATTTGTTTGAGTAGGGGGCTCCAAGGTAATTGAATTTTGAGGTAAATATGACCAAATAAATTTGTATAGATGTATGAAATTATCAGAAAACAGATAAGAATATTAACAAAAAGAAATCTTTAGGATTTAATAGAGTCCCAAGCTTTTTCTCTATTCAGTAGTTCTTGTCTTCAAGTTGAAGCATCCTCTACCCAGAGGAACATCTGTGAATTAGGGTCAGAGCCTTAGCAAACAGAAGAATGAGATTCCCAAATAGACTTCACTCTTCTACAACTAACATTTCTAGACCAACAGGATCAAGAAATGAAAGTATTGGAGATGATGAGGATGCTCACATGTCCATCAGCTTAACAAAACTTTAAATAGGCTTCTTCATTACTCTAGACTCAAACCCCCACCCTGTCACTGTCACTATCTACTGGAAGGAAAACTGTAATTGCTAATTCTTTATCTCTTTGAGGTATAAATCTTTTTTAAAGCCTCTCGCCAGATGTATAACTGAGCAGTGTCTTTCTCAGAAGCTGGGGGCTATTCCTGTAAAACTGAATCATCAAGAAACATAGCTCCCCAGTCTTCCAAGCACTGTGGGAGTGGAGTCTGCCTTCCGTGAGCACCAATTAACAAACACAGATGGTCTAATCACAAAGCAAGACATTTTCGGTGTCAGAAATAACAATTTGTTAACCTCATCCCATTCATTGATCAAATGTTCCTCTGACTTCCAGTAGTTTTTCACTAACTTATCCTAGCCCTGAAAGGGTCCTCCTGCCTATTCTTTAACACAGTTGGAAGGGAGAAAACACTTAAACATTGTTGAAAATATTGAAGCTTAAGGAATGGTATTTGATGTACTTTTTTTATTAACTTAACTATTTAGTAGTTTTAAGTTTACAAAAAGTTTTGCAGCCAAAGCTCCCTCGATCTCATCTCTGTTCCCCAGGATTCTATTATGACGTTCTTGCATCAGTATGATATATCTGTTATAGCCAAAGGCCAACCCTGATATGATCCACTGTAGTCCTTCATTTACATTAGAATGAGTTCTTTGTATCATATAGTTAGTTACCTTTCTTGTTTCTGTAGCCAAACATATGAATGATGTAGACAATGAGAGAAGGAAGGATTTTATTTTAGATGATGGCTCCAGGGGACTCACTGCTTGGTCACTGGGCCACATATACTTATAAAACAAAAATTTGCTATGGTAAACAGCAGCTTACATCTCAGTGACCAGGAAGCAAAGAGGTCAAGAAGAAGAATTCAAGGATAATTATCCTCCAAAGACCAAAGATTTAACTTCTTTCTCTGATGAATTTCCATTGTCCAAATGTTTCACAAGCAACCAAAGAAAAACTAGACAAGCAGAATGATTTCATATTCAGAAGCTTCTGGAAGCAAAGTAAACAATGAACAGAGTCCCGTGGGGTGGAGAAAACACACAGACTAACACTCCAACAAATCCAAAGAACAATCTTCAACACTGTGGCAAGCCGTACTGAACATGCATAGAAACAAGAATGAGACTAGACCTCTACCTCTCACTATTCAGAAATATCAATTCTATATGAGTTGTAGATATTTTTGTAGATGTTCCTTGACAGACTGAATAATTTATGCCATGTCTAAGTTTTAAATAAACATTATTGTGAGAGTATATCTTAAATGATATCTCTTGGGCTCTTTTACATATATAGTATGTAGCATATGTGGCAATAAAGAATAGTACTTTTAGAAAATATTTAAGTTGTTTCCAGAACAAATTTCAAAAAGCTTTGCCATTACTGAAAAGGTTACTGATCCTGGAGATTTAAAAAAAAATACTTGGAACATATGAAACAATGATAAAAACTCTTTATCTAGTATTAAGAAGCTGAGATGTCACGTCTCAAAATTAGGAAGTACAGTATTCAATACGGCTATGTATTTATATGAGGAAGCACAAAAGAGATGGAGCTATGTTCTGGAGCCCCACACAATTTGGGCAAAGAGCTGAGCAGTAATTTTCCAGTGAGGACACAGCTATTCAAATGTGAAGTCAACCACACTTAGACAGTCATAAGAAACTAGTCTTTTGTTTATTCTTCTTTCCATGAGAATTGCTACAAAATAATTTCAGGAAAAAACATATCCACCATACCCTTGTGTTCTCCCATGTGTGACACTACATAACATTTCTCAGTAGCCAGCACATACTCCAAACATCCATCTCTAAGATACTGTGTGGGGTTGCCTCTCAGCCCTGTGGTCTTTAATTTTAGAATATTGCACAAGGTATTTTCAGAAGGAGGAAATGTGATTTCAGAAGGAGGAAAATGTGATTTAATAACAAGTCAGTTATATGTATGTTTCAAAGTAAAAATAGATATAAATCACGATATTATGTATTCTTTCACTCTACTACATGCAAAACAAATAATAACAGTTGGGGAACCTACATGGGACAAATCTAGGCCACCATATGTATGTGATAGTTCTGAAGCTTGGTCTGTTTGTAGTGTTCTTAGCAGTGGGATCAGGACCTGTCCCTGGTGCTTAGTTGGCTTTTGGGAATCCCCACTCTGGATTACCAATCCCAGTCTTGATGCAGGGGGAGGAGATCAGTCCTGCCTCAACTTGATGTGTCAGGCTTATTCAAACCCATGGGAGGCCTGCCCCTTTCTAAATGGAGACAGAGGGGGAGGGGATGGAAAGGGGGTAGGTGGAGGAGGGAACTGTAGTGATCATGTAAAATAAATAAAAAATGTTAATTACATAAAATAATAATTTAATCCATATGTCTACATGTATGAATCCAGAAAATAAATAAATGAATTGTTTGTCTGCTTAAATACCAGGAGCCTGAGATGTTTTGGTAGATTTTAACCACTTTCAGAACAGCACTAGTTCGTGAAAAAGAGAACATGTCTCTTTTCAAAGCAAAATACACAGGAAAATGGTCAAGACCCACAAAACTTCAGCGTGAATTATTGCTCTGGGAAAGGATTCCTGGTCTTGCACTAGGATTTAACAATGTTTGGTCCACTATAAGGAGAGATACTTTCTGGTTTCTCCATGGAATGCAAGTGTCACTCTCTATAAAAATCATTATCAGGGCTTAACAATACTGTAGACCCAGGCACCCCATTTAGAGATTCAGCTCCATATTTGTGAGGGCAGAGTCCAAGAAACTTTAAGAGAAACCTCCACAGATGTAAAGATCACTTTGAAAATTATCCTTAAACCAATAAGTGGTCATTTCACAGCATTTCCTGATGAGTATTAAGATACCTGTTTTAACTGCTTTTTATTGCCACTGTCAATTATTAAGTGATATAAAGACATTTTTTTTCTGAGGATTTTAAAAGCAATTGACTGGATAACTAATATCACACTTTTTTGTATTCTGCAGTTGAAATATATCTGCCATTTAAAAAGTAAATGCAGATACCTGTGAGTTTAGGTAATAATCCTAAGATTTAATTTAGTCAGCTCAATGAATGAAACATAACAATTACCAACAATAGATTAAAAATAATGATCCTGGTGGAATAAAGCTGCATGGAATATTTTTAGATTCCTTTAAAAAAAAACAAGCTGTTTACAAAGACAAACCTGAATTTTAATCTAGGTACAAAGCATTATTTGTGAAGATAAATAATTGTTCTATGGAAGAGCTACATAAAAATAGAATGAAAATTGTGGATAAAAAATAAAGATTGTTTGGAATGTTCTCATCACTGTCATACATAAAAACATCTCCTTTTAATGTGTGGCTCTGTAGACTTACACAAAGCAAAAATTTTACTAAAATTTTGTAGCCCTCCTTGTGTAGTGATGCTCTACTCAGAGTAACAACCTATATGCAAAAAAACTGCATATCAACAATGTCTCTACATCCCAGAGTAAACTGATCCAGCTCCAGAGTAACTCTGGGAGTCAACTAAAACAGCTGATGTCTAAGGCTGTCATATAATGAAGCCAATATTCTAGATCAGCACTGGGAGACACAACACCAATACCATGCCACTAACTGCCCTACCCTTAGACATTTGAATGTGTTAATCCATGAGCTAGAGTCCTCCCTGGAAAGCCAGTGATCACTGACCACATCCCACTGGCTTCTGTGACTGAGGCACTAATCTTTATATTTCTATATTCTTCTTCTCCATCTGCTAGATTGAATGGTTGCCAAGGGTTGGTCTTAATTTTTCCCAAACTTGTTTTGCTAGTTTTATTTTACACTGTAATTATCTAGATTAATTAAATATTACATAAGCTGATGAAATAGCATGAAGAGAATTGTTTCCAAGAAAACTAATTTAAATGTCTTTTGTTAAATGCTTTGATTAAAGACAAGTAACTAAAAATAATGTCATCTCATTTGGGGATGATAAGGCAATTTATAAGTAGGAAGAAAGTCTTAGACATTTAGGATGTTTTTTCACTCTGCTTATATGGCAAGTCTTCTCCCTGTACTTTGAGTAAAGATAGATTAGAATTGAGAACAGTAGCTAGCACTTATATACAAAGAAATAATCATAAAATACAACCAGTGAGCATAGATCAGGCCAAAGTCCTTACCACAGCAATAAAGACAAGTAAAACAACTTAATTTATATGTCTAAGTTAACATAAAATTGTTGACATATACAGCACAATGTATTACTTTAAGATACTCACAGGCCGGCCCATCTTTATTTATATTTTGAAATTTCTGACTTTAAAACTTACTGACCAACTGCTACAATTTATTTCATTAACTGAGTGAATGCTGTTACAATTACACCATCAGCAACGAAACCTCTCTAGGTTCCAGGAAATAAACCAGCAGCCTGCAGGATGAATTCAACTCAGATGGTTTGTGAAGCTCTAAAATATACTGGACATTTCCAATAAAAATTCAAGTCTCCATCTCCTGAAAATTTGGTCAGGCAACAGTAGACTCGAAAACCCAGGTGTTCATTTTTATTTTTATTTGCATTGCTGTTTTTTTCCCTGAAATTAGGGGAGAAATTACAACTGACTTTTTTTTTGTTTGTTTTTAGAGACAGGGTTTCTATGTGTAGCTTTGGAATCTATCCTGGCACTCACTCTGGAGAACAGGCTGGCCTTGAACTCACAGAGATCCACCTGCCTCAGCCTCCTAAGTGCTAGGATTAAAGGCGCGTGCCGAGGAGACCACTTCCTGAACATAACACCAGTAGCACAGACACTGAGATCAACAATTGATAAATGGGACCTCCTGAAACTGAAAGGCTTCTGTAAGGCAAAGGACACAGTCAGCAAGACAAAAAGGCAGTCCACAGGCTGGGAAAAGATATTCACCAACCCCACATCTGACAGAGGGCTGATCTCCAAAATATACAAAGAATTCAAGAAGCTAGTCTCCAAAACACCAAACAATCCAATTAAAAAGTGGGGTATAGAACTAAATAGACAATTCTCAATAGAGGAATCTAAAATGGCTGAAAGACACATAAGAAAGTGTTCAACATCCTTAGCCATCAGGGAAATGCAAACCAAAACAACTCTGAGATACCATCTTACCCCTGTCAGAATGGCTAAAACCAAAAACACCAATGACAGTTTATGCTGGAGAGGGTGTGGAGAAGGGAGAACTCTTCTCCACTCCTGGTGGGAGTGCCAACTTTTACAGCCACTTTGGAAATCAGTATGGAGACTCCTCAAGAAAATGGGAATCAGTCTACCACAAGATCCAGCAATTCCACTCCTAGGCATATACCCAAAAGAAGCACATTCATACAACAAGGACATCTGTTCAACGATGTTCATAGCAGCACTATTTGTAATAGTTAGAAATTGGAAGCAGCCTAGATGCCCCTCAACCAAAGAATGGATAGAGAAAATGTGGTACATTTATACAATGGAGTTCTACTCAGCAGAAAAAAACAATGGAATCTTGAAATTTGCAGGAAAATGGAAGGAACTTGAAGAAACCATTCTGAGTGAGGTAATCCAATCACAAAAAGACAAACATGATATGTACTCACTCATATGTGGATTTTAGACATAGAGTAAAGGATTACCAGCCTACAAGCCACACTGCCAGAGAAACTAGTAAACAAGGAGGACCTAAAATAGACAAACATTGTCCCCTGGAGAAGGGGAAAGGGTCACGATCCCCTGAGAAAATTGAGCGCATGGGAAGAGGGAGGATGGAGCTACGAGAATGAGAAGCTAAGAGGAAGGATATAGAGATCATGAGGGAGCAGAAACGTTGAATCAGGTGAAGAATAGAAGAAAGGGTATGTGATAGGAAGGGTTTTAGTTGGGGGGGGTGATAGGGGAGGAAGGGAGGGAGAAGGGAACTGGGATTGTCATGTAAAACAATCTTGTTTCTAATTCAAATTAAAAAAATGATTAAAAAGAAAACCCAGGTGTTATAGCAGCCAGACCTGTGGAGCCAACCAAGGCAGAAAGGGCAGAAGGTCTCATCTCAGCCATGCTGCTCCTTCAGCCTGCCCAGCCCTCCCATATACTGTACCTGCCCACTCCCCATAGATGTAAATGCTGCTCTGACTTCTTGTTTGTGAGAGGTAGTGACTTCTAATTGACCTGTGCTATTTGGTAAGAAAACATCCCCTTTCCCAAATACTACAAATTCATTCAATAAAGTTTCCCCCAAGTTTTTAACATCATCTGTAAGATACAAACATATTCACACACAGAGAAGAAAGTGCTTGTCTCCCAGGTGCAAAAAACAATCATGCAAACTAACAAAAACCCCACAAAACTCTGTCTTTAAAAGTATGTATGTGATACAGAAATGTAAATTGTATACTTATACTTGTATTTTCAACTACTGCAAACCTTAACGGACTGAAATTATTTTGTACTTGATTCTATATTCACTTGCAAAACCATAATTATGATAAAAGACCACTATAACTTAAAGCCAAACTCTACTGCCCACTCACTGCCCAAACATACATGTTAAAAGTCCTAGCCATAGGACTATGGTGCAAGCAGGGGATGATGGAACCCTCAGGAGCCTAAGGGAAACAAACTGAGTTACAGAGGGAGAGCATCCTGGACTCTACCCACACCCAAACCCATGCATGTTTCTCTTCTCATCCCCCCTTTGTTTCTCTCCCCATTTGCTTCCAGACTTGTCATAAAATGCATCCACTTCTGTCATATTTTATCTCACGATGTATTATGATACGTAGACCCAAAACAATGAAACCAAGTGAGTACAGACCCAAACCTCTAAAACTAAAGCCCAAATGAACTTTGTCCTTTCAAGTTGTTCATCTGGGGTAATTTGTCATAATGGTAAAAATGTTAACATAGTTAAGATGCTTCATTGCCTTGCCTAGGCTGAATACAGGGGGAGGGGCCTGGTTTTACAGCAGCTTGAAACATTTATGAGATTAATGTGCAATATTTGATAGTTATTTCAAAGAATGTATAAGTAATGTGTTACATCAAGGAGGGGAGGCTAATTTGTATTTAAAGTAAATATCGTGATCTTTCTTAATAGACATTTTTTTGCTCGGAAAATTGCCTTACTTTGCTCGGGTTCCAACCCCAGTCCGCCTCCCACTTAGAATAGAATGCAACAGAATAAATATTTACAAACAAGTTCTAAAGCATGGTGCCAGATCTAACAAAGGCCTTCATGCTGTGTCATAACAAGCTAGAAGAGAGATGGCATGAGAAAGAGAGGAAGCCTGAATTGATGGCATCCGTTGAATTAGCAACTTTGTCTACAACAAACCTACTCCCTTAATACCAACACGGATACATTCATGAGATGACCCAACCACCTCTTAAATGGCCCCAATTCTACTACTGTAATACCAATTAAATTATACCATGTATTTTAGAAGATACACACAAACCTTAGCAGAAATAGGAATGTTATTCCCTTCAGTAATTTGAGAAATGCTCATGAAAAGATACTGAATGGCAGTTAGAAACAAGATTTAAGTGTTAGATGGCAAGGGTTAGGTTTGATAATGAATGCAATGAGCAGTGACAAAAGATTTTAGGGCCATAGTGTTTATATGAAAATGGCTATTCAGAGAAACATAGCAATGGCATCATTTGAGAAAGACTACAAGATATAAGTTAAGCGTCTGCTATGGCAGAAATAGCACTTGAATGAGAGCAATGCTTGTTGAAAAAATAAGATGTTTTGTAATTATTTAAGAATGGCTTGAATGTTCATATTGGCAGGACTCAACAAGATTGGATACAAGTAAAGAAGGATGAAAATTTCAAATATGTTTAGTAGAGATAAGCTTTTAGAGGTCTCTAAGTAGTTCTGCTATAGACAAAAGGAGCCAGGAAAAAAAAGAGCCTTTGGAAGGAAAGGAAATAATGAACCAGATTTTGAAGACTGAAGTCTCAATTGAAAAAATATTCTGAAAATATTACCAGTAAAAAAGTACCTATAATACATAACAAATCACAATTTCATTAAATACTACAAACATCAATAAATGAAATGCCTAAAATTTTCGCAATAAATTTAAGAATATTTTAAAAATTGCATATATTTAAAAATCGGAGCACTTAAAATGACAAAAATTTTAGTTTTAAATTATTGCCAAGTATAATTTTTTCAATGAAATTTTTCAGAAAGTTTGTGAAATGGTATCAGTTACTTTTCAAGGCTAGAAAAAAATTAATAAGTCATAACAGTACCAATTACCACTAATTTATGCCTATAAATGTAAGTTATAGCTAATTACTAAGTCTATCAGGTATTATTTTTATGCAAAATAGTAAACTTCTGGGTAATCTGAAATTTACGTTTTACTTGCATTAAAATTTAAAAATTGTATCGAAAATATTCATATAAGAATTCAAGTTACTGTACAACCACTTTGGAAATCAGTATGGCAGTTTCTTAGAAAATTGGGAATCATTCTACCTCAAGACCCAGCAATTCCACTCTTGCGCATATACCCAAAAAGATATACTCTCATACCACAAGGACAATAGCTCATCTGTGTTCATAGCTGCATTATTCATAATAGCCAGAACCTGGAAATAACCTAGATGACCCTCAACTGAAGAATGGATAAAGAAAATGTGGTAATTTATACAATGGAGTACTACTCAGTAGAAAAAAAAAAACAATAGCATCATGAAATAAAGAGGCAAATGCATGGAGCTAGAAGAAAAATCCTGAGTGAGGTAACCCAGACCCATGAAACCAAATACAGTGTGTATTCACTCATAAATGGATAATAGACATAAAGCAAAGGATAACCAGCCTTTAGTCCATGAACCCAGAGAAACTAGGTAACAAGGAGAACCCTAAGAGAAACATACATGGATACCCCTGGGAAAAGGAAAATAACAAAATCTCCTGAGAAAATTGGGAGAGTAGTGGGAGGGGGGCAGAAGGGAAAGAGGAAGGAGAACATGAGGAAACTGGATGTGGAGATAGGGAAAAGGCAGAGAGGGAGAGCAAGAAAAGAGAAATTTTGACTGAGGGAGTCATTATTGGGCCTAGTGAGAAACCTGACACTAAGAAGTTCCTGGGAATCCACAAGGATGACAACAACTAAGAACCTAAAGATTAGTGGAAAGGGTGCCTGAACTGACTTTGCCTGTAGTCAGATTGATGACTACCTTAATTGTCATCACAGATACTTCATTCAGCAACTGATGGAGGCAGATGTGGAAATCCACAGCTAAGCACTGGGCTGAGTTCGAAGAGTCCACTCAAAGAGAGGAAGGAGCAACAATATGAGCAAAGGGGTCAAGCCGTTTGGGGGATACCCACAGAAAGAGCTAACCTGAGCTAGTGGGAGCTCCCTGACTTTCACTCTGGACTGACGGTTGAGGAACCTTTATGGGACCAAATTGGACCCTCTGAATGTGGATGACAGTTGTGTGGCTTGGGCAGTCTGTGAGACCACTGGCCTTGGGATCAGGATTTATACCTATTTCTTGAACTGGTTCTTTGGAATCTAGTCTCCTTGGAGGGATATGTTTCTCAGCCTAGATATAGTGGGGAGAGCCTTGATCCTGCCTCAAAAAGATATACTTCATTGACTCCCCATAAGAAACCTTACCATCTCTGAGGAGGGGGTGGGGTGAGGTAGGGGAAGGTGGGGATAGCAGGAGGGAATGGGAACTGGGATTGTTACATAAAATGAGAAAAGATTGTTTTAAAATAGAAAATCATGTCAAGAAACAAACAAAAAGGAATTTGTTACTAACATATGCATTTAATTTAGACATTTTTAAAATATTTGTCTTTTTATTTATTTATGTATGTGGGTGTTTTGCCTGCATGTATGTCTGTGCACCACATGAGTGCCTGTGGAGGCCAGAATGGGGTTGGATCCCCAGGAACTGAAGTTATAGACAGTTGTGAGTTGTCGTGTGAGAGCTGGGGATTGAACCTGGTTCTTCTAGAAGAGCAGCCAATGTTTTTATCTACTGATTAATCTACCTAGAACCCTAATCTAGACATTTTAAAGGATGAATTTAATTGTGCAGTGTAAGGCTACAGTGCCAAAATATGTACCACATGTAAATTATTTCATTGAGTATCACTTTACTAGCAAAGTCTGCATTACCTGATCATGATAGGTCTATGAGCTAGTATTTATTGTAAGCCCTTAGGTATAGACTGTCATTCCTTCCTCACCTATGGCAGAGATAGCATAAGAGCAGATTATCCAAGGCAGAGTTTTTGAGATTTTAGTGATAAGAAGCCAGGATGAGCTATGTAAGCTATTCAAACTCCTGCCTCTGCTGTCTATTATGAAAGAACTAAAATTCATTTTCTCCCCACAGCAACTCTTTGGGAGAGATAAAGAGCTGTGTTATAAATAACCAATCTTACCTTCTTTCCCTACTGTGAATAGGCTTTCTAGTACTGCTTGGGAGCACACTCCATACTCCCACCCCCTCTCCAAGGCCATCAGAAAATAAAATGGCTTCTGGGGAGGCAAATTAGCAAACGAGACATTTCAAACACTCATCAAAAGCTAGATCTCTGTGGGATCCGAAGTGACTACCACATTAACAGTCCAAAATAAACAAATATGAAATTGTGACAAATATGTTAAGGCCTATAAAACTTATACCAGAGAAAACAGATTTTTCTATTTACTATCTTTTCATATTGTTTATATGTGTGTGAGCCCAGGTGCATGCATGCTTGTGTATGCATGAGTGTAGAGCCTAGAGATTGACATCAGGTACCTTCCTCAATTATTCCTTTATCTTATCAGATAGGGTTTCTGGCTGAACCTGGAACTCACCAATTCTGCTAGTCTGTCTGGGCAAGGGGTGGCAGAAATCCTCCCATCTCTGTGTTTCCAGCATTAGGATTTCAGGTCTATGCTTCGGACTGGACTTTTTCAAGAGGGTGGTGGGAATTTAACTTAGGTCCTTATGACATTATGGCAAGCACTTTGCCACAGTAGTTATCTCTATGGTCCCTTTTCACTCATTTTACAAGATCACAAGTTGGCATCTGGTTATCTGGAAAACAATGATTGCTTTGGCTTAATACAGTTGTAGAAAACTGACATGCAAATTCCTTTAAAATATATATCCGTATTATTTCCTTTAGATACATGTATGTCATTGAAGGAAATTCCTGTTTAAATTCACAACATCTAAGGGTAAATTTCTGGCAAAAGAACTAGTTCATCACACATCAGTGTCCATTTATAATGTTTATTTTTTATTCCATAAGAAAAATCTCAATGCAGTACCATTACATTTCCTCACTTTTGCAATGAAGTTGCTTTGCAATGAAGTGAGCACTTTGCTCCTGAGCAATCTCCAAGTAAGAGAACAATGAAAAGCCCTGGGGAACCCTTTGAGTCCGCAAATCAGGATTTACAGAAAAATCTCAATGTCTGAAGATATTCACCATTGTCAAACCCAGTCTGGGATAAGGATGAAGGGACATTCAACTGGTCCAGGTTAGTGATACTGATGAACACACTGAAGCAGACTATCTAACCCAAAAGGTCAATGTTTTCAAAGATCCTCATGGACTTTTTCCATGGAGTGGAGGTCAGCAGCAGAGTGGACACTTCCATCACCTGGAAGGGTATTTATTCATCAGTGTACTAATAAAAAGAGATGCACCCAGAGTGAGGATTTTTTTCTGGTACAGTTTTGCATAAAATTGATTTGCCTTAAAGTAAATATGCATTCCCCTTTATGAAAAGTTTAAAGTAATTTCTCATTTGGTTAAGTTCATGGTGGCTCACTGAAGAGATATCCATGAAAGCATATGTTTACAAAAACTCATAGATTTCCTTCTTGAACAATTCCTGCTTCTCTTATAAAATACCACTGACTTGGTATTTTATAAATAGTAAAAATTAATTTTCCACAGTCATGGAAGCTGGGAAGTCCAAGATCATGGACTATCTGACTCAGCACATGGGGAGGGTTTTCCTAGGATTTTGACTTTTCAGCATCTGATTCAATGTGTGATGAGAGTTCTGAGATGCTAGCCTCTTGCTATGAGTACTGTGTCCTTACCAGGCAGAAGAGATAAAGGAATAAGAAAGAGGGAAGGTTGGACTTGCCACCTAAGCCGTTTTGGAAGACTTTGCCTAAGCTCTCCACTTGCAGAGGCCGCCTCTTAATATCATTCAGCTTCAGCATGAATTCTGAAAAGACCCACCCATTCACACCATAGCATTTCTTTCCCACCTTGGTGGCAAAAGGACATATTCTGCACTCAGTAAGTCTTGCCTATGATGTCAAGTGTAAATCTTTCTGTGTTCATGAAGAAAGTGATCAACCTTTCTCGGGGAAATTTCCCTTGAACTAATATCATCAGTGCCTGTTATTTTTAGAAGAAATGAGCTGTCTTGAATGCCATTCTTGTTTTACATTTATTTTTATTTAAATTGGAAACAAGCCTGCTTCACATGTCAATCCCAGCTACCTCTCCCCCTCCTTCCCCACCCACCCCATCCACCCTCTGCTACCCAGGAAGGGTGAGTCCCTCCATGGGGGATCCCCAAGGTCTGTCATATCATCTAGGGCAAGGCCTAGGCCTTCCCCCATGAGTCCAGGCTGAGAGAGCATCCCCCCACGTGGAATGGGCTCCCAACATCCTTGAATGTTAATCTTAACAAGCAAATTTACGCCAGTTTTTATGAGAAATACAGAAGCAAAACCTTGGAATGTTTCCCCTGTCTTCCTATTCCTCTCACAATAGTCTAGAGTCAGTGTGGCTTTCCCTTTTCCTTCTTTCTGTCTCTTTTGTGTTGAATTCCAGCCAGAAGCCTATTCTTGCATTCCCTGACAGTGGGTTTTCCCACTCATTTTATAAAACTGCTCCTATCCCAAACCTACTTCATGGTCAGCCATGAAGCGGCTTGCCAATCTCCATAGCTGACTCTGCCCACTGTCTTGGGCTCTAACTCTTTGAGGTATGGTTTTCGATAGTCCTCTTCCCCATTTCCCTGCCCCTGGCATCTGCCAAGATATAGTTATTTAGCTTGTCTAATACGCTCTGTGGCTTGCTCCTTCTCTCTGTTCTCTCGGCATTTCCCTCTATATCTGACTCTGGCCTTTTATTATCTAGACCAATAAAGAATTCCTTTTTACACTTGTCCTGTTGTTTTCCACTCACATTTTAATAAAATTGCCCATGTTGAAAAAAGAATGAAATAAAGAAAGGGGAAAAAGAAAGTGGAGCAGGAGAAATAAAGAGAAAGGGAAAGAAAATAAAGCTGGGAAAATCTTCTCTGGGATCTTCTAGCTTTGCTCCATTGCCCAAGTTACTTATCAAAATCAGCTTTCTCGTATGTTAATAATATTAGCACCTGTCTTGCAGGTGACTGTAAACATACAATAAAATAATACATGTGAAGGTCTTAATAAAACTCCAGTAATGAAAACCTCTAAGTAATTATTAACTTTTCCAGTTATACTTAGTCATATTTTTACCACCACTATTGACATGTCATTACAAGCATTGGAGGTAAAAACTAAATATAAAGCTAAGGATTGGCTGTTTCAGCTAAGATAACACTGGATACTAAGCCTCCATTGTGCCAGAATTACCCATTTTTGTCATCACTTCTAGAACTATGCCTGGCATACATCCTGGCCTCTCCAAATTCAAATGAATAACCAAAAGATTAAATTAATCAACCACTAAACACAAAAATCTAAAATACTTAAGAAACATGCATCTTACACTACAGAAAATGTGTTGGGATTTCCACTCATTAGCATAGCAAGACATTTTGATAAAATCCCACTTCTAGAAAGTAAGGAAACTTGGATTATTCAATGTTACACTGAAAACCTATTATAAAATCTGATATATACAGCATATATATATATATATATATATATGTATATATATATATATATATATTATCACATGCCCTGATAAAGTGACATAATGATTCCTAATGTTTAAAGGTTTCAAGGTATTCATTCTAGATGTATAAATCAGTACATTTGTCAACACTGGGGAATAACATGGTAAGAATTTGATTTGCAAAGATCTTGTAGCTACACTGTTGTAGACGCACTGTCAAGAGCAAGGGTGGAATCAGTGAGACTGGCAAGGAAGCAAGTTTAGACAGTCACAGACAGTCCTAAAGATGATAGAACCAGAGCATTCCACTAAGATGGAGACATGGATATACTTTAGAAATCCACAGAAAGGACATGACCAGTGTGGGAGATAACCAAGGAAAGCATAAGGGCATTTTGGCCAAGGTAAAGTGTGAACACTGGTACCATTTACTGAAGAGCCATGGGTATGCCAGGAGAATCTAGATTGCCCACTGCACTGTATTATGCTTTTTTCCCTAATTATTCCTCAGCCACCTTAAATTCTATATTTCTCTGTTAGAGGACAAAGCTGTCTCTTGCATGCCATTGGGTTGTTTCTCTGGATAAACGCCTTCTCCCTTTCAGTTTTGTGTTTTATTCCCTCTTATCTTTTCTGTTCCTCATTAGTGAGCTAAAGGTTTGGAAGAATATAAAAGAGAGATGTAGATTTCACATAAATTCCTCTCTCGGGAAAAGGTCATTGAGCCCAGAAGAAGGAACAAACTACCTTGTAAAACTCATCATTAAACTCAGTTTACTTAGTCCCAGGGCACTATTTATGACCAGCCACTAAAATGCCAGCCTACCTCTCAATGAAATGACTCACTCTGATTTATGGAGATGCCTTTCCTTAACAGATATTTTGGGTAATGTATATGGGATACATAACTACTTTCTTTTCTTGGAACTAAAAGTTTTTAATACCAAAACCCAGGTGATGGAAATAGCCAGTCAATGGTGATACTATTAAACTATCTTGCATCGATTGATTTTTTTTAAAGATTTCTCCATAAAGGCAACAGACAGGAAGTATGGTGTTCAGTCCTTGAGTGGTTGCACTAGGGTGCTCATTATTGGCTGATGGGGATGTTGAGCTAATGAGCCTTAGAATCACCTCTTGAAACAGAATGGATAACTTAGCCAGATGCTGTCTCGGCATCACTTCTACACCTCCTCAGCAAACATCAATAATAATGTCTGAAAAATCTTAGAAATGCCTTCAAATGGGTGGTTAGAGGTACATCTGGTAGGGCCATGGCCTCTGCTAATCTGTGCAACAGAAATAAAGGAAGAAGAGGACCCCAGATGCTCCATCTATGCTACAATTAAATATTTAAGAAGTGCCCAAGTCAAATTGAGAGGACAGGAAGAGGCGGGGAGGGAGCTACGCGAATGAAAAAGGAAGAAGATGAAGATGCAGAGGCCATGAGGAAGCAGAAAGGTTGAGTCAGGGGAAGAATAGAAGAAAGGGTATGTGATAGGTAGGGTTTTAGTTGGGGGGAGTGATAGGGGAGGATGGGAGGGAGAAGGGAACTGGGATTGTTATGTAAATCAATCTTGTTTTTAATTCAAATAAAAAAATGATTAAAAAAAAGAAGTACTCAAGTATTCCCATCTCATACTTGTTTGGCCAGTGTGGCAGAAGTTTTAGGAACTGGATTTGTAGTTAAGCCATGCTACATGAAATGCTAAACAAGTGGAGTTTTTGGTCTCCAGACCAAAAACCTGCTCTGGGGTGAGATGGGTGACAGCACATGGTGGCTAATAAAATGGTCCAAATCACTTTCCCATTTGTGAGATGAAAGAAGCAGCAGCAGAAATTCAGTCTCTTCTTAGCATGCACTTTGGGGACCACATTAGTTATCCCAGTGTAACTATGGACTGACTCCTGTTTTTCCACTAGCTCCCTGCTGAAAGGAGACAGAACAATTTTCATCTTATCTGAAAGACAGGGTTTGCAAGCCACCTGGGAACTCATTATGGGACAAATATTTTGCAGTTAAAATTGCTGAATTAATCATACATACAAATCCTCACTCAAATGGAAAAGATAAGCTTGGGAATCAGATAACATGATGAAGACATTGAGCTATTCATATCCAAACCTATAAATCATACAAATTATTAAAACACCAGAGAATCTGTGGGTGTGACAATATAAATCGCTTCACAGTAAACTGTCAATAAGTCTTAGAATCACTGAATCCAGTTTCAGGAACTAGAGAAAATATATCTTTTGTGAGTCTCGCTTTCCCTGAGAATGAAATATTTATACAATATCTTCCCTCTGAAACCTAAGTAAAACTCTGCTTATGAGGAAAACTGGGCCAGTAAATAAGTGTGACAGTAAAATAGGTTTTTTTCCTTTTTCTATTTGTTCATATTAATATAACATTTTTAGGTTGTTACTTAATCTACAAACTTTAAAGGCACACTGTTGTACCACAACATCTCATTAAATTCCATGGGAAACACAGGGTGTGCCCTCAGACAGCAAATGTTTTATTCTTCCTCCTTACAACTCCATACTTTGTGGTAGCACTTATTAGAAGATATCTATCTATCTATCTATCTATCTATCTATCTATCTATCTATCATCTATCTATCTATCTATCTATCTATCTATCTCTGTCTCTGTCTGTCTGTTCTGTCCCCTCCCCCTCTCAGGAATTTCTCTGATATCAGCCTTTTCTTTCCTTTAAGAGCACACCCAGACTTTGGAGACAGTCTGAAGGTGACAGACACATGTGATTAAGCTCTGGGAAATAGAATGTAGAAGAGGGGATGAAAGGCAATACTTTAGATAAAATAGAAAGCTGCTCTCAGAATGTATTCAATAGCTATTCTCAGGATCAAGGTCTTAAATTTCAATGACATTTACTTAGGTGTGATCCTAAAGAAAAATGTATGTAATATTTCTAGGAGCCAACCCTACAAAATTGATACACTTACCATTTTTGAAAGTTTCTCTCACACTTTAGTACATCTCTTGTATCTTACCTTTCACAGACTACCAATGCTATATGCAGAACACTGATGATTTAGTGGTATATATTACAGTCAAGGATGTGTTTATACAGTCAGAATTTATACTGTGGAACAGTGGTTCAATTGGAGGAGATTGTGCCCCACAAGGGACATTTGTCAATGTCTGGGGGGTAATTGTAGTTTTCACAAATAAAGTCACGTATGCTATTGGATAGAAGCCAGAGATGCTATTTAATATCCTACAATGTACAGTGTAGTCCCCAACAGCAAGTAGTTGCCCAAATGAAAATGTCAATGGTGTTGTTATCTAGACCACTGGTAAGAAACTGAAGAAATGGCATACTCTGTGTCAACAAAATTACCTACTGAGGGAAACCTTCCATGTTTCCCGAATACATTGAAGTTGTGAAACCTGCAATACAATTTTTTAATCAATAGTAGTTCAACATTTGGGCCATGCTTTCCTTGTAATCTGATCCCATCTCCCTCAAGTTTCTCTCAATGCAGTGGTCCTTCTCCTTTAAGAGAAAGACCCTACTTGGCAGATGACTGCATCTCTCACTTTGTTTGCTACAGTGTAGTAAGAGAGTTGGGATGTTCTCAACATGAAAAGTTCACATGCATGTCTCTATAACTTGATAGTTTCATAACCACATGCAGTTTCTAACTCAACCTGCCCTTATAGTCAGTTGTAGAAAATTTTGTTAACCAAGGGCTAATAATTTGATCAATTTAAGAATGTTTTAGCTAATTCCACATTAATCTGTGCACAATTCATTCCTTAGCTGTTTTGACTGAGTAATCTTTCTCTTTTTTCTTGTGTATCAGAATCCTTCCATCAGGAGAGACATCTGGAATGGGTAAGCCTATAGACCAACTGTCATCTATTGATGAAGGCTCAGAGATTTAGACAAATAATCTATACCTCATAGGCAACTGCCCCAACTCATTCAAGTATCCACATCCTTCAAATCTGTGTTCACTCTTCCTCTCCCCTTCTCACTTTTTGTCAACCAATTTCCATCTCTTTTTCTAAGGAAGGACACGTAGAGGATTTTGCCAGTTAGTTTTTGACACAATCTAAGATCTTCTTGGAAGAGGAAACTTTGACTGAGAAAATGTCTCCATAGGATTGGCCTGCAGACAAGTCTGGGAAGAGCATTTCCTTGATTATGATGAATGTAGGAGGGCACAGCCCACTATGGGTAGTCCTACCCCTGAGCAGGTGGTCCTGGAGTGTGTACAAGGAAAGGAGTTGAAGGAAAGCTTGTGGAGAGCAGGTCAATAACCAGCTTTCTTCTATGGCCTCTACTTGAGTTCTTATCTCCAGGTCCTGCCTAGAGTCCTTTTCTTCATAAAGGACTGTAAACTATAACATGAAATAAACCCTTTCCTCTCCAAGATACACTTGGTCATGGTACTTATCATAGCTAAAGAAACCAAACTAGGACAAGGCTAAACTTCTCAGAAACATGATTACAGTGAAGGAATTTCAATATTTCTCTTTCCCCAAAGTCCCCTTAGCCCTCTCATGTTCACTGCTAGCATACAAGGAAGCAGAGCCACATCCAAAATAAATGCCACAGAGACACCTCCTGCCTCACACATCTGTTGACAGAGCCTCAATCCAATCCCCAAGTACAGAGTGTACTTTAAAACCTTCTGTTGGCAACATACACCCTGGCATTCTCTCTTGCTTCCTTCTTATCTCAATAGTACTTTATCCAGTATATTTTTAAAGCCAGAAGTTTGAACTTTGAAAGCAGAAAGGTCACTGTTTCTTCTTCCACTGCTGTTAGGCTTACTGTGACCCCAGTGGCAAAGACAGCCAAGTTCTAGTAATTCACTCTCTCTCTCTCTCTCTCTCTCTCTCTCTCTCTCTCTCTCTCTCTCTGTGTGTGTGTGTGTGTGTGTGTGTGTGTGTGTGTGTGTGTGTGTGTGTGTGTGTTTTAGAAAGAATTCATGTAAAAGAAACAGACAGAGAGAGAATGATGGAATCCAAAACACTAGCAATTTATCATGACATATTACCATTAACAGTCAAAAATAGTTACAAAATGTAATTGTCATCATTGTTAATATAGATTATTTAATTTATAAATTATTTTTCACAGTGTATGTGATCTGTTTTATAATTTATTTAGATTTAAACATAAATTGTAATTTGTAGCTGATGGAAGCAGAATCAGGCACCCTCAGCTAAGCACTGAGCCATACTCCTGGAATCCAGTTGTACAGAGGGAGGAGGGATGAGCAAAGGAGTCAAGACTATTCTGGAGAAACCCAAAGAACCAGCTGACCTTACCTAGTGAGAGCAGGGAACCCAGTTGTAATGCTGGGGAACCAGCATTGGACTGGACCAAGCCCTCTGAATGTAAGTGCTAATTTGGAGGCCTGGACAGTCTGAGTCCTCTAACAGTGGAACCAGTGTTTATCCTTAGTACACAAATAAACTGTGGGAGCCCATTCCCTATGGAGTGATATTTTTTCACCCCAGATACATGGAGGAGGGCCTAGGCCCTCCCCCCAAATGATGTGACATACTTTTCTGATCCCCCATGGAAGGCCTCACTGTCCTTGGGGAGTGGGTGGAGGGGTTGGGGGGTTAGTAGGTGGCATGGAAGGAAGGGAGGGAGAGGGAACAGGGTGGGGATTGATATGTAAAATTATTGTTTCTAATTTAACACAGAATTAAATAAATAGAAAATTATTTCATATAATTAATGATATTCCCTTTCCAACATTTAGAAGAAAAGAAAATTCTCTTTAAAAACTTTAAATATCAGGCCTGAAGTGAAACCTAATTCATTCACATGTCTTTTAGACCTTAAGACAAATAGGGCTTTACACAATATATGAAGAGGGATTTTTTTTTTCATACCTTGCATCATTTCGGCAGCTGTATATCAATGAACTCACATAATCCTCTGGAGGCCCTGGTACTCCTCACCATTGTTGTATCCACTTGTCAAAGGAGAGACAATAGGATAAGTGAACTATATAAGGTCATACAGCTAAGAATCAGTAGAGCAGGGATTCACATCCACATAATCTTACTTAAAAGATCAGTATTCCAAACTACTAGCAACACCATCAGCCCTATTGTGAAGACTAGAGGTGGCCTGTAAGTAGGGACTTTGAAGGCATAGAGCTATGTGCACAGCATCTGTCTTTACTTATGAAATGACTTGAACAAGTGATGGTAAGTGCAAATACATCATGCTGTATAATCTCATTAATATTTCTTTTTCATGTTTCCTGTGAAGAATCGAATATGCCTTGGAGATCAAACCTCCCATGTGAGCCAGGTGAGTGAGAAGCATAGAGCATGAAATTCCATGTTTCTTGCTTGAATTTAGCAAGAAGACTAACCAGGGTTGGCACACAGGCCAATAAATTTGTTGTGGTAAAAGGCTACCTATTAACTTAAACTACTAATAAAATATGTATTTGCTTGTTGCATTAGGCTGCTTACTATCCCATGAACCTACAAGGCACTCAGCAGTTAGTCAAGACTTGGGGATTTGGTGGCATGTCCTCAAACCTTTGGGGAGATACAAGGAAAATTGTGTAGTTTTTATTAGTCAAGAATGTGCATGTAGTCATGATAAAAAGAATCTTCAAGTGTAACTGTCTACTCCACTATTAACTGAGGGTGCCTCCCTGTGCCTCACAGTGAATGCTACCCGGAGAAGCAAGCCTTCTTCAGACTGATGATGAACCAGTGAAGTGGGAATATCAGGCTGGGAAAAAATTGTATTCACTTGAATGAAAGGTCATTAGCATCAGGGCATTTTTGCTTCCTAGAACCTCCCACAGGCATTCCCAAGCATTCACTCAACCTTTGCCAAGCCCAGAAACCTTGCATTCCATAGCAAATGTGTTGTGGAGACAAGACAACCTTGAGCCAGAACACCCAAAGAGGTTCTGTGGGTTAACCTCTACTATAGACAGGACAATCGGTGTTTTCAGAATACAACCACCAGTGGGAGGGAGAGTTTTTAATCTCTTATATAGAATCTCTCACCAGAAAAATCCAATCACAATGTTAAGTTCATCTCCCAAAAAAAGAATGAACCCATAGATTGTATTTTCTTATATTGGGAACAAAACTCATTTTCCTGGAACAATAAACACTGTAGACTTCTTTTTCATCTGTTCTAAGTTGGAAATAAAAGAAAAAGTTTCACCTTGAAATACCCATTGCCTTCCTCAGAGTTTAATACAAATCCATTTACCATCTACATTCTTTTTGTGACCTTTATTTCTTCTCCAAGCCATGGAAGCTTGGGATACAGCACAGGTACCTTCACTAGTTCAAAAGGTGACTGGAATTTTTAGTCTTTGTCTTTCTGAGAGAATACTTCTGATTGTTAAATATGCAGGCTCCCCTCCAGGGCCATCCCTGAGGGACAAGCACTTATGTGGTTGGTAAGGGAGCAAACCCCAGTGGCAGTCTCTTAAGCACTGAAGCTACAGACAGCAGGAGAAAGAATATGGCTTGATTTGGACTGAAAAGCACAGCAAAATTTTTGTGCCAAAAGCAGAGCCTGCAGTCACTGAAATAGATTTTTTTGTAAAAAATAAATATAAAACTTTAAAAACTGCTCCAGAGATTTTTTTTAGATGAAAATGACATGTCTATAAAATTTGAAACTATACGACTTCAATGTAATGCTCTAGAAAAATAGGGAGAGAGGGTATAGAAAAAGGGAGATTTTTTTAGGAGTGAATGGATGACTGAAGGGGGAAAAGAAGAGACTGAGAGAGGTGTGCTAGATTTTGTCACCTTGACACAAGCTTCCCTCTCTGGGAGGAGGGAACCTTAATTGAGAAAATTCCTCCATTATATTGGACTGTAGGAAAGTCTGTAAGGCATTTTCTTGGTTGGTGATTGGTAACTGATAATTGATGTAGGAGGGCCTGGCCTTGGTGGCAGGGGCACTACTACTCCTAAACAGGTGTCCCTAGGTGGAGGCTGTACAAGCCATGGGGAGCAAGCTGGTAGGTCATCCATGGTCTCTGTTTCCAGATTCCTGCCTTGAGTTGCTGCCCCAAACTTCATTTCATTACAACTTTAAGCTATAAAAGAAATAAATCTTTTCATCTTTTGGTTGCTTTTGGTCACAGTATTTTACTACAGCAGTAAAAAGGAAACTGGGGGGAAGAAATTAGTAGGTGAGAAGTGAGTGGAGGGAGAGAAAAGAGAAGGAGCAAAGGAAAGTGGGAAGGAGGGAAGAAGAGAGGAAGGAAGGAAGGAAAGAAAGAAGGAAGGAAAGAAGGAAGGAAGGAAGGAATTTGTGACCTCCAGGAGCTACCTCTGCTGTCATTACTGGATCTATAAACCCTACAGAAACCCAAATATGGATCGAGATAAAACCATACAGCATTTCATGCAAATACTTATAAAGGTATTATATTAGGAGTCAAAACATTCTGGCACACTCCACAGTGTATTTTCTTAAAATCCCATCTCCTCTTGGCTAGGTAATTTCAAAGGTCACTTTTCCAGCTTCAGTGCTGTATTCATATGCCATGTCATCAATTGCCTCATAAACTGTGAAGCGCATGCATAGGAGGGAGTGTGGTACCACTGTACAAGTCAACAATAGAACCCATGCCCTTTCCTTGGCCTCAGTGAATACATGGAAATTTCTGCATGTCACAGGAGCTCTGCTCTGTGGCTATGATGCATATAGTTAAGCAAACTACAACAGTGCATTTACACTCCTGTCTTTGCTCCTCATAAAGAGGCATCCTACCCCTGCAGGCATCCAAAGTGCAGAGATTTACATTGTCCATGTAGGAAAGGTATTAAGCAGCATTTTCTTTTCCAATAAGAAGTAAAGTCAGTGTATATCCTAGAGGAGTACTAGAGGGATAAGTGCTAATATGAAAAAAAAATGGAAACAAGTGGGAAAAAGAAAACAAGAGATTTTGGTTCCTAAGAAAGGCAAAGTGGAAGAGTAAGGGACAATTTCAGCCCAACCCCAGCAGGAGAAGGTCAATACCCATTATGATCTGGTTAAATGTGAGGCCCTCTGTCCTTCCATGCAGAAAATCTCTGGTAGCAAGAGGATCAAGCTAAATTCCACCTACCACAATTCTAGCCTTTGACACAACCTCTACTGACAATACAGTCATCCCCAAATATCAATATCTGTGAAATAAGTTTCATAGGGTTTTTGAGCATTTCTAAATTCCTTAAATCCTTCACTAAGCTCTCTCAAATCTTTCTTGATACCACCTGAGCCACACAACCTCACTATAGCAGTCTTCAAGGGTACAATGCATAGTCTTAGAACATTACTAGAAAGGAGACAAAATATCAGTCTACTACACATAAAATATATTTATAAGGTAAAAATACTTATAGCTTCATCTTTTGTTGAAGCTAAGCTACATGTAAACCTCTCCAAAATCTGGAGAGGTCATTAAAATCTCATTTGACTACAGGAACACTCACACTGTGCAAGTGATAGCCTGTTGCCCAGCACTGTCTCAGAGTTCAAAATTGAATTTCAAAATAAATGAGATTGTTCCCTCCACAAGGAAAAAAACACCATAACAACAGCATTACACTTACATTATGAATTAATAATAATTGTGATATTTTAACATACTTATTATTTACTTATAAAATCACATGGTCAAGCAAAACCTTTTATTCTGTATTTCATAATTATATTTCTTCTGTATTTAATTTTTAAATATCAAGGTAATTTATAAACTGACTTGCCAGTACATGAAAGTATTTTACAATAGATCCTGTGAAGAGCAAATAAAGACAACTGCCATTATGGACAGCATGTGGATGGCAGAAGAGGTCCAATACTGATATGCTCTTTCACATTCACATATAACAATCTTCTCTACCCAAAGTCCTTCTTTCTTCCAAATGCCATGAAGATAATATATTCCTATGAACCCTTTTCTCATTAACCTCAGGCATCCTCTTCTACATCCTCCACCTTATTCTAAAGACAAGTTCTCTTATTGATTCTGAGGCTCCCACATTTTGGTGGCTATCCAGGGAAGTCCCCAGATAAACACGGCCATAACAGACACATACAATCATGCCCCACTGAAGACGGAGTTTCTGTCCTGCTGTGTACCACAGCCTTTTAGTCCCAAATAAACACATTGAGGCTTATGTTAATTATAAACTGTTTGACTGATGGCTAAAGCTTCTATTTGGCTAGCTCTCTCTTAATTATTAACCCATTTCTATTAAACTATGTATCTCCATGTGGTCTTAGCTTACCAGAGAATGCCAGGCATCCTACCTTCCTGGTGGCTATATGGCATCCCCTCTGGCAAATGTTCCCTGCTTTCCCTCTTCCCAGAATTCTCCTAGTCTGCTGGCCCTGCCTATACTTCCTGCCCGGCTACTGGCCAATCAGCATTTATTCAACAACCAATAAGATAAACATATTCACAGAATACAGAAGGACATCCCCCATCAGCCCACTTTCACATAGATTCCGTAGATTCAAACTCACAACTTCATGATTACATAGAAAATGCTCACATCTTGAGTCATCTTCCCAGCTACCCATCTGTAGTTTTGAATAATGCTTAGTTTCTTTATATCTTTGCTTCTTGCATTAATAATTTTAATTTTGTGGGGTTTCCCATTTTCTTTTCTTTTGCTTGTTCTGAAATCCTAACTTTTATGTCTGCCTATATAAAATTGTATACAAAGAATACCTCAACACTTGCTGTCATGAGCTCCATGTAGCATTAAGAAAATTAAAAAATAATTAAAACGCAAAGAAAACATTCCATTTGTGTCATATCCCTCCCCCCTGCCACATTAGGAAAAGTTAGAATATGAAATCTATTAGTTTGTAAAAACTCATGTGATAACTTAGGAAACAATGTGGAATATAACGTGGAGAGAAGAGTCGATCTTTAGTTGATGCTTCCTATTAATTCTACTATTGGCAAAGAAAGGTAAAATCCTCATACTAGTCAGACTTTGAACTGTGACCCAGAAAGGAAATAAGGATGTGCTCACCTCAGATATAGACAATTCTTAATAGCTTTATAGTCAAGACACTTCCATCTATCAACTATGACAAAGCATGCCCCGAGTAGATAAAATGGAGTGGATTTGTCAGACTCGAATAGAAGACTAAGTCCCATACGACATGGTCAGAATGTGGGGCTGATTCACTGAGGGCTTCAGAACAGGGTGATAAATGTCTGGATTGAGGCAGAAGGCCTCATAAATAAGAATCAGTGTAAGATCAAGAGGCAAGGTAAAAGAGAAGTTTGCCAACTAAAATAAGTCATAGGCTAAAGTGCATCAGAGGAAGGCTCTAGAGCCTTGCCCTAAGCTAAGCAGCAGGCATTGCTCTCTTGATTGGTGGAGACTGCAACAAGAATTAAAGTAGCCGGTACCTTTACCCAAATTTGATCTTAGTTAGATTCAATTAAAGACATATCATGCAGTGACTTATATCAACAATAAAGGTATATTGGAGTACTAACTACCTGTGTGTCCTTTATATTTGAGATTATAATTTAATTATGGTTCTCCTTTCTCTTTCCCTGCTCAACCCTTCCATATGTCCATCCCTGCTCTCCTTCAAATTCATCTCTCTCTCTTTCTTTCTTTCTTTCTTTCTTTCTTTCTTTCTTTCTTTCTCTCTCTCTCTCTCTCTCTCTCTCTCTATATATATATATATATATATATATATATATAATGTATATATAATGTTAATCAAATATAATGTTAATCAAAATGTGGAATTGTGGAGCCCAGTCCCAGTGGATACACTACAAAATGTTCCCACACCTAAGGTTCAGGAAACATTGTAGAAGAGATGGTGGAAAGATTTTAAGAGTCAGAAGATAGGAGACTTTGCTATGAGATTGCATCTCCTTGTATTATTGGAAGCTATATTCATAAAAGTTCACCAGAATTGAAGCTTCTTAAAGTGCATTGCTGAGTTGTGATCTCAGGGGATAAACTACTGAGATTTGGAGTTATTAATAACTAACTCATGATGCATATTAGCTAGTTTCTTCTGTGGTTCACTTGAGTACCTACTGCCTTTTACTCTATTAATCATATTGTGTCACCCAAATTTGTAACAAATTGTGTATTAGTTGCTGGCTATGCCCCTGTTCTCTAGAAATGTATCCATCAATCACATGAGCTATCATATCACCCCATTTCTTCCTCCATACATTTGATTCAGTTACAGGATTTCCTACTTGGAAACATCTACTACTGTCCCAAATGAAGCTGGTAGCTCTGAACCACAAACACCAACTGCTGATGGTATAGACAAAGACCGTAGAAGCTGATTAATATCTGTGATGATGCAGTCAAGAGTGACTTTTGCATTAAAAATGGAGACAATGCCACATACAACCTTCAGATGATAAAAAAGTGTGTTCTGTCTTAGATGTCTCTAAGAAGTTTTGGGGGCTTCAAGAGTAAGTCATCAAGAAGTAAGTTTTGTGCTTCATATTCCCATATAGAAACTCAATAAGCAATTTCAAAGGAATAAAGAGTACACTAAGAAATTAGTTAATGCCAGATAAGCTAGGTGTTAAATATAGTAAATAAATCCTGCTTCAAATATATGTAAGGAGTACTTATATGCTCACGCACTGCTACAATTGCTCTATTTTATTATTACTTATCTTTGTTAATTTCTCGTTGAGCTGAATTTCTTGTGTATATGAATGCTTTGCCTGCAAGTAGGTATGAATACTATGTGGACGTCTGGTCCCTGCAAAAGTCAGAGGAGGGTGTCAAATGCCCTGGAACTGGAATTACAGATTTTTGTAATTTGTAGGTGCTAGGAACTGAACCCAGGTCTTCTGTAAGAATAAACAGTGCTCTTAACCACTGAATCATATCTCCAGGGCCATGAGCCTAATTTTCAAATTAAACTTGGTCATTGGTATCTATAAAAATCAGTCTATATAAAATTCAGTATTTCCCACATTTTCAAGAATCCAGCAGAAGTCCAAGAATGGGACATGGAGGCTGGGCGTTGGTGGTGCATGCCTTTAATCCCAGCACATGGGAGGCAGAGGCAGGTGGATCTCTGTGAGTTCGAGGCCAGCCTGGTCTCCAGAGCAAGTGCCAGGATAGGCTCCAAAGCTACACAGAGAAACCCTGTCTGGAAAAAAAAAAAAAGAATGGGACATGGAATACACAGACATACATGCACACACACACACACACACACACACACACACACACACACACACACACACACACCAGCATCACCACCATCACCATCTATAAGACAAATAGGTGAAATAGTTATAATCACAGGAACCTCATCCTGAACTCTTCTCAGCACTTCACCCAACTCCTCTGTCATGTTCCAGAAATACTGTTCTCCTAGATTTCCTGTTACAGACTGAATTCTATCCCTCCACTCATTCAAATATTGAAATCCTATTCTTCTGGATATCATAATATGACCTTATTTAAAAATATTCATATTGAAGACAGACTTGGTTAAAATGAGATTATACTAGGAGTTGGTATGGAGCCTGATCACTGTATGAGTGATGTTCCTGTAGAAAGAATATTGGACACAGACAGGCAACATGAAGAATGATATACAGTATGGAGGCAGAGATCAATGAGTTCAAGTGTGCTTGCCAAGAAATGCCACAAATTGCTTGCCAACCACCAGGGGTCAGGAAATATTCAGAGAACAAGTTACTCCTGAAAGCCTCAGGAAGAATCAACGCTGCCCACAATTTGACCTTGGACTGCTGCACTCCAGCATTGTGACACAATGGAATTTGGTTTTTAAGTCACTCTATGTAGGATACTTTATTATAGCAGCCATAGAAAACAATTCTAAACGTCTTAAAGATTTCAGGCATAATCCCAGTATGAGGATCATTGCCAGAGATTGTCATTCAGACTAACTTCTCCAAGAGGCCTATGTGTGATAAACAAAACTCATAGGAGGAAAAATGTGAAACTTCTGTTCCTAAAAGAAATCTTTAATGTGTGCAAGTGTGTTTAAAAGTAGCTGAATTTCAGCTGGGCGTTGGTGGCGCACACCTGTAATCCCAGCACTCGGGAGGTAGAGGCAAGCAGATCTTCGTGAGTTGGAGGCCAGCCTGGTCTCCAGAGTGATTGCCAGGATAGGCTCCAAAGCTAAACAGAGAAACCCTGTCTTGAAAAACAAAAAATAAAACAAAACAAAACAAACAAACAAACAAAAAGTTGCTGAATTTCCAACAGCTCTGAAGAGGTGAAAGAATTTGGTTGTGCTGTGTGGAGCCATATTTTTGTGGCCCAAATGTTTACATACCTTCCTAAGTGTCTGTATTCTTGACTATCAAAGGAACCCCTTGAACTGTGTTGGCAAGTTTCTGTCAAACATATCACTGTCCTGTCATGGCAGGATACATTAAGTCAAAAATATTCTTCCTTTTCTCAGAATAAACAACAATATAAGAGAATTATAGGCATAATCAAAATTTCAAGGGAAATTATTTTAATCTCCAAAAGACAGGAAAATCATACAAAGGTGAATTTCTAAAACTAAAAACTATTCAAAGTTGAAACCTTTAAACTAATAGCACTTTTATCATTTTCTTAATCTTCAAACCATTTAAAGTTTTAAACATAGATAAAGCTATAAGTGTACATTTTTGCAAACTTGTGTTCTACTTTTCAGTTTAGTAACAACAAAAATATCTTCCAACATCAGTTTTAATGCCAGTCTTTCAAGTACCCAAAACCTAAACTATTTGAAGCCTTCTAACTCTTTTATTTAGGGGTAATTGTTGAATTATGTAATACAATTTACAAAAGAGTTTCTTGCATATTAAAGTTATGAAGACCATTGCCTAGCTACAGCAGGGTCCTCTATTGTGTGATATGAAATAAATTGCTGTAACATTGTACTACATCATTGTGGAAATATTTAAGATAATATCAATAAGGTTGCCATGCACACAGATAATTTTAATATGGTACACTTTTTAAGAAAAACAAAGGTCTATAAAAATGTGTCTTCTATTATTTGATCATCATTGGCTTCTATTATTTGATCATCATTGATCATTCAGCAACTTTTTGTTTTGGCTGTTTTAATTCTTCCATTCATTTTTAGTTTGCATGTAACTTTAAGAAGGCTGGCAATTAAACATATTTAATTCTCACAAATATGATGACACTTCAACTTAATCATGAAGATATGTTTTTATTTAATATAAATCACAATGTTTCTTTTGACTATAAATCACTTTTATTATGCTCTAAATGAAAGTTGGAATAACAGAATAAATAGATTGTATTTTGTGTTAGCTTTGTCTATCCCATGGCTCATGGGTGACATTTGGCCAAGAATAGCTACAATCAAAATTGAGCAATACAAAATTGTAAACATCCTTAAAACATTGTGAGAACTTTTTTGTTTGCTTTTTCTTTTTAACTCAACTGTGCAGTTCTCAAATATGAGTTTTATAAATGACAATGTCATGTTTAATGTCAAAAGGTTGGACATGTCTGCAAGACTTGGTCAAGATTTATTTCTTTTTATTTTTTCCATCTTCTCTTCTAACTTGTTTCTGTAATTTCGTCAGCATTTGACAGCTTCACAAACTGTTTGGGTAAGCCTTTCTTCTTGGTGCCAACAACTTACCTTATCATCACCCATGTCTTGCCCAATAATGCTAATCTAAGGATTCATTAATAAAAAAACTCAAGCTTTAAGGAATGTTTATACATCCCTTATGTTTATGTTTTTGGTTTTGTTTATTTTGGTTTTTGGTTGGTTTTTTTTTTTTTTTTTTTTTTTTTTTTTTTTTTTTTTTTTTTTTTTTTTTTTTTGTCCTTTAGCAGCCTTTTCTCAAAGAATTGTCAGAGATTCAGAGTGCCAGCACATGCCTCCTAATGAAAGACATACATCTAAACATCACAATGATATTGTTTCTGGTACTGAATACAGTTCAGTCCTCTGTGTCATGTGGTATTGATCAAAAAACTACCTGGGGATGAGTCCTTCCTGCCACACATATGACTGGTTTTGCCATTACATATTCTTATCTGTATGGTTTATTTCATGGATGGGGAGCCACTACAGTGAAATGGACTTCTATGAACTTCTTCTCTGAACAATAAAAGATTGTAAAATGAATTATTCTGGGTAGCACTTTAATTTTTATGGCAGTTAATAATATTTTATGGCACATTAGGCTACTTCAGAATGTGAGAAAACAATAAACACCTGCAGATTAAAAGGAAATTAAAAATTAGCAAAATGTGAATGAAGGTACCACATATATACAACCACTTTGTAAAAGTTTCACCTCACTCATGTACAAAAAAATTAGAATTGTCTTCCAAGTTAGTTTTAATGTAATCACGCAGAAGTAAACATAAATGGTATCAACATTCTTATTTATTAATTATGTATTTATTTATTTATTTACTTGGTTTTTCAATACAGGGTTTCTCTGTGGCTTTGGAGGCTATCCTGGAACTAGCTCTTGTAGACCAGATTGGTCTCAGACTCACAGAGATCCACCTGCCTCTACCTCCCGAGTGCTGGAATTCAAGGCGTTGACTACCACGGCTTCAACATTCTATTTTTTTCTTTTTTTTTTCATAGAAAGAAAATTATTTTACATGTTAATCCCAGGTCCCTCTCCCTCCCCTCCTCCCCTAACCCCCCCAAATAACACCCTACCTTTCCCATACCCTTTCTGCTCCCAGGGAGGGTGAGGCCTTACATAGGGGGTCTTCAGAGTCTTCCATATTCTTTGGGATAGGACCTAGGCCAACCCCCTTGTGCCTAGGCTCAGGGAGTATCCCTCAATGTGATATGGGTTCCCAAAGTCCATTCCTATGTTACAGATAAGTACTGATCAACAGCAAGAGGCCCCATAGATTTCCAAGGTCTTCTCGCTGACACCCACATTCAGGGAGTCTGGACCGGTCCCATGCTAGTTTCCTGGCTGTCAGTCTGGGGACCAAGAGCTCTCCCTTGTTCACTTCAACATTCTTATGACAAGGAAAAATAGGAAGTCAGAAAACATGCAAAGAACAAACTGAAAATGTAAAACCACATGATCATCTCACTAGATGCTGAAAAAAGCCTTTGACAAAATCCAACATCCCTTCATGATAAGATCTTGGAGAGAACAGTAATAACAGGAATACATCTAAACATGATAAATGGAATATACACCAAACCAATAGCCAACATCAAACTAAATGGAGAGAAACTCAAACATTTCCTCTAAAATCAGAAACAAGACAAGGCTGTCCACTCTTTCAATATCTCTTCAATATTGTACTTGAAGTTCTAGCTAGAGCAATAAGACAAGAAAAGGGGATCAAGGGATACAAATTGGAAAGGAAGAAGTCAAATTTTCACTATTTGCAGATGACATGATAGTCTACATTAGTGACCAAAAAAACACCTTCAGCAAGGTAGGAGGATACAAAATTAACATCACTTTTCACAATATCCACAAGCAACATAAAATATCTTGGGGTAACACTAACCAAAAAAGTGAAAGACCTGTACAATAAGAACTTTGAGACTTTAAAGAAAGAAATTAAAGAAGATACCAGAAAGTGGAAAGATCTCCCATGCTCTTGGATAGGCAGAATTAACATAGTAAAAATGGCAATCCTACCAAAAGCAATCTTCAGATTCAACGAAATCCCTATCAAAATCCCAACATAGTTTTTCACAGACATTGAAAGAACAATACTCAACTTTATATGGAAAAATAAAAAACCCAGGATAGCCAAAACAACTCTTTACAATAAAAGATCTTCTGGAGGCATCACCATCCCTGACTTCAAGCTCTACTATAGAGCCATAGTTCTGAAAACAGCTTGGTATTGGCACAAGAATAGACAGATAGACCAATGGAATCCATTGAAGACCCAGATATTAATCCACTCACCTACGAACACCTTATTTTTGACAAAGGTGCTAAATCCATACAATGGAAAAAAGATAGCATCTTCAACAAATGGTGCTGGCACAATTGGATTCGGACATGCAGAAAATTGCAGATTGATCCATACCTGTCACCATGCACGAAACTTAAGTGCAAATGGATCAAAGATCTCTCCATAAATCCAGCCACACTGAATCTTCTAGAAGAGAAAGTGGGAACAACCCTTGAACAAATTGGCACAGGAGAACGATTCCTGAACATCACGCCAGAAGCACAGACACTGAGGTCTGCAATCAATAAATGGGACCTCCTGAAACTGAGAAGCTTCTGTAAGGCAAAGGACACAGTCAGTAAGACAAAATGACCACCCACAGAATGGGAAAAGATCTTCACCAGCCCCACATCTGACAGAGGACTGATTTCCAAAATATACAAGGAGCTCAAGAAGCTAGCCACCAAAACACCATACAATGAAATTAAAAAGTGGGGTGCAGAACTAAACAGAGATTTTTCAACAGAGGAATCTGAAATGGCTGAAAGACACTTAAGAAAGTGCTCAAAATCCTTGGCCATCAGAGAAATGCAACTCAAAACAACTCTGAGATACCACCTCACACCTGTCAGAATGGCTAAAATCAAAAATACCAATGACAACCTATGCTGGAGAGGTTGCGGAGAAGAAGGAACACTCCTCCATTGCTGGTGGGAGTGTGAACTTGTAAGACCACTTTGGAAATCAGTATGGCGGTTGCTCAGAAAAATGGGAATCAATCTACCTCAAGATCCAGCCATTCCTCTCTTAGGTATATACCCAAAGAGTGCATGTCCATACAACAAGGAAATATGTTCAACCATGTTCATGGCAGCATTGTTTGTAATAGCCAGAACCTGGAAGCAACCTAGATGCCCCTCAACTGAAGAATGGAAAGAGAAAATGTGGTACATTTATACAATGGAGTACTACTCAGCAGAAAAATGCAATGGAATCTTGAAATTCGCAGGCAAATGGATGGAACTAGAAGAAACCATCCTGAGTGAGGTAACCCAATCACAAAAAGACAAACATGGTATGTACTCACTCATATATGATTTTTAGACATAGAGCAAAGGTTTACCAGCCTATAATCCTCTTCCCCAAAGAAACTAGAAATCATGAATGACTCTAAGGGATAAATGGACCCCAGGAATGGGAAGTGGCATGAACTCCCGAGCTAATTGAGAACATGAGGGTAGGGGGGGTAGTGGGTGCTGCCACAATAAGAGCACAAGAAGAAGAGGAGAGGAGAAGAAATGGAGGAGCAGATATATTGAGTTGGGGGAAGAATAGAGGAGAGCAGGATGAGAGATACCATATCAGAGGGAGCCACTATAGGTCCGAGAAGAGATCTGGAACTAGAAAGATCTCCAGAGACCTACAAGGATGACACGATCTGACAGTCCGGGCAGTGGAGGAGAGGATGGCCTAGAAGCCTCTCCCCTAGAATGAGAGTGATGACTACTCTCTATGCTATCCTAGAGTCCTCATCCAGTGGCTGATGGAAGCAGAGACAGACATCCACAGAAATACACTAAGCTGAATTCTGGAACCTAGTTGAAGAGAGGGAGGAATGAAGAACGAAGGGGTCTGTACCAGGTTGGAGAAACCCACATAAACAGTTGGCCTGAAAAAGGGAAAGCATATCGACCCCAGACGCTCTTTGGGAGGCCAGTACGGGACTAATCCAGCCCCCTGATCATGGATGCCATCGGGGAGGCCCCTGCACTCCTGGGAGCCTCTGGAGGTGGACTGGCTTTTTGCCCTGGTGTATGTGGGGGACTTCGAGAGCCCATCCCACTTGAAGGGAGGCACTCTGTCTCTGAACACATGGGGAGGGACCCAGACCCAGCACAGGAAGATTTGGTGGACTTGGTGGAGCCCCGGTTGGGGGCCCTACCCTGCCTGGGGAGTGGTGGGTGGATGGGGTGGGGGGTAGGTTGGAGGTGGGGGAGAAGGAATGGGGGTAAGGGGAGGGAGAGGGAGAAGGAGAGGGGAATTACATGTGAAACAAGCCTGTTCCCTAACTTGAATTAATAATAATAAAAAGAGAGAAAAAATTAACTCAAAAAAATCAGTAGCAATGCTATATACAGATGATAAATCCAATGAGAAAGAAATCAGGGAAACATCACCTTTTACAATATCCACAAGCAACATAAAATATCTTGGGGTAACACTAACCAAAAAAGTGAAAGACCTGTACAATAAGAACTTTGAGACTTTAAAGAAAGAAATTAAAGAAGATACCAGAAAATGGAAAGATCTCCCATGCTCTTGGATAGGTAGAATTAACATAGTAAAAATGGCAATCCTGCCAAAAGCAATCTACAGATTCAATGCAATCCCCATCAAAATCCCAACACAGTTTTTCACAGACATTGAAAGAACAATACTCAACTTTATATGGAAAAATAAAAAACCCAGGATAGCCAAAACAACTCTCTACAATAAAGGATCATCTGGAGGCATCACCATCCCAGACTTCAAGCTCTACTATAGAGCCATAGTTCTGAAAACAGCTTGGTATTGGCACAAAAATAGACAGATAGACCAATGGAATCAAATTGAAAACCCTAATATTTACCCACGCACCTAGGAACACCTTATTTTTGACAAAGGTGCTAAATCTATACAATGGAAAAAAGATAGCATCTTCAACAAATGGTGCTGGTACAATTGGATTTGGACATGCAGAAAATTGCAGATAGATCCATACCTGTCACCATGCACAAAACTTAAGTGCAAATGGATCAAAGATCTCTCCATAAATCCAGCCACACTGAATCTTCTAGAAGAGAAAGTGGGAATTACCCTGGAACAAATTGGCACAGGAGACTGCTTCCTGAACATTACGCCAATAGCACAGACACTGAGGTCTGCAATCAATAAATGGGACCTCCTGAAACTGAGAAGCTTCTGCAAGGCAAAGGAAACAGTCAGTAGGACAAAACGACCACCCACAGAATGGGAAAAGATCTTCACTGATCCCACATCTGACAGAGGACTGATTTCCAAAATATATAAGGAGCTCAAGAAGCTAGCCACCAAAACACCAAACAATGAAATTAAAAAGTGGGGTGCAGAACTAAATAGAGAATTCTCAACAGAGGAATCTGAAATGGCTGAAAGACACTTAAGAAAGTGCTCAAAATCCTTGGCCATCAGAGAAATGCAACTCAAAACAACTCTAAGATACCACCTCACACCTGTCAGAATGGCTAAAATAAAGAATACCAATGACAATCTATGCTGGAGAGGATGTTGAGCAAAAGGAACACTCCTCCATTGCTGGTGGGAGTGTGAACTTGTAAGACTACTCTGGAAATCAGTATGGCGGTTCCTCAGAAAAATGGGAATCAGTCTACCTCAAGATCCAGCCATTCCTCTCTTGGGTATATACCCAAAGAGTGCATGTTCATACAACAAGGACATATGTTCAACCATGTTCATAGCAGCATTGTTTGTAATAGCCAGAACCTGGAAGCAACCTAGATGCCCCTCAACTGAAAAATGGATAGAGAAAATGTGGTACATTTATACAATGGAGTACTACTCCGCAGAAAAAAAGCAATGGAATCTTGAAATTCTCAGGCAAATGTATGGAACTAGAAGAAACCATCCTGAGTGAGGTAACCCAGTCACAAAAAGACAAACATGGTATTACTCACTCATATATGAACTTTAGATCTAGAGCAAAGGCTTACCACCCTTCAATCCTCTTCCCCAAAGAAACTAGGAAACATGAAGGACTCTAAGGGATAAATGGACCCCAGGAATGGGAAGTGGCATGAACTCCTGAGCTAATTGGGAGCATGAGGGTAGGGGAGAGGAAGCTGCCACAATAAGAGCAGGAGAAGAGGAGTAGAGGAGAAGAAATGGAGGAGCAGAAATATTGAGTTGGGGGAAGAATGGAGGAGAGAGAGCAGGATGAGAGATACCATATTAGAGGGAGCCACTATGGGTTCAAGAAGAGATCTGGAACTAGGGTGTTCTCCAGAGACCTATAAGAATGACACGATCTGACAATCCAGGCAATGGTGGAAAGGATAACCTAAAAGCCCTTCCCCTAAAATAAGATTGATGACTACTCTTTATGCCATCAGAGAGGCCATCCTAGAGGCTTCATCCAGTGGCTGATGGAAGCAGAGACAGACATGCACAAATATACACTGAGCTGAAATCTGGAATTTAGTTGAAGAGAGGGAGGAATGAAGACCAAAGGAGTCTGTACCAGGTTGGAGAAACCCACAGAAACAGTTGGCCTAAACAAGCGAGAGCACATCAACCCCAGATGCTGTCTGGGAGGCCAGTACCAGCCTGATCCAGCCCCCTGAACATGGATGTCAACAAGGAGGCCTCTGCACTCCAGGCAGCCTCTGGTAATGGGTTAGTATTTTCCCCTGGTGTAAGAAGAGACTTTGAGAGCCCATTCCATGTGAATGGAAATACTCTGGCCCTGGACACATGGGGAAGGGCCCAGACCCAGCACAGGAAGATTTGGTGGACTTTGCAGAGCCCCCGTTGAGGGCCCTACCCTGCCTGGGAAGTGGTGAGTGGATGGGGAGGGGGGTAGGTTGGGGGTGCGGGGAGGATGGATGGGGGTGAAGGGAGGGAGAGGGAGAAGGGACTTACATGTGAAACAAGCTTGTTCCCTAACGTGAACTAATAAAAAAAATGAAAAAAAAAAAAAAAGAAAACATGCAAAGAAACTGAAACTTTGAAGTGCCTTGTGGTCTGGAAAGGACACAGAAGTACAAGGATAACAATTTTTGTTCTGTGGCCCTAATAGTCTGCATAAGGAGTAAGGACTCATAAACAACAGAGCACAAAAACTCTATGAAAGTTTTACATTTCTGATGTTACAGAATTTCAGAATAGTAATTAAACTTCTAACCAACAAGGAGTTTACAGCCCAGTGTTAGAAATTTGTCCTTTATTTTTAATTTGCAGGGTTACATGAAACCATTTTCATCCAAGTACATAAAGAATTCTGAGTGAATTCCCTATACCACTTTGACCTACTTTCTCATTCCTGCCTACACACACTTGCTCATACTCTTAGTTATTCATCCAGAAGACTCCAAGTCAACAAACCACAGAGATACTTGCACATCAATATTTATTGAAGCACTACTCACAACAGTTAAATTATGGAACTAACCTATGTATCTAACACCAGAGGAATAGATAAATAAAATGTGTTTAATTCATGTTGTTGAATTGTGCAGTCATAAAGGAATAATGTCAGCATACACAAATGTAATGTACCATATAAACACACTCAAGGGCTGAAACCATGTGATCATCACATTAAATGCAGACAAGGCCTTTTACAAACTCCAACATCCATTCATGATAAAGGTCCTGGGGAATTTAGAGACATGGAGGACACCTTTAATATAATAAAGGCCATATAACAAGCCCACAGCCAATACCATGATAAATGGAGAAAAACCTCAACATTTCTACTAAAATTAAAAACAAGACAAGGATGGTGACTCTCTCCATGCCTGTTCAGCACAGTACTTGAAATCTTCCCTAGAGCAATAAGACAGCTGAAGGAGATCAAGGGAATATAAATAGGAAAGTACACTTATTTGCAGATGATATGATATTATACATAAGAGACCCCAAGGACTCCACCACAAAACTCCTACAGCTGATAAACACTTTCAGCAAAGTAGCAAGATACAAAATTAGCACACAAAAAATCTGTAACTTTCCTATAAAGCAATGCCAAACATATTGAGAAAGAAATCAAAGAAACAGTTTCACAATAGACTCATAAATATCTAGGAATAAATATAACTAAAGAAGTAAAAGACTTGTATAATAAAACCTTTAAGACATTAAAGAAGTAAGTTGAAAATGATACCAGAAGATGGCAAGGTTTCCCATGCTTATGAATTGGTAGAATAAACATTGTTAAAATTCCCATCCTACCAAAAGTAATTTACAGGTCCAATATAATCCACATCACAATTCCAAAGCCTTTCTTCAAAGAAACTGAAAAAAATCATCCTGAACTTCACACAAAGAAAGGATAACAAAAAATCTTATACTGAAGACCCATAGAAATAAAAAGTATGATACTGGTATAAAAACACTTTGATCAATGGAAGAGAGTTGAAAATATGGACCTAAATCCATTCCATGAATGGTACTGCTCAAAATGAATAGCTGCACATAGAAGAATAAATATAGCTCCACGTCTGTCACCCTGCACAAGGAACCCAGGTGAGTATTGTGTAGAAGGAGTGCAGAGTAAATATGGTAAAACTACATTGTATGTGATTATCAAATTATAAAAGAATTAATAAAAAATATTAAAAACTTTGTTTAGAAACTTTAGTAGCCTTATCCACATATCCAAATAACACAATATATGTGAGCAAATCCTACCACAATATCACCAGAAACCCGATATGTGGTGATATCTTGCTTGAACAAATAAACCCTGTCTGAAGGTCAGAGAGAAGGAGCAAGCCACAGCCATACCTTACCTCCTTAGCATCTCAGCCAACAAGAAAGTGAGTTCCTGTTTCTGCCTGCCTCTCTCCATCCAGCCATCTCACTTCCTGTCTGTCTGTACAGACCTCCAGACCTCTATGGTTAGCTAGTGGCAAGCTCCATTCTCTGACCTTCACACAGGCTTCATTTGTACAAGCAAGATATCACCACATATTCCCATTTTTTGTCTAAAATTTTTTAAAATGTTATGAATAATACAAGTAAAACTATATACAGTAAGTACAATAAGTATATACAATATATACAGGCACCAGGCGTTGGTGGCGCATGCCTTTAATCCCTCCACTAGGGAGGCAGAGGCAGACGGATCTCTGTAAGTTTGAGACCAGCCTGGTCTCCAGAGCGAGTGCCAGGATAGGTTCCAAAGCTACACAGAGAAACTCTGTCTGGAAAAAAACCAATATATACAGGCAATAGGTACATAACAATGTATAGTCCATAAGCATTTGACAAATTCAGAGAAAATAGTCCATCGTCTATTCTTTCTTGATGAGTCCAAAGTCTTATACATAATTTACTTTCTATTCTAACTTGTATTATCAAATTATCTTTTAATGTCTCTCTATATATCTGACTCTGGGTTTTTTATTATTTAGACCAATTAAGAACTCCATTTACACCGACAAATACTATCATGTACAGAACACTCCTAGACTCTGTGACTGTGCCTGGACTGACCAGACAGGACACCCAGAGAAGTGGAGACTGGAAAAAATGGAAATGTTGCTACCGATGAGGGAAGGACATGGAGACTTACGTCATGGAAAAAGAATATCTTCTCTGAGTAAGAAAGGGACTGTTGGAGACAGTGGGCTGGCAGAGAAACACATGGTGACAAAAAGAAAAGCAAGAAATTTTAATCAGCAATGGTAAATCAAAGAAACAAGAGAAAATCAATAGGCCTGTGTGATGAGATAGGAATCTACCTTGTCTAGAGAATTAGAGCTTTCTAGGCAAATTAATTTTGAATTATATTTCAGGGGGAATAACTTTTTAATATATTTATTTATTTATTTATTTATTTATTTATTTATTTATTTATTTTACATCCCAGCTATAGTTTCCCCTCTTGTCTCTTCCCAGTTCCTCCATTCAACACCACCCCTTCTGCTTACACCCCTCAATCCACTCCTCCTCCATTTCTGTTTAGGAAAGGACAAGTCTTCCAAGATTATTAACAAAAGATGGCTTATCAAGTTTCAGAAAAACTGAGCACCTCCTCTTGTATTAAGGCTGGGCAAGGCAAACCAGGCTGAGGAGTAGGGTCCCAAAAGCCTGGAAAAGACTCTGAGACAGCCCCTGTTTCACTGTTTAGAGTCAGCTACACAAGCATAAAATAGGGTATGTACTCACTCACATATGGATCTTAGACACAGAGCAAAAGATTACCAGCCCACAATCCACAATGCCAGAGAAGCTAGGTAACAAGGAGGACTCTAAGAGAGATAGATATTCATGGTCCCCCAGAGAAGGGGAAAGGGACAAGATCTCCTGAGCAAAGTGGGAGCGTATGGGGAGGGGAGAGGAAGCTAGAAAAATGAGAAAGGGAGAAGAGGAGGGGTGAGGAGGACATGAGGGAGCAGAAAGGTTGAGTCGGGGGAAGAATAGAAGAAAACAAGATAAGAGATACCATAATAGAGGGAGACATTTTAGATTTAAAGAGAAATCAGGCATTAGGGGAATGTCTATAGATCTACAAAGACGACACCAACTAACAATCTAAGCAACAGAGGAGAGGCTACCTTAAATGCCCTCCCCTGATAATGAGATTGATGACTGTCTTATATGCCATCCTATAGCCTTCATCCTGCAGCTGGTGGAAGTAGAAGCAGACACCCACAGCTAATCACTGAACTGAACTGGAATCCAGTTGCAGAGAAGGACAAGTGATGAGCAAAGTGGTCCAGACCACACTGGTGAAACCCACAGAAACAGCTGATCTGAACAATGGGGAGTTCTTGGTCCCCAGACTGATAGCTGGGAATCCAGCACGAGACTGATCCAAACCGCAGGAATGTGGGTGTCAGTGAGGAAAATTCATGGAACCTCCTGTAGTACATCAGTACTTATCCCGAGCATAGGAATGAATTTTGGGAGCCCATCCCACATGAAGGGATACTCCCTGAGTCAAGACACATAGGAATGGGCCTAGGCCGCATCCCAAAGAATATGACAGACTCTGAAGACCTCCTGGGGAGCAGAAAGGGTATGTGATAGGCATGGTTTTAGATGGGAGGGGTGGTAGGGGAGGAGGGGAGGGAGTGGGACCAGGGATAGACATGGAAAGCAATCTTGTTTCTAATTCAAATTTAAAAATGGAAAAAATATATATATGCAGAGTGCCTAGGTCAGCCCCATGCAGGCTCCCTGGTTGTCATTTCAGTCTCTGTGAGCCAGAGGTTTAACTTTAAAAAAACGTGGGTTTCAGTGAGAAGACCAAAGACCTCAGAAATCTACGGGACCTCCTGTAGTAGTTCAGTACTTATCCCTAGCATAGGTGTGGACTTTGGGAGCCCATTCTACATAAAGGAATACTCCCTGAGCCAAGACACACAGGGGTGGGCCTAGGCCCTATCCCAAAGGATATGACAGAATCCGATGACCCCTATGAAAGGCCTTACCCTCCCTGGGGAGCAGAAAGGATATGTGATAGGTAGGGTTTTATTGGGGGGGGCGGTAGGGTAGGAGGGGAAGGAGTGGGAACTGGGATTGACATGTAAAACAATTTTGTTCTAATTCAAATAAAAATATAAAGTCGAAAAAAAAAGAAAAAAATAGTTTATATCCCCTTCACAAACACACGTCTCTGACAATGATACAATTCACCCCAAATAAAAACTTAGTGTGTTTGTCTGACAAGATTCAAGATTAAGTGGATTTTAAAGCCAAATGGGCACTAGCTATGGGATCAGAGCAGATAGGCGCCAGCAAGAAGGGTGCATGCTATTCTTACAGTGTTTATTAACATTTTTAGTAATCAGCATGTGTTCATTATATAAGTATTTATCCCAAATTAGCATGCTCAGGAGTAGGACTGTGTCTCAGTTTCTTTTGCCTCCATAATAAAAATACCAAAATCACATCCTTAAAATTTGAAACCTTTCCCTAGTAGACTTGGTACAAGTAAGAGGACAGGGTTTCGAAATATCCTCAATGTGGTTTCATTATGAAAAAAACAAAACAAAAACAAAAAAACATGTTTCTCATAAAACCTGAATATTGGGGCCAAATTTGCGCATATTTAAAATTTGAATGCAGGTGGGTAATTGGGGTTATTATTATTGTTGTTGTTGTTGTTGTTATTTCTTCCAGTGTTTTTCATTTTTGTGAATACAGGCCCAAATTTCTACTGCTTTAGACATCCTCAGAACTCTTTGCTTTTCAATGGCCTCAATGAGGCCTCCCTCATTTCCTTGACTCACCCTACGTCATGTTAGTGTTAACCAAACTCAGTATATAAATGATACAAACATAGGTTTGTGGGCAGAGTGCTAAAGTGTACAAAAATATCCAGAAAATGAGTGACTGCATTTCATAGTTTAAAAAAAGCCTTGACAGACTAGGTTGTGGTGGGGATAGCCTTTAATGCCAGTAATCAAGAAACAGAGGGAGGTGGATCTCTGTTAGTTCAAGACTAGCCTGGTCTACAAAGTGAGTTCCAGGAAAGCCAAAGATGTTACACAGAGAAACCCCATTTCAAAATAGAAAAGAAAAGAAAACCTTGACCTTTGCCAGATGCAGAAAGGGTGAAGCCACAATCAGACATGGGCTTTATTGCAGTACCAACCATTTTACAACCACATCCCAGGTCAGTCTTCCTACAAGCCCCCATCAGTTACTTTTGAGGTAGATGCTGAGGGCTTGAAGAGAAGTTGATTATCCCAAATTTGCTTTCAATAATTTCGAATGCTGCAACTGCCAATTAATAGCCCCCAGGGTGATCAGGATTGGGAGCCAGTAGACTAATCCAGGATTTTTTAGGAAAGGGCTTGGATCCCACAGGCTTTATGCCTCCAAAACTGATGTACAACATCACTGCAGCAATTCATAAGTCAGCAAGGTGACACCAGACTTGGGCAAGGATCAGAACCAATGAGCACCAGCTCCTTTCCACAACTTTTGGGCCTTCTTCTCAGAGTATCTTCCTATGAAACAGTCCATAACACCACTTTAAGTGGTTTGGCCAGCCTGGGCAGGCACCTATAATCTAGACTTGATAACATCAGCAGGGATCACTAAAGATGTTGCAGACATACCAGCGGTAGCACCAGCTGTGATCAGGCTTCCTGGGCTGATCTGTCCATCTTCATTTGCAAAGGAAGCCTTCACATAGTCATAGCACAGGAAGGAGATGGCCAAGAAATGAGTGTCCTACAGAAAGCAGGCTTTGGTACCCTTTGTGGATGCCAAAGAAACCCAGAACTCACACCACAGAGCACTGGCCTGGGCCCACTTGGTGATGTCTCCAGCCACTTGCAAGGAAGTCATGGCAATCTCTAAAGGATTTGCAAAAATCTCCTGAGAACCTCTTGCAAAAATCCCTGCTGCAAGTGGACTAAGCCATCTTTCATGCACACAGTTGTCACTCACAATACCATCCACTGTATGTTTTACTGCCTTCTCCGGGGTGACTCCCAGTAACTGTGGCAGCAAACCTCTGCATAGTACAAAGAAGTCTTCTTAGTGGAGCATTTTCTGAAGAAGGTCAAAGCTGTTTTTATTCAAGTGCTTTCCCACAAAGGAGCCAATTGATTGTTGATTCTGTGTTCGATTCTTTACAAGATCAAATCTTTACAAGATTCCAGTCTTTCCAAGCCCTATATAGCAAGGGCTCCAACAGCTCTTGCAACAGAACTCAGACCAAACCTGTGGGCTGAGTCTGAAAGCTGTAGAAATGACCAATCTGCATCACCCGAGGCTGTCTACTGCCTCTGGGCCTCAGACAAGTTGAAGGGCAGAACTCCTTCTTCAACAGAAACAATGTGCTCGATTTCTGCTACAGTCCTATGTTCCCCTGGCTTATATAAATCTGCTAACTGAAACAAGATGTCGACTTCCAAGGGTAGAACCACCTACTCCTTAGTCATCTCCACATCTCTCCTGCTTGCCAGCCAAGGAGGGTGCTTTAGATGTTTCTAATTATTTCTGTATTTTAAGTAGCAAATTAAATGCATTAAATTGGGAAAAACTAACTACATGGGACTCAGAGGCTTGAGACATTCTTCAACAAAAGAAGTCAGGATATGCGGGTAGACGGTGACTATAATGTCTCCAAAGTCCACGGCTGTGACTCTTCCAGTCTGGGCATTGCTGTTTCACAGGTTCTGACTGTATTCCCAGCAAAGACTGAGTGACCTCTGCAAATGCAAGGTGTCTTTTTCTTTCTTTCCTAAAATGTAGTTATACAAATTCTGAATCCCAGTGAAATAGACTATGTTCATGAACTGCAGTCTATACAAAATCTTGCTTAGCATCCTCAAAAGTAACCTCTCCTTGGCCAGCTTTGTCAACCAGCTGGAAGGCCACCATAAACAAGGCATCCAGGGAACACAGCATCAATTCTGTGGAGAACCTCAGAGTCAGCCCAAGAAACCCCAAGACCAAGTTCTCAGCACAAAGGTGATTTATTTGCCCCAGAGGGACAGAGGGCAAGGATAAAGGACAAAGACAGGAGATAGAGGAAAGGGGAGACAGGGAAGGAAACAAGAAAGTGGGGAGGGGAGGGGAAAGGGCTGCCTCTGGATAGAAGGAAGACAGAGTTGGTCCATAGGAAAATGGGAAAAGGGAAAACCCTGTGTTAGTATGCGGTGTTTAACTTTAATTTGAGAGCTAATTTTATAAATGTAATTTAAAGATTATTAGCACATCAGAGGGAATGGAAGAAAAGGGCAATGCTTGCCAGAGCCAGGTTTGCTGTGATAGGGCTGGCTGGAGTGCTTTCCGATTCAAACGCTACAAATTCTAAGAAGGATATTAACCCATCTTTGGTCTGATCCACCATATCACTTAAAAGTCCCAGTCTTTGGGTTGTACTGTCTTTCTCCAGAACATTCAAACTCCAGTGACAAAGTCATCTGGAGACAAAAAAAAAAAAAAAAAAAAAAAAAAAAATCACCTTCTTTTCAATGCTTGCATACGTCAAAAGTACTGTTCTGAGCTCAGCTAGATCTGCCATCTTGGCTTCTGTCTTGCCTCTGCCTGGGTGTGGGCGGCTGAGAGATCTGCTTTTGGGTTCAATCAAACTAGGCACCCTGCGGCACACTTCCTGTCCCAACAGCGGTTCAGGCAGCAATTCAGCCCGGCTTTTGAAATGTACTTTATGTGTATGACTAAGCATAAATGACTTGAAAATAAAAGGTGCCAAGCTGTTTCATTATATTCTGGCTGGCAACATTATGTGGATGAAACCCAAGGTCTGAAGGTGGGAACTAATCTAACCTTTGCCTACCCTTTGTATTAATTTGCGTTCTTTTTTGCTGTAACGAAATACCCAACAAAGAACACCTCAGAGAGGAAGCGATTGTTCAGGCTTCAGTTTGAGGGGATGCATACAGTCCATCATGCACGAAAAGGCAAAGCAGTAGAAGAGTAAGGTTACTACCACAAACACTAAGAGCAGGAAGCAGAGAGAAGATTGGAAATGGATCAAGGCTGTAAGACTCAAGACCCTCCCCCAGTGAACCATGTCCTCCAATAGATTTTCTCTTAAATGTTCTACACCCTGCCGAAGCAGTCCTACCTTACCTGGAGATCCAAGTGTACCATAACATGAGCCTCTGCACCATTTCACATTCAAGTGCCAACACCCATTTAGGAATACAGTAACAAACCATTCCCCTGTGTCCCCATGAGTTTTCCTATGCTATCAGATCTAGAATCCTCTAGTTTGTCAACTATGGGTATAGAAGGGGGAAGTATTTTTATCCCTTTCTTGACGCAAATTTCTCCATTTCTGTCATTTTCCCCACTCTGACAGTGACTGCCTGGTTTTAGTAGGTTCAGTATCTATGTAATCCAAAGGGATCCTGGAGTACATTATTGTGCAGTTGAGGAAAACATCAGCTATGTTCTAATACCCCTCAGGTAGTTCAGGAATATATATAGATCTTGAGGTTTTGTTTGTTTGTTTTATTTAACCCTTGAATTGTCTACTATTGATTGCAGATGTAATAGTGTATACAATCTCCTTGCAGACACACCTCTATGCATGTCTATAAGGGATACCCTAAATAAGATTTAGGTGGGAATACCCATCTTTAAAACAAGGCTGCACCATGCCACAGTCAGGAGTCCCCAACTGCCTAAAGAGAAGAAAGCTAGCTGAGCAAGACCCTTCATGATTTACTGCCTCCTGGTTATACACGCTGTGTGAATGAACAGCAGTCCCAAGCTCCTGCACCCTCAAACTGTAATGCAAAGGTAGGCTCTTTCTTAAGTGGCTCTGGCCAAGTATTTTGTCACAGCAGTAATGGGAGGAGCTAAGACATTGCTCATTCATGTTATCATCTCATTTTAATTGAAGCCCAGACCCTGAAAGCACCTTTTCCTTATTGATCTAGTATGTTCAGCTAAACTATCTTCAGTTAAATTATTACATTATCCTCTATTCTGGACCACAGAAAATCCTCTCCTGATTTCTGAGAGAGTTTGTTTGTAGTGTAACACACACACACACACACACACACACACACACACACACACACACACACACACACAGAAAGAGAGAGAGAGAGAGAGAGAGAGAGAGAGAGAGAGAGAGAGTCTTGAATCCAAATGCATCTATTCTCTAGCCATGTTCTAGCCATGTTCTCTACTGTTTTGTCCTGTCTTCATCCTGATTCTGTCACCCTGTAAAAATGTGCTTCCCATCATTTACTTTTGCTTGCCCTTGGTCATAGGGCCTCATGAAAACTGTGTTCTTAACATCAATATTTTCGGTCAGAGTAGCAAAATTTTTTAAATCTAAACTAATATGTCAGAGGCCCCGAGGCTCAGTTCATACAGTGCTGGCTATGCAAGTGTGAGGTCCTGCGTTCAGGGCGCTAATACCCATTTTTAAAAGTCAGGCATGGTCATTCAGGTCTATAACCCTAATGCAGGTTGGGGCAGGGGATAAGGGATAGACAGGTCCCCAGGGCTTGCTAGCCAGCCTGTGTAGTCCATCAGTGACCACTGTTTCAATTGAAGACCTTACCTCAAAAGAAAAGGTGGACAATGACACAAGAGAACACCCAACACCAACCTATGGCCTCTCTGCGCTTGACCCTCTTCCCCACAAAGAATACATAGATTGGATGAGAGAGGAAATAGCTCCAGTAAGGGAACTGAGATGTAAGTAAAATGAGAAGAGGCAGGAAGACTCTTTTCTGAGTGTATTTACTCCTTGTTTTTTGTATTGTGTGCACAAACAAACAAACAAGAAAGAACCTATCCAGAATCTTCACAGCTGGCTCTGCTACCAACTCATTTTCTTCACAGACTAAGAAGTTTCATATGTGAAAGTGTCTCAGAGATTCCAAGTGTAACTGTGTTTTGTTGTTGTTGTTTTCTTTTTATTTTAGAAACAATCTCATTTAACATACCAATCCACCCATTCCCTCACCCTCCCATCCTCCAATGCCCCCCACCCACATCCCCAACCCACCCACTCCCCAAGGATAGTGAGGCCCAGCACAGGGAATCATCAAAATCTGTCTCATCATTTGGGGGAGGGCTTAGGCCCTCCTCCGTGTGTCTGGCCTACAATAGTATCCCTCCATAGGGAATGGGCTCCCAAAGTCCATTTGTGCACTAGGGATAAACACTGGCTCCACTGTTAGAGTTCCCGTAGACTTTCCAGACTGCCTCCTAACTGGCACCCACATTCAGAGGGCTTTCTTTGGGTCCAATGCTGGTTCCCCAGCTTCATGACTAGGGTCTCCGTGCTCTCACTAGATCAGGTCAACTGTAGGTTCTGTAGGTTTTTCCAGCACGGTCTTGGCTCCTTTGCTCATCCTTCCTCCCTCTCTACAACTGGATTCCTGGAGTATGGTAATTGTTACAGTAAATAACTATATCTCCTTCTTAAGAATTAATTTATTGTGGGCATTTCATGGACCCAGATACAGGAACACCCCTAGAAAAGGTGAGTGACTTTTAAAAAATATGCTTTTCGTTCCCAGAACCCCTAGTCCAGTCCCCAGGAACTACCATGAGACTCCCCTGAGTTCTACTCCTATTTCTTTATGTTTCTTTGTTTTCTGTTGTTGTTTGCCAGGGCCTACATATGCTTTTAAATTCCCTAGTACTTTGGGCTTCTCACTGTCTTCCTACAGCTCCTCTCTCCAGCATGTGGCTAACCTTTATATCTGTTTATCTAAATGGCATGGGTTGTTTTTTTCCCCTTGTTTGCTTCTCCTTTTCTTCCTCTACTCTTGGCAGCTGTGTGAAATAGAGCTTGCCTGTTCTGAGGTTTTACTATCAAATTCTGCTTGAGCTTCCATTTGAGTCCATTCTACTTTTCATTAATGAGACTAAATACTCCAAGAGGGATCCTGAGTCCCCTGGTATCATAAGGTGATTATGCCAGGATTCCCTTTACAATAACACGTCTTTTCTACCTTTTACTGCTTTAATAGGCTGAGAAAACAATCCTTTTCTGCAATCTCAGGTAGAATCATAACTCTCAGACTTCATTATAGCAAAGAAAAATGCTAATGTCATTTGATCCTGTGTGGTGTTTCTTTTTACCACTTCACTAATCCTAACAGAAAGCCTGAGTTTTCAGTCTTTAAAAGTAGCTAGTACTTACATTCCATAATGAAAGGATCAGAAAGAATGAGTCACCTTCTTAAAGTTGTGTAGACCAAAAGTATTGGAGATGAGATCAAAACTCTAAGATCCTGCATGATGCATCTAGTTTCATTTTGTTTAGTTTTATCCATCCTATAGCAGTATCAACAGTTTACTTTCCAAAGTAGACAAATACATTGTCATAACTAAACTTTTGTGGAAGCTTTTTATCTCAGTCCTTCTTATATTCTTCTCATATTGCCGACATTGAGGCTGGCTGAGTCTACTGAGGAGGGAGGGACAATCTTGAGCAACTCAGGATTTAGTGGTATCCTTACTGTCTACTACTTTAGCTCATAAGCACTTGTGCACCAATTTAGACAGGCACAACTTTTATCTATTCTATTCTTGAGGAGGAACAGACAGATTCCATGCATGTTCTCTAAATAAGTCACTAACTGCTTGGTTTTGATACAGAAAAATTATTTAAAAATAAAAGCCCAGTGTTGTTACTATGGGAATTACAAGGAACAGATAGCAACTTTCTTCTTGAAGTGATTTGCTCAACTGGCAGAGGCTGGACAATACCATCAAGAGACTAAGTGCTCTCCAAATTGTTACTTAAAATTCTTGTCCCAGGAGAAGATGCTGAGGGCAATGGCTTTGCAGACTATTCTTGGAGAAAGTCCTCCATAGACACTGGCTCTTCTCATCAGTGGCTTCTCATGTCAGCAATAGCCCCAGGTGACTCTTTCTTACAAGCTGCTTAAGACAGCTGGTCCTGAGTCTCTGGAGCCTCATGCTGTTCAGAAAACTGCTCCTCCATGACTGGAAAGTAGGAAGTCTCTCATGCCCTCATTAACAGTCAGTACCTACAGCCCTCTGCAGGAAACCATAGGGACCACCACAGTGGTCTATCCAGAATAAGTATTTCAGAGTTGTTTAGACTGTTCAAAGCCAGCAGTCACTGCAATACCTCAGAGTGTAACACAGTTCATTGTTTCTGTGAGCGCCCTTCATCTCTACAGATGTTATTCAGCCCAGAGGAAGTTTCTTTCCATGTTACTCCAGCTTCAGCTCTAACTTTCTAAGTATTTTACACACTTTTAATAATTCTCAAGCTTTATTTTATCTTCTCATAAGGCATATAGACAAAGCAAACTATAAAAATATCCCTGGATAGCATCTTCAACTGCTTCTTTTTTAATTCTTCTTTACTTTTATTTTTGTTAATGTCTGTTTTACATTCCAATCCCAGTTCCCCCTCCCTCCTCTTCTATTACTCCCCCAATTCCCCCCACCTTCCATCTGCTCTTTGGAGAGGTTAAAGCCTCCCCTAGAAACTCAATTAAGTCTGTCCCATCATCTCATTCAACTGTTTCTTTTATAGGGAATGTTCAAGATCTGTTTGCAGCCCTAAGTCCTTGCTGGGACAAGATTAACCTCCAGCACTTCAGGGTAGTTGAGCACATAGAGCAAAAGGTCTAACAAGATTCCAAGTACTTATAGCATCACCTTGCATTAAAAGCCATATAATAGGGAAGGAGTATAAAGAGATGGATCAGTAGGCAATAGCTATGCAAGGATCAATCCCTGGGTTCAAATCTCCAACATCCATGTAAAAAGGCTGGCTGTGCCTATAACCCCAGTATTGATGGAAGGAAACAGGTAGATACCCCCAGCCTGACTATCTTAAAAAGTGGACATCTGGTTAAATGAGAGACTCTGATTCAAGGCAATAAGATAGACAGATATTTTACTCTGGTCTTGACATAAAGTGTATAAACATGTGCTTATGTAACACACCATACATTACACACACACACACACACACACACACACACACACACACACACACACGCACACGCACACATGTGCATGCACTACTCAACTGTTTTGTAACTCTATGATAAGGAAAACTTGCAATTATGGTAATTGTTTGCACCATTCTGTGAGCCAAAGCAGTGTGATCATTTTAAAGACACATAGGAATCACATTGCCAACTCCAGCACTTAGAAGAAATTGACCTAAATCACTTTTGAAAGTAGAGGTACAATAAAATTTGAAACAAGTTAAATCTATCCACTTTAGAAAATAGTTTGGTAACCCCTCAAAATAAGAACCAGGCTCTTATAATCTGAACCCCATTCTCAAGCATATATTCAAGAGAAATAAAAATGTCCAGTCAAAAACTGGCACATAATAACAGCATAATCCAAATAGCCAAGAATGGATGGAAATAGTCAAATCCATACTGATCATAGAATGAACAAAAAAAAAGTGAATCTAGCTTAGCCATTTAGGGGCTTGTTATACAGCCACACATGAAGAAAGCTCTAACACATTTTACAATGTGGATAAGCCTTGAAAGTATCTTACAATGAGTGTAAGAAAGAAGTCACAAGAAATTTTATATATAATATATATATATATATATATATATATTCATATTTAGACAAAATGTACAGCTGTGTTTATGGTGTTTATGGACACAGAAAATTGATTAGTTACTGCTGAAATCTGATGAAGAGGTAACTGCTAATTGATTTGAGATTGCTTTCCAGATTTATGTATATATTACAAAATTTATTCTGGTGGTGGTCCCAAATTTATTCTGGTGGTGGTCCCAATACTCCATGGATACATTTAAAACTTCGGATCACGCAGCAAAAACAACTTTATAATATCTTCAAAGGCATCAAGATCATCATGACAAATATCAGGTGCCTATGAGCAGTCTAGAAATAACACATCTTGGGAACTTTAAGATATATTGAAATTTGTGCTGTGAATTCAAGATATTAGCTTAATTATCATCCGGCTTCACTGAATGGTCTTCAAAGTGCCACTCAAAGACATTTGCTTACCAGATGTTATTGAGAGTAGGTTTGCAGTCTAATGTCATCCAGTTCTCCTTTTAAACAAGTCTGAACTTCACTTAAGATGATTTTTATAGACAGCTGTCAAATGGGTCCAGATGAGCAGGTTCACAATTTGTCATTAAAAGAATATTGTGCTAAATGAGTCCAAAATAATCATTTCTATTAAAAAAATTCACTTCAAACCACCAAGTCTGGATGTTTATTAAAACACAGAATCTCTTTATGCCAGGCTAGACTCACCCTCACAGTGCAGCTCAAGAATGACCTTGGGCTTCTGATCCTCTTGTCTCCACCTCTGGAGTGCTGGGACTACAGTGCACACCCCCATTCCATTGTCTTCTATGTTGAAAATCATCCCTTTGCCAACTGAGCTTAAATCCTATGCCCCTGAAACATTTTAAAGCATTCAATTGTTCTCTCTAGAAAACAGCTTGATTCTCTCTCAGTGTTTCAAGTGAAAACTACATCATGCTTTGAGAATATATGTTTTGTTTTTGAATCATATTCAGACAGTGGTATTTCATTCCCCTCCTGACAAAGTGGTAAAACCAAAGGTAAATGGAAAGTGAATAATTAAATTTCTTTCTCTTATTCTCTGAAGACATCAATTCAATAAGCATAAATAAGATAGTGAAACTTCATTAGAGAAAAGTTAAGTTCAACAAATTGTCTCCCAAATATATAATTCTGAAGACCATGACTAGTTAAAACTTGTCTCACCTTTAATTTTTCAGTTACTTATTTGTTTGATTAGTTGGTTGATTGGTTGGTTGGTCAGTTAGTTGGTTGTCTTTAGAGACAGGGTCTTTCTCTGTTCCCCAGGGCTGGCTTTGTGCTCCTGAGCCTCCTACTTCAGTTTCCCAAGAACTGAGATCATAGGCATGCATCACCAGGGTCTTCCTAGTCTTTACCACTAAAAATAGAAGTCCCAAATACATGTTCCTCAATTGAAGTATGAAATCAAGTTATTCCCAGTGTAATGTAAAATGATGGGCATAATAATAGAGTGGAAATCAAATTGATCTCTTTAATTTCTGATGGTTTCCCAATCAGCACACTCCTTTGTGTTTGAATAGTGTTTCTCAATTATAAAGATGAGCACATTGCAAACTAAGTGCCCATTTTGCTGCATCTCGAGCTGATGTGATGCTTGTTAATTTACTCTCATTTCATACATTTATTTCAGTAAAATACCTCCCTGTCCTTTGCAAGAGGTGTGAATTAAGATCAAAACACCAGTCTGTTTCAGCATCCACTGCAATGCAGTTACTCGAGATCAAACACACACATGTCTACGTTTTCTTTTATGTAAAAGAAATAGACTGGGTTGCCTCCTTCAGGAAACATATGAGAGATTTTAAACTTGAAAAAAAAATGAAAAGAAAAATTGAACATAGGGACAAGAATAAAATTGCTGTAAAAAGAAAAAGAATGGGAAAACCTAGACTGTCATTCAAGTCTCCTTGCTAAATAGGAGATCAAACCCTGGCTTTCTCCATTTGGCTTCATCCTGTTTCCTTTAATGTCATTTGGAGAACACACAAAGCAATTAAACCCAGGGCTGCTATAGCCACAAAGGTTTAGAATGATCTGGCACTCTCGGAGCATCAGAAAGAAATTACTTCAGCGCAGTGGGTAGATTTTTTTCAGGTATCACTTAGCCTGGAAGCTGTTCTTTCCCTGCCAAAAAGCCAGGGCTATCTCTAACAACTTCTTACCACCAGGCAAAGACAAGGGGACACAAAGCCAGGAGAAATTTCAAAGAGAAAGCCAAAGCCCTATCCGGTCACTGGCAATAGGGATGGCATTTTCTGAGCCTGCACTGAAGGAGAATAAGCCTTTGGCAATAAATTAGGAACCTGGGGAATTAAAGCTATAAAGTGTAGTTGAGAAAAATTTTATAATAATTAACAGCAGAATCAAACCCTCTCTGTTGTGCTAAATGTTCTAATAGAGAAATATAGGACACAGAAAAGTAAGCAACATCAGATCTGGGGCCAGACCCACACACCAGGGTCCCAAGCTAAGCAAAACCTATATTTGCCTGACACAGCTGCAGTGAAATTATCCATCTTTTAAGAATCTATCAGCATAACCAGAATGGGCTCACAATGAGAAGAATTCACCAGTTTTCTCAGTAAATGCACAACCTCTGAGGAAGTGTACGTATTCTTATGCATTTGCGGAAGAAAACTGTGCTAAAAATGACTCAGCCCATTTCCTAGTAACTCAAAGATAATAAGAAATGGTAACTTGGATATTTACTTTAGGTTAGAGAAACCAAATTATAAATGCAGGTGGAAGAAGGGGCCCATTTTCTGAAGTACAGTTTGTAGCGAATGTGTGTGTGACTGATTGATACACTGAACTCTGCATAACATCGCTCTGCTGGTACAAGACTAACAGTCCTGCACCACTGCTTCCAAGTTCTCTATATAAATTCCAAAACCACAAAGAATAAGTTTTAGAATAATTGAAACTAGAGGCCATCCCTCCATAGATACCTGTAGAATAGACAAATTGCATGGTTTAAAGAGAAATCTGGCACTAGAGAAATGTTCAAAGATCTACAAGGTTAACCCCAACTAACAATATAAGCAATAGTGGAGAGGCTACCTTAAAAGCCCTTCTCCTGTAATGAGAATGATGACTACCTTATATGCCATCCTAGTGCCTTCATCCAGTAGCTGACAGAAGCAGAAGCAGACACCCACAGCTAAACACTGAACTGAACTCCTGGAATCCAGTTGCAGAGAGGGAAGAGTGATGAGCAAATGGGTCAAGACCGGGTTGGAGAAACCCACCGAAACAGCTGACCTGAACAAGGGGTTGCTCATGGACCTCAGACTGACAGCTCAGAAACCAGCATAGAACTGTTCCAGACACCCTGAACATGGGATGTCAATTTGGAGGCCTTGGCAATCTATGGGGCCTCTGGTAGTAGATCAGTATTTATCCCTAGTACACAAATGGACTTTGGGAGCTCATTCCACATAGAGGGATATTCTCCCAGCCTAGACACACTGGGGAAGGTGTAGGCCCTGCTCCAAATGATATGACAGACTTTGAAGATCACCCATGGAAGGTCTCACCCTCCCTAGGGAGCAGAAAGGGGATGGGATGGGGGTTGGTGGGGTACAGGGGTGGAGGAGAGGGAGAGGGAACTGGGATTGGCATGTAAATGACAAGAAAAAAGAAATGCATTTCAGTGTGTCCAATCCTGGATAGAATCCATGTTCCTAGAAGAGAGTCCCAAAATGGGTCATTGTAAAGATCTTGATGAATTTGGCCCAGGTCATACTACACACAACTTCACTCAAGTCATACTGAAACTCATGAGCTATTTCAGACAGTTTGTATTTGCTCTATGCAATTAAATCTTATATTAAGCACTAGGGTCTTAAAGCAGAAGATACAGACTGTTACTATAAAAATGATAACGTCCAAGTGAGATTTGCTATATATCTTGTATAAGATGGAATATTTAATAACTAACTTCTTTTTCACTTTAACATTATTGTATTTTATTTGTATGGGTGTTTTGCCTGCATCTATCTCCATACATGGTGACATGAGACTAGAAGGTGTTATCCAATGCTCTGGAATGGAAGTTATAGAAAGTTGTTAGCCACCATGTGGATGCTGGGAATCAAGCCCAGGTCCTCTTGGGGAGCACCCAGTGCTCTAACTACTGAGCCATCTCCCAGCCCAACACTAACTTCTTTCTACCGACAAGAACTCAGCATGAACTTATGTGTATAAGAAGGCCTAGCAGTAGTTTCTGTGAACCCCAAGTACCTGGACTCACAATAATAGGAAATAACAAAAGCATGCCTCCTGCCCATTTCTTTTTTAATTTAAACTATAAAAATATATTGCTTCAGTTAGACAGTGCTTTGGGTTATAGCTAAATTTCCCTATGTGTTTCTAGTTCTGAATTAAAAAAAAAAAAAACTTAAATAGGCTCAGAGGATTTGAGCTTCAGGCAGTTATTTCTTTGTGTTTCTTCTTGCTTTTTGCCCCACCAAGAATCATAAAAATGGTTCTTGTGGTATTCCAGTCAGTCTTGCTTGTGCTCTAACAGTTTGGAAATCCTGACCACATCATTCTAATGAACAAGAAATTCAATGAAAATTTATGAGCTCTGAGGTGAGATGAAGATAAATATCCAGGTGATGGCAGCCATGTTGAGTAAAGACACAATTTCAACAAATTTGTCTCTAACAATGAAGATAGAGCTGATGTCTATTCATGGGCCAAATATTTTGTATCAAGAAACTGTAGCAAATTTCTCCACTTAAAAGGTCACAGTTTCACCTACAGTATATCAAACTTTATGTGTGGTGTGTCTCGGACATGGCAGGAGTTGTTAAATATATGTGGCTTAATTACACTAAGGAGGTTACAGAATTTCTAATCAACTTAGGTCTCCATTTTTCTTATAAATGTTTTCTTTTCATCTTTTAATATTGATTTATCATTTCTAGTCAATGAGTGTAGTCCTAAGCACCCATACATATTACCTCCTCTAGTCCCGTGTTATTCGGAGAAAACGCAGACATGAGAAGGGTAAAAGCTTTGAAAAGGTCACTCAACTTCTTAGATAACTGAGCCTCAGATCTCCAGTCTAGCTCCAGAATCCAAGTCCTTAGCACAGGCCTCTCATGTCTTCTCTGATCTTCCCATAAAGCATGAGTCTCAGAAGAAAGCAGGCTTTCTCACCTTACCTTCTGAAAACAAAACAAGCAAAACAAACAACAGCAAAACCCTCCTCTTTCTTTCACAAAATACAGAAAAACAAAAGAGGAAAAAATGCATTACCACAAAAGATATCCCAGGACAAGCTTGATGTTTTAAGATATCGCTTTGTCTCGTCCTCTCCCCTGCTAGGAACATTTGGATACTGAGAAATATTCTGATTACTACAAGAGGCTGAATCAACCATGTGGAGATTCAATGCCCTGCATTGTATGAGATACCCCACACACACACACACACACAAATAAGATACCTGGTCTAAAACATCAACAGCATCAGTGTTGAAGAACTCTGGCTTGCCGTGTTCATCTTCACAAAGTGTCTGCACCAAGGTCTTGATTGGCTGTTGCTTCACTGAAGTATGCAGAGTGCACAATGTTAGAGGAGAATAGCTTCACTGTTGCTCATTTACCCAGCCATTTAACATACCTTCATGTGGGTGGTGTAGCTTTGAAGCCTAAATCTTTGAAAAGTCCCTGAGATATTTTTTTTTAAATTCTGCTACATTTGTAATGTAGTTTTTCAAATATCTAAGAAAGAATTCTTTGACAAGGTGACATTGTCAAATTAAGATGAAGAAAATTTGCATTTATTTTCCGTCATTCATGAAAAGACATGGAGATCTGGCAACCATCAAAGATTGTCACTTTCAGCTGTCAATGTCTAAGACAATTTTTTTTTAAATTGCAAGAATACATTTGCTTCACACTGTGATTTTGGAATATTTATCACAAGGGTAAGTATGAACACAAACCATGTCCATCAACTTAAAAAAAGTTACAAAGAGGATTTTGCCTTCATAGAAACAAGAAAGAATTTTTTCTGTAGACTATAGCTTGTAAAAATGCCCTTGACAACAAGAAATTCTTAGGGTTTTCTCATTCTTTGTACTACTTACAAGTATAAAGGAGTCAGGAATGAAAGTAAATCATAACAATGTCTCTTTAACTTTATGGTTCTTACACAAAATGCTGCCACTAAAACACCAGGGGTATGATAGGTGGCCTCCATCATTCTCTCTGCTGTGCCTGCCCATTAGCTAATATGTTACCAAATCACATTTTTGGGCAAAAGCCTGATCCCTCTAGGACTGGCATTTCAAATAAAGGAAATTGACACCCACAGGAAGAGACACATTAAATTGCCTCTTTAGTTTTATGCTTTAACTGATGGTGTTGACCGGTATTACTCAAAAGACTTCTAAAGTGTGTGTGCTTCTAACAGAAAGGAGACAAGTGTGAGTTATGGGATGGGGGCCCAGTATCCAACATGGGTCTAAGATAGTCGATGCTTAGTCTGGAATGTTTTACTGACTGGGAAAAAAAAGACACTTCTCAGAAATCCTGAACAACATATCACAAGACTGTTCTCCATATTTCTAGTATTTAATAAGAATGTAAGAAAATGTATAAATAAATGATATATAGAGAAGAGCTGGCTTCCTAAAGTGCATATCCCTTGTCTTGCAATGTGACTTTAAAAAGGTAAAAATGCACAGTAAGAAACATAACAATCTCATAATTCCATCATTAAGGCGAAAATAAAAATCCATTCCCTCATACAAATTGAGAAACTTGGACCACATAAGGCTTGCCTGTCTGGTTCATATTCAGATCTGTTAAGCCTTTTGTTTTTTGTGTAGATTTTCATTTCCTGTTCCCCAAAGACATTTCCAAAAATGTTCACTGTCACAAATGTCTTTTCTGTAGCACCCATTCCATTTCTCATGAAGGGCTGCAAGGATCTATTACTAGTGACTGTCACACGTGGCAGGCCCTGATTCTTCTAAGGGCCATCAGCTGCTGCTGGAGAGCTGCTCATTTTCCGGCAAATTTACTTGTATGAATTCTCTGAGATGAGGATAAATATGTATTCCAAAAGAGATGTTTTAGCTTCCGCTCAGACATTTTAAACTCTAGTATTCCAATGTGTGACATCATGGGCTGGATTGGTACTGGTATGATATGAAAATGTTAAATGCAAACAGGAAGTATATGATAGAATCAATGAAACAATTTATAGTTTTAATTTTTACCAACAATTCAAAAGATCTCCTGTCAAAGCTAATTCCTATCTGCCTCTGGGAATAAAAACATGGGCCCGGAGATGCTTTCTTTCAGGGACAACATGTAAAAACTCTGATCTTGGTCCTCTACGGAGATTCTGGTGTTTTGGTCCCATTCTCTTCTAGATAAGTGTCCTTACAGGAAAAGCACCCCCACTGCTACATTTCTTTTCCTGAGTTATTATCTTCAATGAGACTTGGATTCTAAATGTTTTATCTGGACACCTTTTCAGAACATACTGTGGTATTCTATCCAAGCTCTAGAGAACTGCCTCCCCACTCTATTACTGAGCAGAGACATCTCTATTAAAGTAATTGCCATCTGACTTTGCTCTCATTACCTAGTAGAAAGCTGAGCAAGGCAGTGGAGAGCACATGTAATTGCCTTCTTTAGAAAAAGTTATCATTACAGTAAAGAAAAAATAGAATAACCCACAATAATGAATACAATGGAGGAAACATTTCTAGGAGATACAGTAAGAGAAAGGGAATCGATTGATTTAAGGAAGCAGACATTGTCAGTTTTCTTTGTACTACTAGGGATCAAGCCCAGAGCCTTGGATTCCTACATAAGAACTATGTCAATAAGGCAAATCCCCACCCAGCTCAATCATCTTGACTATGTCTAATTGTCATTTGCCAAAGGACAAGCAAGTTCAAGTTTAAAAAACATCTTACATTTTATTTATTTATTTTACTTATGTGTATGTATGTTGAGAAGGGCAGGTGCATATGTGCTTTGGCAAATGTATGAACATCAAAGAAAAATTGGGGGAGGAGATTCGATTCTTTCTATCTGTGGGATCTAGGAGTCAAAGTCAGTTTGTCAGTCTTGGCAACAAGCACCTTCACCCTCTGAGCTGTTTCACTGACCCACAAGTAGAAATTTCAAGGCTTCTCTTCTCCAAAGCAACAGTAAGGATATGAAACAATAGAAATGTTCATTAGTCAAATTTAGCCACATATTTCAAGATAACCATAAAACTAAATAACTTTTATTATTCATTTAAAATTAATAAAGATACCAAAAATTATCTGAATACCTCAAAATATGTGTGACAAGTGTCTTGACAAATGGCTCACAGCTGAGAGCACTAGTGGATCTTCCAGAGGACTCTGAGATTGATGACTACCTTATATTCTAGAGCATTCATCCAGTAGCTGAAGGAAGCAGAAGCAGACACCCACAGCTAAACACCGAACTGAACTCCTGGAATCCAGTTGCAGAGAGGGAGAAGTGATGAGCAAATGGGTCAAGACCAGGTTGGAGAAACCCATCGAAACAGCTGACCTGAACAAGGGGTTGCTCATGGGCCTCAGATTGACAGCTCAGAAACCAGCATAGAACTGTTCCAGACACCCTGAACATGGGATGTCAATTTGGAGGCCTTGGCAATCTTGAGCCTCTGCTAGTAGATCAGTATTTATCCCTAGTACACAAATGGACTTTGGGAGCTCATTCCACATAGAGGGACATTCTCCCAGCCTAGACACACTGGGGAGGGTGTAGGCCCTGCTCCAAATGATATGACAGACTTTCTAGAGCCCCCATTAGAAGGCCTCATCCTCCTGGGGGAGCAGAACGGAGATGGGATGGAGATTAGTAGGGGGCAGAGGAGGAGGAGAGGAAGAAGAAATTGGGATTAACCTGTAAAACAAGCTTTTTTCTAATTTAAATTTAAAAAATCTAAAAAAAAAAAAATTCCAATTCTCAATACCCAAATGGTGGCTCACAACCATCTATTAACTCTAGTCTCAGAAGATCTGTCGCCCTCTAATGGCAATCATATGCACTGCATGCACATGGTGGCACACAGACAAAATAGCCTCACACATAAAAACAATAAATCATTTTAACTTTTTTTATTTGTATTAGAAACAGGATTGTTTTACATGACAATCCCAGTTCCCTTCTCCCACCCGGCTTCCTCTACCACCCCTCCCAACTAAAATCCTATGTATCACATATCCTTTCTGCTCCCCCTTGATGGTGAGGCCTTCCATAGGGTGTCATCAGTGTCTATTGTATCCTTTGGGATAGGGCCTAGGCCCACCCCTGTGTGTCTTGGCTCAGGGAGTATTCCTCTATGTGGAATGGGCTCCCAAAGTCCACACCTATGCTAGGGATAATTACTGAACTACTACAGGAGGTCCCGTAGGTTTCTGAGGTTTCCTCATGGAAACCCATGTTCCTGGGGTCTGGATCAGTCCCATGCTAGTATCCCAGGTATCAGTCTGGGGAGCAAGAGTTCTCCGATGTTCAGTTCAGCTGTTTCTGTGGTTTTCACCAGCCTGGTCTGGACCCCTGTGCTCTTCACTCGTCCTTCTCTGCATCTTGGTTCCAGTTCAGTTCGGTGATTAGTTGTGGGTATCTCCTTCTACTTCCACCAGCTGCTGGATGAAGGCTATAGGATAGCATATAAGTCAGTCATCAATCTCGTAATCAGGAGAGGGCATTTAAGGTAGCCTCTCCTCCTTTGCTTAGATTGTTAGCTGGTGTCATCTTTGTAGATGTCCAGACATTTCCCTAGTGCCTGATTTCTCTGTAAACCAAAAATGTCTCCCTCTATTATGATATCTCCATTCATGTTATCATCTATTCTTCCCCTGACTCAAACTTTCTGCTCCCTTATGTCCTCTGCATCCCTCTTCTTCTCCCCTTCTCATTCTCCTAGCTCCCTCCTCCCTCTTCCCGTGCTCCCAATTTGCTCAGCAAATCTTGACCCTCCCCCCTTCTCCAGGGGACCATGTTTATCACTCTTAGGGTCCTCCTTGTTTATTAGATTCTTTGGCAGTGTGGATTGTAGGCTGGTAATCCTTACTCTATGTCTAAAATCTGCATGTGAGTGAGTACATGTTTGTCTTTTTGTGATTTAGTCACTTCGCTCAGAATGGTTTCTTCTAGTCCCATCCATTTTCCTGCAAATTGCAAGATTCCATTGTTTTTTTCCACTGTGTAGTACTCTATTGTGTAAATGTACCACATTTTCTCTATTCTTCTGTTGAGGGGCATCAAGGTTGCTTCCAGTTTCTGGCTATTACAAATAATGCTGCTATGAACATCGTTGAACAGATATCCTTGTTGTATGAATGTGCTTCTTTTGGGTATATGCCTAAGAGTGGAATTGCTGGATCTTGTGGTAGACTGATTCCCATTTTTTTGAGGAGTCACCAAACTGATTTCCAAAGTGGCTACACAAGTTGGCACTCCCACCAGCAGTGGAGAAGTGTTCCCCTTTCTCTTACTCTATCAGAATGGCCAAAATCAAAAACACCAATGACAGTTCATTTTAACTTAGATGGGGTAGAAGGGGGAATTGATTGCTAAGGAAAATTTAAGCAGCACAAACTTTCTGTGTATGTCCTTGGCTTTCCACACTGTGGTTTTTTGTTTGTTTGTTTGTTTGTTTGTTTGTGTTTTAAATGCAACTCATTTTTCCATGCTAAGCCAAGGAACAACACAGAAAGAATAGATGCTGGAGACATTTGTTTTATTTTCTAAGAGGTAAGAAAGCACAGAGAACAGCTTGAACTTTGGGTTAGCTATTCATACAGTTATAGGTGAAGTATTAAATAAACATGAATTTTTTTATCATACTTGACCTATTACTTGGCCTCAAAAATATTGGCCACATGGTGAATCTGTCCAATATAAGTCAAATAACTAAAATTTGCTTTATTAAATCACTTTTAATTAACATGTTTTGATTACATTTTACTATTTCTTTCAGTGCAATATCATTTCCTCTTTAATATTCTTTTTCCTTTTAACTTTCATCTTTCGTTATTTCAACTGAGAAGAGTAATAAAAAAGTAAATTACACTAAACAAAACAGTGATCAAAATATAATCAAGAATTTTTAATATAAAATCCAGTTACATTATTGATCTAGGCAATCTGAATGTTTTCTCTGTATCATGCAGGCAGAGGCCAGCGTTTACTATGAGAATCGTGTAAACATTACAACCTCCACACTGAAAACTTGACAAGGAAAAATGACCAAATTTTTATTGAGCTGGGCTAAGATGTCCAAGAAACTAAGAATGCGTCAGTAGAATGGTTTTGCATGGGGAGGGAAGATCTTCATCCTAGTGAACACTGGCAAAAGTTGTTATACACTGTAGTGACAGACATGAATTACAGAATTCCCTTGGGGCAGTGCAATCCAGACAACATCATCACTATGAATCTACTAATCCCAAATGGATATAGGCAAAAAAGAGACACCTGACAGATATGCCAAGTTTGTAAAAGTAACCCAAGAAGGTTACTTTTGGTAAGGGTTTGTCAAAAGTAGCACTGTTCAATTGGTTCTTGTGGTTCTGGAATCCCCCAGAACATAAAAGCTATTGGAGAACAGGTTTCAGATCCCAGGTAAAAACATCTTGGCATCTTATAAAAAATGGGCTAATTGAAAACATAACATGTGCTCTAAGAAAAGGCCTTTTTTATTGCCCATCCCCCAAGCCAGCATGAGAGCAGAGCTCTGAGCAGACCAAATGTATAGTACTAACTGAAAAGTCTAAACCTTCAGTAGATGGAAGCAGCTAATGGAAGAAAATTCTGTAAGTCCCTATCTCTTAATGGCTTTTGGTGATAAAGTATTTGTTACCTAACTTTTTATTGAGAGACAAGGACCAACTATCTATTTAGCAAGATAGGGCACCAAGACCACATATAAATGACTGTACCAATGTTTACCCTGGTGAGTCTGTGAGTTTGTTTGGGTCACTGAGGGAGCATGAGTGACTTTAGCAGCTACTACATTACCAAAAGCTCCACCCTAGCATAGGTGAGGGTTTGTGAAAGCAAAGATCCCACTGTTTACTGCTTGCATCACCTCAAAGACAGCCTTCCAAAAAACTGTAGCTTGCTGTCCTAAGTTTCTTTTGAATTTCTTGAGCCATCCCATTGCCTCTAGAAGGGAATATTTCAAGTCAGAGGAAATAGCTACACTACAGCATCCATGACCCACTAAAGGATATAATTTAAACCTATAATGTCTTCCTCTATTATATTAGCTCTTATCTTGCTCTCTTCTGTTCTTCCTCAAACTCAACCTCCCTGCCCCATCATGTCTTCCTCACACCTCCTCTTCTCCCCTAATCAGGCACTAGGGAAATGTCTGGAGAACTACAAAGATGACACCAAATAAAATCTAAGCAACAGAGAAGAGGCTACCTTAAATGCCCTCTTCTGATAATGAGATTGATGACTTATTCATATGCCATCGTATAGCCTTCATCCAGCAGCTGGTGGAAGTAAAAGCAGACACCCACAGCTAAACCTTGAACTGAACTGAAATCTAGTTGCACAGAAGGAGGACTGATGAGCAAAGGGGTCCATACAAAGATGAAGAAACCCACAGAAACAGCTGACCTGACCAAGGGAGAGCTCTTGGTCCTCAGATTGATAGCTGGGAAATTAGCATGGGACTGATCCAGACACCCTGAATGTGAGACTTTGGAAATCTATGGGGCCCCTTGTAGTGGATCAGTATTTATCCCTAGCATAGGAATGGACTCTGTGAGCCCATCCCTCATGGAGGGATACTCCCTGAGCCTAGACACAAGGGGGTTAGCCTAGGCCCTATCCCAAAGGATATGACAGACTTTGAAGACCCCTTACGAAAGGCCTCATCCTCCCTGGGGAGCAGAAACGGTATAGGGTAGGTAGGGTATTAGTTGGGGGGCATGGGAGGAGGAGAGGTAACTGGGATTAACATGTAAAATAATCTTCTTTCTAATTAAAATAAAATAAAAATGATAGAATTTCATGTTGTAAAAGCCCATATTTATAGAGATCAAACAGGTTCAGTATTTTAAAATACCATAAGGTAAACCATAAAACAAATGTAAAGTAAGTTAATTCAGAGGTCAACAAGACAAACTAGAACATTGGTTGTTCAGAAAGTTTTGTGAGTTAAATGAATATGCTGAGCACTAGAGCTGTTTGAATTACAACCTTTTACTAAAACATGCATCTTTATTTCCTTCAGCAATCAAGAACAGCTACAATGCTGCTGCTTTCAGTCAAGCCCAGTATGCAGTATTTTTCCCAAGCTAAAGCAATGGACAATGGCTTCCTCTGTGTGGACCATTTTTAACTAGCCTTCTCCAGAAGAAATGTTAGTCTCATAATTAGCCTCTGATTTAGTAGAATCTCTGCTTAATAAATTTACCTAGAACAATGAATTTTAACAAAAAATATTTGAAATATTTCTATTTAATGAAACAAAACTTTTCATTTTAATTTTCAGGGAATTCAGTTAATAGCCATTGTGCCCTGTGGCACAGTGTTTTATTGAGGGATCCTGAAGCAAAGGAGGTATAACCACCTAAGCACCTATGGTGACCAAGTGGTGAAAAAAATGAAAGAGGATAAAGGAGGGAGGGAGGGAAAGAGAGAGAGAGACAGACAGAGAAACAGTGTTACAATAAACCTTTCCACCAAAAGCCGCCGGAGCATCATTGCCACGTGGGCAGTCTCTGCCAGCCACCCAAGTTCTGCCTGCCTCGTGGATGGACAAAATAATACAGAGACATATTAGGTACAATGCTGCTTGGCCAATGACTAGGATTCTCATCTGTTAGCTCAGTCTTAATCATCTTTCAGCTATATACTTTATAAGACTTACCTTATCGGAAGCCTTATTGGCATCCCTCCTTGCTGGTGGATCACATTGCGCTGCTGGAGGAGGAATGGGAAAAGAGGGACACTTCCTGTTTCTCTTCACTCAAATATGAGTCTCCTTGTTATGACACTTCCAGCCTGGATCACAACTTCTCTACTACATTTCCCAGAATCCTCTTTGACTCCTAGTCCTGTCTAAGTTGCTGCCATTGGCCAAACACTATTTTATTCAACAATCAATAAGATAAACATACACAGAAGTACTTTCCCCATCAAAACAGAGAAAGACAGAGACAGAGAAAGAGGTAGAGAGAGAGAGCATGAGAGAGAGCATGAGAGGAAAGTTAAAATTTCCGGTCTCCAAATAATTCTACACTACATTTAGGGTGAACTGCCTACCACCAAAGAGACATCACTTTAAATTTGAAAGGACCCAAGACATTTGTGTTTGATAAGCTGTTAAAGTCCCTCTATTTCACACAAGACCACTGTTATGAAAATACTATGAAAACTAAGAAGTCTTGTCAGTAACTTATTGCAAGCACAATTCCCTGTTCCTTTTCTGAAGCTAGTTTTAATTGACAATTATTATATAAGTTTAAAATAAACAATAACTATCACTAACTAGAGTCATCACACCCTGTACTGAGTCTCCAAATGTTAGTCTTCTACCTTACTGAAATGTACTCTTTGAACATCTCCACAGTGCCCATCCAAGCATAGGGTCTGATGACCCTTCTGTTCTTTGCATCCATACATTTGACTTCTGCCGATTCTTCACGTATAGGTGAGAGCCTGCAGTTCTTGCCTTTATGTACACAGCTTATCTTGGTTAGGATAATATCCTCTACATTCATTTTCATTGTTGCAAATGCCCAAATTCCTTTCATTTTAAAGAATAAATTATATCTAGTCAGAGAGAGATAATATATGTAATATTAAACAAAAGTATATAATAAATGTAAAATTATATATACAAAGAGAAATTTATATATATGGAGTATTGAGCTGCTCAGCATGGGTGCTGGGAACTGAACCTGGGATCTCGAAGAAAACAGTGTATGCTTTTAAATGCTGAGTCAACTCTTCAGCCACCAAAAAATATTTTTAGTTTCTCTAATTTTCCAAACAATATGCTTTTTCCAGTACATCTATGTAAAGCAAAGGCTTTTATTTGTGTATGTCTGCTGAAGTCTGAAAATACCTTTCTTTCAGTAATGAGTGAGGTCACTGTGCATTGAAATACATACTCTGTATATTGAAATACAGTGAAAACACTGACTCCTTCAGCTGTAAATAAATACAAACCCTAACTTAAGTTTAAGGTCATTCCTATCATCTGTGGTAGCTTGCCCACATATATAATGCAACAGGATTTCTCCCTTGTCTTTGTTCCTTCTAGAACTCTTCAACTTGGTCTCCATAATAGCAGTGTTCAATGGCACATATTTTTTCCATGTGGGATACTTAATTTTTTTTCTTTTAACGATTCTCTGTGGATTTCACATCATACATTCCTATTCTACTCATCACTCATCTCCCTGTTCTCTTGTATCTACTCTGTCCCATTGCAACTCCCCACCCCAAAGCAAAAAAAAAAAAAAAAGAAAGAAAGAAGGAAGGAAGGAAGGAAGGAAGGAAGGAAGAAAGAAAGAAAGAAAGAAAGAAAGAAAGAAAGAAAGAAAGTTCTCATGGAAGCTGTAGTGCAGTCCAGTGTGACACACAGTTACTCTTTAGTCCTTACATCTTTACTTGCAAATGTTCATTGCCATGAGTCATTGGTCTGGGTCAAGGCCTCTGGTTTCTGCTACACAGCTCTCACTGGGGTTCCTATTGGATATCCTGTTGTTGTCTTGTGTCATGGAGATCCTGCTGTTTTGGATCTGTAGGGTAATCCCCTTCACATGCTCCAACATAGTCCCCTTCTCATTTTTGATGGTCTCAGAGTCATGCACCAGCAATTTCAGATCTCTGACACTAACAAGTTGGATGGATACCACTTTCTGCTTGGTACATGGGTAAATATTAATTGACAGATTCAGAACACACAGACAAGCTGGATATGATGGCTTCAATGTCACTATTGTCTCATTCTCTTCTCAGGATCCAGTCTAACTTGAGATGTATATTGTAATACCTTCCTAACTTCAATTTGAGGAAATAGAACTCCTCCTTTTAGGCACCATGTATGCATATGATGCTTAATGATAATTATACAGATGTATGCATATAAACATATTAAAAAGGGTAAAAAATAAAGCAGTGTTCTTACCATTCAATGTCACTATGTCTATCATATTAAGTTACATAAAATACTAAATTTCATAAAATATATAAAGATGCCACAAATAAGTTTGGAGATAAACACATCACCTCTGGAAGGCAAATGGTACTGCTAGAGCAGAAAGAAGCATGGAGACTTAATCACAGATGATCCACTGGTTGTGAACATCATATGCTTTGGTCATAGATGTTTCCTAGCAAGTGGAGAGTTCAGATCTCAGTGAGTCAATCTGCATGGGGTACATTGGCAGAACCGTGAGTAATTCTATCTGGTTACGATTTCAGCATCTTTGAAATGATCCTGCCTTTCTAGTTGGATTACAAACTACGTAGGTGTGGAACTCCCTGAGAAATTAGTGCTCTATGCCCCCTTCACAAACAAACACACTAGGCTACTTTTTAATAAACTGCACTTTTAAAGTACATCATCAGGAAAGCAGTAAAGTGGTGAATCTAAATAACTGCAAAACTGTAAGTCCCTGGTTCAAAATTATTTTGCATCTCTGTTTTTCAACTATAAGTGATGTTATGCTTAAATATGCTTTAAGATGTATGCAATAATATGCTTGGGCTGTAACTAAAAGGAATTGGATGCATGTTTGTAAATGATCTGGAAACCTTTTAGGACCATAGCAGTGAGGCCCAGCAGAGCAGTTTAATGAGGAAGCCATATCTTTATTTTCAAGTTAGTGATAACATACTAAAGGAAACGAACATTGGCACAAAGCAGCAGGTAAGCTGGGAACTGTGGTGATAAAAGCTGTAAGAGAAATCTCACACAACAATCTATGCAATGGTCTTCTCCCTTCTCAGGAACACAGCAGAAATGTATTTGTTGCATTGAGACCACTTATTGCAGAACACGAGCTAGCCAATTCCCAGCCCTGATTTCTGAGCTTCCTGAGTAGGTGAATGTAGGCAAGTGCTAAAACACACAACAATGGGGGGCTTTCTAATGGGCAATGCTAGAACCTGACAACATTGTACTTCTGTGAGATGACAGCTGAAAAAATCGAGCAAACAGAGATTGGCTTTACACGGGAAGCAGTTGCTGTCTTTGGGATGCAAAAGCAAAGGAGCTAAAAGCCAAAGACAGCTTCAGAATAAATTTTATTCACTCAAGTCTAGATGACAGCATCATGAAATACATTTGAAAGAAATGATAGGCAGAATTAGATGTTTTCCTACTAATTTTCAAACAGTGTTCACAATTTTTTAAATCTTACATTTCATTGCCTTTCCATTGTTTTGTTAATGTTTTTGACTCATTTTAATAGCTTTATTGAAGCATGGTAACATACAGGAAAGCAGTACATGTTTAATATATGCAATTTGGATAGTTCAGACACACAATCTGTCCAAATATAACACCATCATCACAACCAAGCCTTTAAATGCATCTATTGCTTCCAAAACTTTCCTTATATCCTTTTATATGTCATTGGGCTTTTTGTTTTGTTCTGGTGGTGATTTTGAGTTTAAAAAAAACATTCAAAATGTGTGCACAGGTGAGCTGGAAACTGGGATTTTGTTTTTTTACTTTGTTGTTTTTTTGTTGTTGTTTTTAAATGGAGTGTGCTGGATGTCTCTACAATTTTGTTCAAATGACTGCAGAACCTGGAAAAGCTGTTGCTGCTATTGATGCATAACATACTGCTATTATATATATATATATATATATATATATATATATATATATAATTTGAATTTTTGGAAACTTTAGCTGTGCTGTCAACTTTGGAAAAAAGTATCCCAGTTTACCATGTTGAGTTGGCATTGCACAAAAATTAACAGCCATATTGGTCTAGAAATGTTGAACTTAATTTTTTCCATTTGTACAGGAGTAACACACTGTATTAAATATGTAAGGTCTTATCTACGTGGGTTTGATTACAAAAACTAATAAAGTATTATCTAAATAAAAAAATGTGTGCACAGAACTGTATTGTTAACTGTGCATGCTCTGCTGTAGAACAGATTATCACCCCTGTTTCATCTCCAAGAACTAACACTTTACACACATTGTATGAATCAGCTATTCATCACTCTCTAACAAATAGAAAACAACTTAAACAATTATTAAGTCTCGGGCTTTCACAGATTTTAGTCTGTGATTACCTAGCTCCATTGCTGAGGCCTGTGGTAAGGCAGATCACCAAGTCTTAAAAGAGCGTGTGGCAGGGATTAAGCATGTAGCTCAGTAAAAAACATTCTCACCTCGTATGTATGAAGCCCTGGGTTTGATGCCCAGTCCCACACAAACAGGACATGGTGGTGAATACCTGTAGCCCCAGAGTTAAGGGGCTCGAGAATATTGGAAGATCAGAAAGTCAAGGTAATTCTTGGCTATACATAGCAAAATCCAAACCAGCCAGGGATACATGATACCCTGTCTAAAAGAAGAAGAAGAATTTAAAAGAAATGAAAAGAAAGAACATAAAACTATGTGGTAAGCAGAGTGGGTCTTATTTGTTTAGTCTACCCAGATCCCAACCTATTGCATGGCTTCCACACTCAAGGCAAGCTTTGCCCACCTGTTTAGATATCTCTGAAAATGTCCTGATAAACACACAGAAAAGTATGTTGCTAATCTGTTGAGGAATATTATTTTAGCTAGACAGAGATGTGTTACACTTGTTGATTCTGTGGAATATGACTTCAATTATAAGGAGGTGTGTTACATTAGTTTCTGCTGCCTTTGTTTAATTATGTAAAGATATGTTGCACTGGTTTCACCTTGCCTGCCTAAGACACCTTATCGGTCTAATAAAATGTCAAAAGGCCAATAGCTAGGCAGAAAAGGGATATACAGGGCCAGTGGGCAGAAAGAATAAGTAGGAGGAAAAAAATCTAGGCACAAGGGAGAAGGAGGAGAGAAGGAGGGAGGAAGAGAAGTCATGCCTAGGACAAGAAGCCAGGCAGCCACCAGGCAACCAGACATACAAAGGAGTGGGAAAAAAGCCCCAAGGCAAAATGTAGATAAAGAGAAACAGGTTAAGATACAAGAACTAGTGGGACAAGCATAAGCTAAAGCTGAGTATTCATAACTAATACTAAGTTTCCATATCATGATTTGGGAGCTGGTTGGTGGCCCCGAAGAAAAAGACTGCTTCACTAATCCCCTACCATTTTTCAATTCAATAATACTGAAGGTTAAAAACAAGCATCATACCTGCTGAGCAAGATCTCGCTTCCCTCCTTCCCTCTAGTCTCTATTTCTGTACATTTGAATGATTTCAATGGCTCTTATCAGTGTAAAGTACGAACCTGGAGGATGCTATGCTTAGTACAATAAGCCAATCACAAAAGAAGTAATGCTGTGTGACTCCACTTAAGTGAGGTACCACCTACTTCATCGTTATTTCAATGAAGAATTATTTTTTCATGGAAAAATCTGAAAGGACATATGGGTTTTCTCTGCATGTCAGTGCTGTTATCTACATGAAAAGTTGCCCGATTCCAGCAAAATCGTGAAAAAATACTACTGTAAAAACATGTTAAGATGAAAACAGCAAAGCACCATCACCTGAGTGGGGAAGAGGCTTGTTAAATTCCTTGACTTATTGGAAATTCTTTATATAGTTGGAATTATCTTACTAGACATTTGTTGACAATAACAACCACAGTCATATAGGTTAAAGAGAAACCTAAACAAAGACAAAAGAAATTGTAACCATATCGCTACAAATAAAAACCTTGATAATTAAGCTAGTTTAATATAAAACATGCTTTCAATGCCACTGTTAATAGAATACTAACTCTTTAAAAGAAGCTGTTGCCCTTGACTTCATGTAGACGGTGCAGAAGGACACAGCACAGAAGAGGGTGAGAACAGGCATCACATAATCTCAGCTGCACTTGGAAATGCGACATGTGCAGAGAACTCCAGAACAAGAAAATGCATTCCACCCTAAAGCAGGTGGTCAGGTGCTTCTTCAAGTTTACTGGTCAAACTTCCACTTAGAGAACACTCTGGTTCTAATTCTGCTTCTTGAATGGAAATTAAATGCAGACAGCTCTTCTTGGAAATACAGTTCTTCCAACAAAATTCTTCCATATGACTCCTCTAAGCACTGCCATGCACCACACGCACGCACGCACGCACGCACGCACGCGCGCGCACACACACACACACACACACACACACACACACACACACACACACACACACACTTCATCAAATTTAGTCCTTCCTAATGGTCTTCTCTGGCATGTCATCTTATTCTTGCTCTCCCCATTTATGTCTCTTCGGTTGATCCACATTGTTCTAAAACTGCAACACTTAGGATTAAAAATAGTCAGCAAAGTATTACCTGGCACCCAGAAGAGACAACGGTTCTTTTTTTCTCTAAGCCACAGTTTTCTTAAATTATCTAAAGTTGTCCTAGTCTCTATGACAACTACATCAGGCAGGCAATTTATCTGAAATCTGTTTTCAAATAAACTCTTAGGTCCTCCTCAAAGGCTCTATGCCCTGCCTGCTCCCACCCTCATAGATTTGAGACCACAAATATAAGTGCCTACTTCCATCCAGGATAAAAGTAGTAGGATTAGGCAGAACTTTCCAGACAGACAACATTTTCAATGCATCTTGCTGTTACTGTGTACAGTAGGCTCTCTCTCCTAAAATTACCATCACATTTTTAAAGATTAGTGGATGTATAAATATGTGTTCACTTAAGGCATATTAAATGAGCAATAGCATAGTTGTCCTTGTGTAAATGGAAGACTTTTTTTCCTTCTGTTGTCAATGGTTCCTTTATAGAGATTTTATGAACACAGACATCTGATTATAAGTCAACCTAAGGACATTGCTATCTGGTTTATATTTATGTCCAACCCACAGATGCACAAGTGGTACTCTGTAATAGTGCCTTGATGAAGTGTAGATGCTAAGTGTACCTGTTTTTTTTCTGATCTATTAGTGTAGGTGTTGTGTCAAAAAATAATGAGGCAATTGCATCAATTGATATTCATGAATCTGAAGATAATTGCCATTTTCTCTCCAGGGGAGATTGGATTACAATTAGCAAGATTCTGAATACCTGAAAAGAAATAGAGAGGCAGTACTTGAAATGAAATAAAGGAGTAAATAGAAGCAATAAAAGTAACTCCATCTACTATTTGATTCCATAACAATTAGCCCCATCTGCCTAACCACTTTAGATGAAGACACGGGATCTTATGTGTTGTTTTGTGAGTGGAAACTGTCCCACAAACTCTTGTGTTTAAAAACTTGCTGCCAGGCTGACTGAGAAGGAGTGAAATGTTGCAGACGTGGGACATAGCTAGGAAATGGGTAACTTCAGTGAGGGTCCAATGTTTATAGTTCACAACTCATTCCAGTCCAACCTACCTGCATCCTGACTGCTGACACACCATAAACATCCACCTCATACTTGCCCTGCCCATTTCCTGTCCTCATACCTCCTGTCAACGACACACTTTCAAAACATAAACCAAAGTAAACCTTCTTTCACTGAGTTGTTTCTGTTATATACTCTGTCATTGCAACAATAAAAGCAATATAATATGCATGACAAATGCTCTGGTCTTAAGTACTAAATACATCCAAATTTCAAATGAATATTAAAATTTCCAATAACTCATTAACTTGTATAAATTGTGAGACTAATTTTAATAAGTATAATGTTGCCACAAATGTTTTTTCTTTTGCAAATTTCACTACTATTTGTTACTCATTCAAATATTGGTCTCTAAATACGAACATGAATCTTTTAAAAATTTAATCAAGTTCCAAAATGCCTTTTAGGAACAGAGTGACTCTCCTGTAGTAAAAGTAATAAAGTCTTCAGCTGGAGAGTTTATCTTTCCCTTTCTCAAACCTAAGACAATAAAAATGAAATAATAAAGAAACAAACTTTTAATGGCCTATAGATAATCACACCCCTGCTAAGATACTAGTTTAGTACCCTGCCGTTTAAACAGCTGCCATTTGTCAGATAATTGCTTGTGTTATTTCCCGTCTTTGCATTAAAGCAGAATGCTATATTTGCACTTTCGGCCAACTTTATTTTCTAAGCTAAGGTGATGCACAAGAATCATTGGAATAACTTGTCAAATTATCTTTGCTGTTTGGAAGGCAGAAAAGAAGTCCAAAGAAAGCTCAATATCATAACAAAGAGATTTGGTGCATGCATAACTTTATTTTTCATTTTACCCCTAGAAATAAATAAACCAGCAGTTTATTGAATGTGCAGTGGTATGATTATATCCATTATCCACAATCTCATATTTGCTATCACTTTGTAGACCAAATAATTTTACCCCAACAATTCTCATTTTTTAAGTTTCTTAAAAGATCATTTGGCCTAGATTAGTCCAGTGGAACATCTCCTAAAGGCCCAGGCTGCAAATTCAGAGAGAGAATATGACCATCATCTAAATTTTCAAGTTCTATCTGAAAACATGGCACTGTGGCCTACTTCATTATTTACATTGAATCTGCTGATGGCTGCAATTCTCTATGGCTTCTTTTAGCGTGATTCCAAACCCATCATATGTCAAAGAATGATTGCAACCAAGAAACAAGTAAGGGAGATTTTTCTCCAATACTAAACCTTAGTGTTGGGTTTTATAGTGATAAGGCACAAAGACTGGCTTCAGCTCTGCCAATATCAATGGTAGGGGGATCTGTTAAATGACAGAATGAGTTAGAAGGGAAGGACAGGTGAGAGGAGCTGGCCAGTGTGATTAGACATCTGGTTTTGTGACTAGAAGTTAAGACTCATCCCCCACATAACCTGGAAAATAGGATGCCATCTGTCTTCATTTCAAAGAGATGCCTCCCAAGTCTCTGAGAAAGGCATTCCTTGATAGGAAAACTAGGAAGAGATTTTTTTAAAAAATTGGTGGAAAATAAAGTTTATAGCTATACATTTTCTAAACTAGATGATGCAAGAGAATAAAATGTGCTGTTACTTGATTAAAGTCCTCATAAGATTAATTTGAGCTGTTTTATTATTTCTACTTGGAAGTGAGAAAATATTTGAATAATTAGCATATAATAGTGAAGTTAAAACACTTTTATGTCAACATTATTGACCAAAATTATCTTAAAAATATATAGACGTTGTTGAATAAGTGGAGGAGTTTAATTTTCTTGCAAAACTGGGAAGTATTTGACACCTAAGAAAAGAGCATTCTTCTCACAATCAGATGTACAAAGCTGATCTACTCAAAAGTAAATTCCAAAATCAGGGAATAATGAACAATCAGCCCATAAGATAACCAAGAACAGATGGCTCCATCAACTCTTATTCATCTAACTACAAATGAGCCATCTAATCAATCACAGTTAAAATAACTTCTGATCAAAATAGGAAATTATTATTATTATTATTATTATTATTATTATTATTATATACATGCATAATAGTATAAGAAGTAAAATGGCAAGATATAAAAGAGTATATTATTTCTCTCCTTCCTTCTAAAATGGCATTCTCCCCAGGCAGGGAAAAAAAGACTAATCAAATTTCCATTTCCCTAGCAATCCCTGAAACTTCATAGAACTCATACCAAAAACAACAAGCTAACATCTGGCATTTCAGCAGGACATAGGAATTGCCACTGGAGGCTGCTACTAGAGTAGCTGCTCCTGTTCCAAAGACACCATGATCCATAAAGCCACCTAGCATACATCAGAGAAAGGTACATTAAGATAATGCTGGAGAGATTTATTCTGAGTCTCACTCATGCACGAAGGATTAAATCCAATCAACCATTTTCAACTCCTGTTTTATTCACTTGCTTTCTAGCTGAGCAACTGAGTTTCCTGGGCATGCAGCTCTCTGCTCCATTTCCCTCCCCTTTTACCACTGACCACTGACTTCCTTGGAGTAGCACAAGTACCCATTAGTGAGTTCACCAGGCTCTCATGGTTACTGTGAACTCAGCATCACATGGGAAGCCTTAATTAAATTCTGTGGAACACTAAATAAAACCCAAACTAGTAAGTAAGAGACTTTTACAAAAGAAAGGGGCTGCTAGAGATGTGAGCGGAATGGGGAAGGGTGTGAGGGCAGATGAACGGGATATATATTGTACAAGTTTGAAATTGTGATAAGAACAGATGTTATGAATGAAAAAATGTGTAGGGAATCTCAGAATTAACCTGGTAGTCTAGAAGGTTTCCTGGGGATGAGAACCCATAAAGCTTATTCTACGGATATTTGATTATGTTGCAGAACCCCGACCCTGCTGTGGTGTGTGTGTGTGTGTGTGTGTGTGTGTGTGTGTGTGTGTGTGTGTGTGTGTGTGTGTGTGTGTGCATGCATGCATACCTGTGTGCATGTCTAGGTATGTACTTATGCATGTATGTGTATGAATGTTTGTGTGTTTGTGTGTATGTCTATAATAAACTTTTTACCTCCAACAAAATAGAAAAGGAAAGAAAGGAGTGTGCCAAGCCAGAAAAACTCCTGTATTTGTCTCCTGTATCACGGAGGCTGTAACCAGACTTATGATAAGTTACATGTTCCCCTTACGTGTGGTTGCTGGATTTCAATGGTGAAAACCCTCACCTACTGTTCATCAGGAAGCTTCCACACATGGGCTCCTCTTTACATTAATGAGGGAAAACAGCCACAACATTCAGTACTTGGGCAAATCACTTCTAAGATACCTGACCTTTTAAAACTAGATAATATTGAATGTGTTCACTACTTCTCATCCCAGAAATCACTTTTCTTGATAATTCCACAGAAATAAATACACCTAGACTGCAATATCTTCCTGTGGTGTGCTATCATAGGAGTTTGAGACTTAACGCAAAGCAGTTACATTTATGAAGGACTGAATAAAGGAAATGTACATCTGAACAATGGGTCTTTAAAACTTGAGCATTGATGAGCCTACTCTACTGTGCAACACTGTGCTCACACAAGAATATATCTATTCCTGAACAGTAAATCTCCACCCACAATGTGACTAGGATTTTATGTTGCCTCATAAAGTGAAATACCATGTTTCCTTTTCTCATTGCTGTCATGAGCTAGCTACAGTAAAATTTAGCCTTTCATCCATTCATCCCTGTATTTTTTTTCTTTTTTTTTTACAGGTATCATCTTTATGTAAGCATCTAGGCAAAATATATGTTGTAAGTAAAGGGTCTAAAATATATATATGGAACTTAATAAAGTATATGAAATAGTCGCAGGAAGCAAAATAACAACCACATAGATCTGATCAGCAACTAAGAAGCCAGCGGGAACATCTTCTCAGTCATAAGCAACAAACAACAACAAAGGTATTTGTCATATAGTGTCCTCCCTTCCTTCATCTCCACCTATCCCCCAGTGCATACACACTAAAGCCCAGGGAAACTTTAATGCAAAGGTTGATTTCAAACAGAACCTTCAACACTTTGATGGAATGATACATGAGCCTCTCTGAGTCCTTTAGTTCCTTTGTACAAATTACTTTTTAACCTCAAATGTTGTTCTGGGTTTCTTTCTTCATTTTTTTCATATTTAATTTTACTCTTTTCGAGGAGGAAACATAGAGAAATTGAAAACCCAAGGCAACATAAAAAGAAATGTGAAATTGAAGAAAAGAAGACGAAAAATACTTTTAACTGCGGAATATAGTCCATATCCTTTAACAATGGAAATTTTTGATTGAGCAGGTTAATTGGCTATCCTGTGGTGTTGGGGTGCTGTAGTTCATTGGAGCTACTTTACTCTAAAAAGGATATAATTTGGTTCCTTCATATTTTCTTTCTTCCTTCACCATGCATTTTGTTGTAACTTTTGTACAACAAATGTTTGTGTTGTAAAGAAAATAATAACTATAGTACAGCTGTAGGAGGAATCAACATTACTGTATTTTCTTCTTTCTTTGTTGGGCAAATAATTACAGCTTTAAATAATTAAAGATTAAGTGGTACATAGATTGCAATATAGGTTAGTAGAAAAACACCCTACATTGGTATTTTTTCAATACACTGGTATGTTTGATTAAAGAAATTCATCTTCATGTGACTCTCATTTGTTCTGTTCTGTTTGAGTCAACAAACTCTGAGCACTTTCTATGCACCATTCATAGACCCAAGCAATTTATAAGGATCATTTTATTTCCTAGTACCCTGTGTGATATCATATCTAAAACATGATTAATCACAATTTTAAGAGACAGAAATTCCATTACTATGTATACAGTCATAGGAAATGAAATCTGCATACAAAAATAGCTAGTGGCACACACATTGTTTAAAACTTCATTTATAGAAGACAAGATCAAATATTATCCTAGGTATGCATCAATCAAAATAATCAATAAAGTAAATGTATAGATTCCTGATGGATTGAAATTCAGTCTTTAGAAAGAAGAAATCCAAAAAAGAAGAAAAAGGAATCCTGACATTTACACATTATGCTAACTGTAAAAAGCAGACACAGAAAGACAATTCTGCATAATAGCAGAAAGTAGAAGTGTAAGAGCAAAGAGGAGAAGGGTAATAGCAGAGGGTAGAAATACCAGGAGTATGGGTTGAAATAACAATAGACATGTGAACAAAATGATGCAAAAATTCAGTTACACATCAATAATCATTACAATGCATACTTGTTACAGCATAAGAATATCAGCTAATTAAAATGGGTTACATTCTTTAAAAGTCTTGAGAGCAGTTTTAAATATTCTTACTGTGTTAAATATGAGATAATATATGTTTCTTACTTGATTTATCCATTCCATTCCAAAATGCACATATAATTCAAAATGGTACATTGTATATCAGTATATGTAGTTTCATTTAAATCAGTAATCCATCATTCACCATCACTAATGGCTCATCTAATACATACTTCACCTTCTCATGCAAGAATTTATATGCCCAAATTATAGAATTCAGCTTATGAATTTGGACATAACTATTTTGTACATAATAAGTATGTGATCCAGTGTGATTTTTCCTCATAGTTACAATAAGCTGATTGCAGTAATGTAGGAAACTGTGGGAAAACTACAGGGTTTTTACGGAGGCAGATAAAGGCTCCATCACTTGCTTAAGATGAATGAGTAAGCAATCAAGGCTGATCCAAGACTATAAAGCTGATTTCAACTGTAAGTTAAAATGGGTTTGTAGAATTTTACTAATAAGCATATATTCTTCATTGTATGTGTATTTGTATTATGACATAATACATACAGTATTCTGTCTAAAGCATTAATAGCTTTGTTAATACCAATACTGACCCAGATTTTAATTCTAAAATCTTAGAAATGCAATTTTTTCAGCATGGTGAAGCGTCAAGATATCTTCTAGGAGTCTGCCCACACTACAAGGAATTTTGTTATTAAAAATGTATTCTTGGGGTTGAATATATAGCCTTTTGAACATACAACTAGCTTTATAAGACATAAAATATTATTCAACCAGTCAATAAATATTTTTGAATACATGCCAAATATTACACTAAGTGCTTGGAATATCTTAACCAAAAAAATCTTACTTTTGTGTTGCTTTCCAACAGAGAGAAAATAAGAAAACTATAGTAAATAATAAGGAAATGAGTTCTGTAAGTTTGACATGATAGGTATTTTCAGAAGAAGCATAAAGCAGAAGGAGACGGATTTGGAGTAAAAAAGTAATGTGTGAGACAAATCACATTTGTAAACATTTGTCAAGATAGTCTCATGGAAAGATGAGATTTGAACAAAGGTTTGAAAAGGGAGAGAATTAACTAATTGGATACTGGGTATTGTAGAAGAGGACAGTGGACAATAGCTCAAGACTAGAGAACCATTCTGAGTAGAGAACTTGGAGACAGAGGGAATCTACAACTAAAACATGGGTATCTTGCTGGAAAGTATGAATGTGGAGAAAGGCTCAGAAAAATGAGGTCACATGGCAGAAGGGGGTAAATACCCTGAATATAGAGTCATGTAGTGCATAGTAAGGGTACTAACTTGTACCAGGAATAGTGTGAGGAGTTAAACAACATTTTCCACACAGTGTCTCATATATCCTAGGCTTGCCTTAAAAGTTGCTGTACAGACAAAGATGTTCTTGATCATCCGATCCTCATGGCTCTACTTCTCCAATGCCAGGATTACAAGGGAGTGTCACCATGCCTGGTTTATGCATACTTACTATCAAACTCAGGGCTTTGTGTCACTAGGAAATGAGTACATCTACAGCATCATGAAACAGGACTTTCTAACTTCTGAGTTCAGAACAGTTGCATATTAAAGAAAATTAAAGCAAATATCTGATTGGGACTTGTTTTTCAATTGTTAAAATGGTTCAGGCAAAAGAGGACTAAGTATAAGACCCTATTTACTGTAGACATTTTGATCTTGATCATTGGATATAGCGATTCCAAGATAGTACTGACTGGAAAGTGTCTTCCCTACTGGGTAGTTTTTGTAGCACCAGGAGGTACTTTGAAAACTTGTTGGGAGAGAAAAGTCATTAAAAGTCTTACCCAGTTGTGCATTCTACAAGTTGTAATAACTACTGTCCTGGCAAGGCATGCCTATTTAGTAGCATGAATGTATGGGGATAGCCAACACCTTTCTAATTGAAATTAAGATCTGTTACAAAAAAAGGAGAATACATGTCTGGAACTATAGACCTAGACAAAAACCCTTGCTTAGGGAGGTCATGGGGCCTAGGGAAAAACAAACATAGTATTGCACTGCCTTCTAAATACTACATATGTCTCATTCCTTATCAGAGAAGTGCCACTATGCAGTGGATAGTAAATATAGAGACTCACAACTGGCCAAAGTGCACAGAATACGTAAGTGGACATGACTCAACTTTAGCTCATCTGGTTCATATTCACCACGACTGCCCACCAAGATTCATGGAATATAGTAGAAAGGGGGTCAGAAATACTGTAAGAAATGGACCTCGAGTCAGACTGCTACAAATAGTTTCTTCACACATGACAAAATTGTTGCCCTCATGAATTTGTAAAAACTGAAGTTACCTGAACAAGATTAAGTCAGTCAACATTCTAACGTGGATAGGGAAGGGGCCTATCAAACTTCACTTCTAACTGAGATGTTTTAGGAAGGTTCTGGATGTTGAAAGAGGGAGAATTGGTTTTCTTCAGCCATGTTTCCAATACTCAAATGAATAAACAGCAACTCATGCAAATATGGGCATCACTAATTGCAAACAGTGTTTTTTTAAAATAAAAAGAAGAAACAGAAGACATGAAGTGAGAGGAAGAGGAGAGTTTCTTGGAGAATCTTGAAGAGAGAGTGGGAGGACAAGATTTAAATATATTGTATGAAATTGCCATGGAATATAAAAATTACTGAAACTTTGCCAAGAGGTTTGCTGGTGGAAATGGTATTACCAGGTCAGGCTCCAGTGTAGACGGATTTTTCTGACCCACTTGCCAGTTCCAAAATCATGATATAGAAACTTCTTATTAATTATGAAAGTTCAGCCAATAGCTTAGTTTCTAACTAGCTCTTATAACTTAAATTACCCCACTTTTATTAATTTATGTGCTGCTATGTGGTGCCTGGCTTGTTACCTCATCTCCCACATGCTTCTTCCACATCTCGTGGCTACTCTGCCCTTCTCCTTCTTCCCTGAATCCTCTGGGCCTAGAAATCCTGCATAGCTATTGGCTGGTCTGTTCTTTATTAAACGAAACAGTGAGACTTTTCACAGTATGCAAAAAATATTCCACATATTTCTGATGATATTGTTATGTAATGGTTGCAGGTAGAGTAAGAGAGAAAAATGTGCCAAGGAGGTACTACATGCTTTGGGGAAAGAGTTGCTATAAAATGAGAGAGAAAATGGTGGCTCATGAGGTCAGTTTTAGAGTAGAGGGGAGATGATAAATCCAACTTTACTTGGCAAATTTGAAGAAATTATCAAGTATACAAATAAACACTTCAATGGAAACATTGAGAATACAAATTATGAATATAGCGTTTGGAAAAAGATCGGCAGCCTGAAGAAAGATATTTGTTATTAAATACCGATTCATTTTATATAGTAAAAGCTAAGTAATTATGATGTGTCATATTTTCATGTGGGTATCTAAGTAAGTTTTACAATTTCCAAAAGTATTTGAGGGGAGTGTGAAAGGCTTAAAAAAATATATGAGTTTAGCCTATTCTTTGGACTCAAGAATAATGCAAGGGCTGAAATCCTTTATGTGAAATTATCTCAAATATCAAAGGCACAGAGACAGCAGTATTGCTTTATTGGTGGCCCCTGATACAGTATGGCTGATTACTTGACAAAGTTGGACGCAGGAGGCGCAGAGTTCTCAGCTGTCATGACAAAAGACTCACAGCCTTATTCAGGACTGGCAACTGCTGGCTAGGCTTCTCCAGGGTAGTTTTCTGACTCTGTTAAGGCTCCGGGAAACTGGAGGGCAGGGAGAATGCATTCTGGAGGGTAGCACACAAATGAGGAGATGCAACATAGTCTCAGCCAAATGAGCACATCTCATTAACTTGCCTAGCACCAGCCACTGGGAGTAATCACTCAATTAGGCTGTAGTTTCCTTTCTCTGTGGACTTGTATAAAATTTATCTGTCTAAATCTGTTTAGAACAATCCTCAACAAAGGGGGGGCGAATGTCTACATAATTTATGGAAGTTGTTTCTCATCTATAAATCAATGAGAACTTCTTATGTAGATTCCCTAATTTATACTTACAGTCATAAAACTGACATGTTTTTTTATGTAAGCACTTTGGCAACAAAGAGCACACACCTGAGGGGAGGGGGGGCTTTTTCTTGGATAATGTATAGCCTATGAGTTTCAGCAATCTATATACATTTTCCCATTCCTGTGTATTTTCGAATAAAACCAGTTCAAATTCTATAGTGATATTCGCATAAATTCTTTCACACATTCCCTTATGGGATTCAGTTTAGGGGATGACTATTTCCAATTGCACTCCATGTGTTTTCATTGATAGTTTCTGTAACATCAAGAATATAAAACAAGAATTTTTATAGAATGGCTAGCAAGTTAAGGGTCACTAGAAAGCACCTGGATTATGCTTATACAGTAGAAAAATGGGGAAATAACACCCCAGATCTGGGGAAATCCACTGAATTGTGAAACTGAGTTTTTCTTTCTAAAATATAACATTTTTTTATGTATATGTCCATTGCCGCATACATACCTTGTGTCAACAGATGCCAGAAAAGGGTGTTGGATCCCCTAGAATGGGAATTACAAACAGCTGTGAGCCACCATGTGGGTTCTGGGAACTGAACCCAGTTGCTCAGCAACAGGAACAATTACTCTTAACTCCTTTTTATATTAATTAGAAAGAAAATTATTATAAATGTCAATCCCAGGTCCCTTTCCCTCCCCTCCTCCCCTGCCCCCCAACTAACACCCTACCTCTCCCATACACTTTCTCCTCCCAAAGGAGGGTGGGGCCTTCCATAGGGGTCTTCAAAGTCAGTCTTATTCTTTGGGATAGGTCCTAGGCCAACCCCCTTTTGTCTAGGCTCAGGGAGTATCCCTCCATGTGGGATAGGCTCCCAAAGTCCATTCCTATACTAGGGATAAGTACTGATCCACTACAAGAGATCTCATAGATTTCCAAGGTCTCCTCACTCACACCCACATTCAGGGGGTCTGGATCAGTTCCATGTTGGTTTCCCAGCTATTAGTCTGGGCACCAAGAGCTCTGCCTTGTTCAGATCAGCTGTTTCTGTGGGTTTCACCAGCGTGATCTGGACCTATTTGCTCATCAGTCCTCCTTCTCTACAACTGGATTCTGAAAGACCCCGAAGGGATACTTTCGTAGAGGGAGACCCACACACCCAGGAATCAGCGAGGCCACGAACTGGATGCAAAAAACAAGAGGCTTTATTGGAGACGCAGGTACCCGGGGCGACTTAGCTTCTGTGTGGCTAAGCGCCCCGAGCCAAGGGAAAGGGGTCCTTATATAGGGAAAAAGGCGCAAGCTAGGAGCAGGGATTCGATTGGATAATTCTAATGAGGCATTATACAGAGCTATTCCCATTGGTCAATGTATATGAGGCGCTATACAGGGTTATTCAAATGAGGCAAAGTACAGAGTTATTCAAATGAGGTGAAACACAGAGTCTTTCAAATGAGGCGAAATACAGAATCATTTCTATTGGATGGTTCAAATAAGACACAGAGCCATTCCAGATCAGCATATTCTCAAGGTCTGGTGTCTGGTACAGCAGACTCAATTCCCCCCCCTTTCCTGATGGCTGACCTTGGGGGCGGAGACCTTGGGACGGAGTGTTTCTCTTCGGGCGGGGCGGGGGCTCAGGGGCAGAGCTCCAGGCCGGCTCACTCGGTGTTTGTTCTCGTGCTGACCCACCTGGTGCTCGCCCTCGTGCCAGCCCACCCGGTGCTCGTTCTCGGGCTGGCCCACCTGGTGCTCATTCTCGGGCCGGCCCCACCCGGTGCTTGTTCTCGGGCCGGGCGGGGAAAGGCCACCGGGGGTGGGGATCGGGGAAGCCGCCGACAGGAGGAAGAGGAGACAAACTTGAGAAAGAAAGGGCTAAGGGACAGGGGTCTTTCAATTCCAGTTCAGTTCAAGGATTAGCAGTGGGTGTCTGCTTCTACTTCCACCAGCTGCAGGATGAAGGCTATAGGATGGCATACAGTCAGTCATCAATCTCATTATCAGGGCAGGGAATTTAAAGTATCTTCTGTTGGTTAGATTGTTAGTTGGTGTCATCTTGGTAGCTCTCCAGACATTTCCCTAGTACCTGATTTCTCTTTAAACCTGTAATGTCTCGCTCTATTATATTATCTCTTATCTTGCTCTCTACTGTTCTTCCCTCAACTCAACCTCCCTACCGAATCATGTCTTCCTCACCCCTCCTATTCTCCCCTTCTCATTCTCCTAGTTCCCTTCCCCTCCTTGCCCCCACCGTGCTCCCAATTTGCTCAGGGTATCTTGACCCTTTCCCCTCTCCACGGGACCATGTATGTCTCTCTTAGGGTCCTCCTTGTTTACTAGCTTCTCTAGCAGTTTGGATTATAGGCTGGTAATCCTTTACTCTGTGTCTAAAATCCACATTTGAGCGAGTACATACCATGTTGTCTTTTCGTGACTGGGTTTCCTCACTCAAAATGGTTTCTTACAGTTCCATCCATTTGAGAATTTCAAGATTCCATTGTTTTGTTTTCTTCCCCACTGAGTAGTACTCCATTGTGTAACTGTACCACATTTTCTCTATCCATTCTTCAGTTGAGGGGCACCTAGGTTGTTTCCAGGTTCTGTCTATTACAAATAGTGCTACAATGAACATCGTTGAACTGATGTCCTTGTTGTATGAATGTGCTTTTTTGGGTATATGCCTAAGAGTGGAATTAATGGATCTTGTGGTAGACTGATTACCATTTTCCTGAGAAATCGCCATACAGATTTCCAAAGTGGCTGTCCAAGTTGGCACTCCCACAAGCACTGGAGAAAAGTTCCCCTTTCTCCACATCCTCTCCAGCATAAACTGTCATTGGTGTTTTTGATTTTAGCCATTCTGACAGGTGTGAGGTGGTATCTCAAAGTTGTTTTGATTTGCATTTCCCTGATGGCTAAGGATGTTGAACACTTTCTTATGTGTCTTTAAGCCATTTTAGATTCCTCTATTGAGAATTGTCTATTTAGTTCTGTACCCCACTTTTTAATTGGAATATTTGGTGTTTGGGAGACTAGCTTCTTGAATTCATGGTAAATTTTGGAGATCAGCCCTCTGTCAGATGTGGGGATGGTTAATATCTTTTCCCAATCTGTGGGCTATCGTTTTGTCTTGCTGAGTGTGTCCTTTGCCTTACAGAAGCTTCTCACTTTCAGAATGTCCCATTTATTAATTGTCAATCTCAGAGTCTGTGCTACTGGTGTTATGTTCAGGAAGCAGTCTTCTGTACCAATTCATTCAAGGGTATTTCCTACTTTCTCTTCTAATAAGTTCCATGTGGCTGGGTTTATGTTGAGGTCTTTTTTTTGTTTTGTTTTGTTTTGTTTTGTTTTTGTTTGTTTTTCGAGACAGGGTTTCTCTGTGTAGCTTTGGAGCCTATCCTGGTACTCACTCTGGAGACCAGGCTGGCCTTGAACTCACAGAGATCCATCTGCCTCTGCCTCCTGAGTGCTAGGATTAAAGACATTCTCCCGCGCGATTGTCTTGCCGGCAAGAATGACACAGGACACTTGGATCCTTCTGCAGTAAAGCTTTAATGCCTCTTGAGAGGAAGAGCATCAGCTTACAAAATGGAGACCCCGAGCCAAGAATCCCGTCCCCTAATAAAGGCTCATAAACTCTGAGTGATGCGTGTACAGCTGGGATGGGTGGATGACTCGTCACCCTATATGACGCCATGGAATAGGCGGGGCTAAGCAGTGGGAAAGCACTGGGCACATGCATACCAACGTTGTTTACTTGATCCGGCAGAGGATGTCAGCACCATCTTGTAATGGCGAATGTGAGTGCGGCTCCTCACATCTCCCCCTATATAATTATATAGAAACACAGAGGCTATAGGCCAGCCAAATGCAGAGTGGAGATAGAGGTCAACTCCCCAAAACTGGATGCAGACCTTGTCTTGAGCAGGACTCCAGACTTTGTGTCCAGAGCAGGCCCAGACCCGTCCTTATGTCTTTTTCTGGGGGAAGGGCATTATGACATATAACCTTCATGCAAGATGACATATCTCCCAGAAGAGCCACAAGAAAAGCCGCAGGCCCTTTCTGTGCAGTGCTTAGCCTTACAACTCTTTTGACCTGCCGAACCTTGCTCACTTTATTCCGTGCAATGAGGTCAAGCCTCTGGAGGTGTAAGAGCTGAGCAGTCAGCGACCTATTGCCTCAACATGCTTAGCCAAAGGCCGGGGAAGATTCCATTCTCTAGGGCAGCAAGTGTCTGTGCAACCATTACCTTACCTTTTTTGTTTGGGTTTTGAGTCTACACACAGTCCCAAGCATAAACACCATATCACTGTAGAGAATTGTGCCAAAAAGTCCCACCCCCACCCATTCCTTAAAATAAGAGACAGCTGAAGTGATCCATGATGACAATCCCTCCGTCAAGGACAGGTCAAGGTGCATGGAGTTAATCTGGATAATAGCGGCTCTCAACTCCCGGGGAGAGGGTGGAGTTTCGACTTTTGAAGGTCCGAAGGGGCTCTTCGGGTGAGTCTTTCCGGGATCCATAGGGGATTCTCTTCATCCTGTGGAAAAACACATATAGCTCCCCTGGATCTTATGAGAATAGGATCTGGGCCTCTCCAAAGACCAGTTAAGATATCTTTCCATTTTACCATTTCCTTTGGCCTTTCGGGTTCTGAGGTGTGGCGCTTGGCCGCAGTATGGCCCTGAGCATCAATGTTTAGAAAATTAAGGGTAAAAAGTGCCATGGATATTGCAACTCTTGGCACCGAGGGTAAGGATGCTCCCATCCCCTCCTTTTGTTTGATTAAATAAGACTTAAGTGTGTGATGGGCATGTTCCATAATGCCTTGTCCTTGAGGGTTATAAGGTAGGCCAGTCAGATGAGTAACCTCCATCTGTCTGCAGAAGTGTCGGAACTTTTGAGAGGTATAAGCCAGCCCATTATCTGTTTTTAAGAAGCACATAGGTGGCTAGAATACAGCTGAACTTAAAACTATATAGATCTTAAATAGTAGCTTAACTTCTTTCTGAGGCAGGGTTTTTCTGTGACTTTGGAGCCTGTCCTGGAATTTGATCTGTCAGACCTTGAACTCATAAAGATCCATCTGTCTCTTACTCTCGAGTGTTGGGATTAAAGGTGTGTGCCATCAATACCCTGAGCTTAAAGGTGTGTGCTATCAACATCCTAAACTTAATTTTTAAAAACATAGCATCTTTTATAAAACAAGAACTTTACATTGTTAGGCTTTGCTTAAAAATTCTAAATTGAAGCTCTCTAAGTACAAACATTAATAAAATCAAACATTTTAAAACTGGTTTTAAAAAGAAATTTAAATTCCCTTAAGGTCTTTCTGTAATATATAGAAGCATTAACATTTTAAATCTTAACTGAAAAACTTGTTTCTAAGATGGTACCTCTAATTTCCATGTGGTCACCTTTAGTCAAGATGGCGGTTTAAGTATCCTTTTTTTAACTTTAGCAAAATGGCGACCAGTTAGTCATGTGACCAGGTTGCATGTGGCTGGCTACCTGGAAACAGAACATTTTCTGACTTGTAACAACCTTTTCTCTGACCTTTAACAACTTTAGGATATAACTTTAGCAAAATGGTTACCAGGAAACAGAACATTTTAAAACAAGCATACATAAATTACTTGAGCAACTTTAGGATATGAGGCTTTCCCCAGGCACCCCAGGCCTCCAAGCAGTGTTGAATAACATGTGCGGCCTTTTCCCCTGTCAAAGACTGGAAAAGCCATCTGTAATTTTCTCCGCTCCTCTAATGGTAAAAAGGAGTCGGTACCAAATTTTTGTAATGGGGGTGCTGATGGAAGTACACCCGCTGGATTAACAGGTGGTGGCCTCATATTTGCTTTCACTTTTGGCAGCCGATCTAAAATCTCAGAGTCTGAGTTGCTCAGCTCCAAGGCCTCTAGTTTCACCGTAGGGTAGAGACTAGGTTTTGAGTCTTTATTTTTCTTAAATTTGACCGGGGTGTGACCGGTTATTCCCTATTTTCTCTCCCCCCATTTTTGTATCTTGGGGAGGGCCTTTTTTCTTAGACATGTCCTTCCTTTTTTGAGCTCCTAATCTCTCATCTCGTTTGGTTTCTGATATATTATCCTGTACCTCTTTAAGCGATTTTTGACTCTCTGCTACCAAGGGATGGCAAGCCTCATCCTCTAGACAGTTTTTAATTAATTTCCATATGGCCTTAGTACCTAGACAAAGATCCCCTTCCATGTGCTTTTTCACAAAATTTTGGAGTGTGCGGGGAGCAATTTTTAGGTCTCTCTGTTTTAGAACCATTTGTAAGGCTGTGACTATAGATTGTGAAGAGCCCATTATGCTGGCGGCTACCTGGGGTAAGCTTGGTCGCGAACTGGAACACCAGCCATGGTGAGCACAATATAAGACCAATGTGAACAAAAGAAGAATGAAGACTAGAATTAAGGCTTTTACTGACCCATCCCATGGTGGTGACAAATTAAGAACAAAGTCAAAAAAGAAGGTGTCAGAATAAAGCATACCTCTCTGAACTTACCACCCTGCAGTTCTGAATCCGCCCCGTCCGAGGGGTCTCCGCGGTGCCGGCGATGTTAACAAGTTCCCGGGTTTTGGCACCAGATGTCCCGAGAGATTGTCTTGCCGGCAAGAACGACACAGGACACTCGGATCCTTCTGCAGTAAAGCTTTAATGCCTCTTGAGAGGAAGAGCATCAGCTTACAAAATGGAGACCCCGAGCCAAGAATCCCGTCCCCTAATAAAGGCTCATAAACTCTGAGCGATGCGTGTACAGCTGGAATAGGTGGATGACTCGTCACCCTATATGACGCCATGGAATAGGCGGGGCTAAGCAGTGGAAAAGCACTGGGCACATGCATACCAACGTTGTTTACTTGATCCGGCAGCATATGTCAGCGCCATGTTGTAATGGCGAATGTGAGTGCGGCTCCTCACAAGACATGCACCACCAAAGCCCAGTATTGTATGTTGTTTGTGGCAATTGTAAAGGGTGATGTTTCTCTGATTTCTTTCTTAGCACATTTATCATCCATAAATAGTAGGGCCACAAATTTTTTTGAGTTAATCTTGTATCCTGCCACTTTGCTGAAGGTTTTTATCAGCTGTAGGAGTTCCCTTGTGGAGTTTTTCGGTTCACTTCTATAGACTATCATATTATCTGCAAATAGAGAAAGTTTGACTTCTTCTTTTCCAAATTGTATCCATCTGATCTCCTTTTGTTGTCTTATTGCTCTAGCTAGACCTTCAAGTACAATATTGAAGAGATATGGAGAGACTGGACATCCTTGTCTTGTTCCCGATTTTAGAGGAATAACTTTGAGTTTCTCTCCATTCAGTTTGATGTTGGCTATTGGCTCACTGTATGTTGTTGTTATTATGTTCAGGTATGTTCCTGTTATTCCTGATCTTTCCAGGACCTTTATCAAGAAGGGGTGTTGAATTTTGTCAAAGGCTTTTTCAGGATCTAGTGAGATGATCATGTGGTTTTTCTGCTTCAGTTGGTTTATATGTTGGATTACATTGATAGATTTTTGAATGTTGAACCAACCCTGCATCCCGGAGATGAAGCCTACTTGATCATGGTTTTTATGATATGTTCTTGGATTTGGTTTGCTAGTATTTTTGCATCAATGTTCAGGAAGGATATTGGGCTATAGTTCTCTTTCTTAGTTGTGTCTTTGTCTGGCTTGTGTACCAAGGTAATTGTAGCCTCGTAAAAAGAGTTTGGCAATGAACCTTCTGTTTCTATTGTGTGGAACAATTTGAGGAGTATTGGCATGAGCTCTTCTTTGAATTTCTGGTAGAATTCTGCACTGAAGCCATCTGGCCCTGGGCTTTGTTTGGTTGGGAGACTTTTGATGACTGCTTCTTTACCTTAGAGGTTATAGGTCTGTTTAAGTTGCTTATCTGTTCTTGATTCAATTTTGGTAAGTGATATCTGTCCAGAAAATTGTCCATTTCTTTTCAAATTTCCTTTAGATTTTTGAATTTTGTGGAATATAGGTTTTCAAAGTATGACCTTAAGATTCTCTGGATTTACTCAGTGTCCACTGTTATGTCCCCCTTTTCATTTCTGATTTTGTTAATTTGCCTGTTCATTTCTCTGCCTTTTGGTTAGTTTGGATAAAGGTTTGTCTATCTTGTTGATTTTCTTGAAGAACCAACTCTTTATTACATTGATTCTTTGAATTGTTTTCTTTGTTTTGAATTTATTGATTTCTGCCCTCAGTTTGATTATTTCCTGGTGTCTACCCCTCCGTGATGAATTTGCTTCCATTTGTTCTAGAGCTTTCAGCTGTGATGTCAACTCTCTGGTGTGGCTATTCTCTAGTTTCTTCATGTGAGCACATAGAGCTATGAATTTTCCTCTTAGTACTACTTTCGAAGTGTCCCATAAGTTTGGGTATGTTGTGTCTTCATTTTCATTGACTACTAGGAAGTCTTTAATTTCTTTATTTCTTCCTTAACCAAGGAATGGTGCAATTGCTTGTTGTTCAATTTCCATGACTTGGTAGGTTTTTTGCAATTTGTGTTGTTTTTTTGTTTCTAACTTTAAGGCATGGTTGTCTGATAAGTCACAGGGGATTATTTCAACTTTTTTGTACTTGTTAAGGTTTGCTATATTGCCGAGTATGTGGTCAATTTTAGAGAAGGTTCCATGTGATGCTGAAAAGAAGGTATATTATTTTGTGTTTGGATGAAAGTTCTATAGATGTCCGTTAATCCCAATTGGGTGATAACTTCTGTTAGCTCATTTGCCTCTTGGTTAAGTTTCTGACTGGTGGTCCTTTCCAGTGGTAAGAGTGGGGTGTTGAAGTCTCCCACTATAACTGTGTGAGGTCTTATTTGTGATTTGAGTTTTAATAGTGTTTCTTTTATGAATGTTGGTGCCTTTGTATTTGGGGAATAGAGGTTTAGAAATGAGACCTCTTCTTGATAGTTTTTTCCTGTAATGAATATGAAATGACCATCTTCACCTCTTTTGATTGATTTGAGTTTAAAGTCTAATTTGTTAGATACTAGGATAGCTACCCCAGCTCATTTCTTGGGTTCATTTGATTGGAATATCTTATCCCAGCCCTTTACTCTGAGGTAATTTCTATATTTGAATTCCAGGTGTGTTTCTTGTATGCAGCAGAAGAATGGATTCTGTCTTTGTATCCACTCTGTTAGCCTGTGTTTTTTTTAATAGGTGAGTTAAGACCATCAATATTTAGGGAATTTAAGGACCATTGAATGCTTAATTTTGTTTGTTTTTGATTTGTTGTTGGTAGTGGTATTGTTTGTGGATTTACCCTGCTTTTTCTTTTGAGTTTTCATAGAGGGGGATTATTTATTGCCTATGTTTTTGTGAGTGTAGTTAATTTCCTTAGATTGGAATTTTCTTTCCAGTACTTTCTGTAGGGCTGAATTGTTTAAATCTGGTTTTGTCATGGAATATCTTGTTTCCCCCATTTATAGTGATTGAAAGCTTTGCTGGGTATAGTAGTCTGGGCTGGCATCTGTGTTCTCTTAGAGTTGGTAGAATATCTATCCAGGTCCTTCTGGCTTTCAATATTTCTATGGAGAAGTCCTGTGTAATTCTGATAGGTTTGCCTTTATATGTTACTTGGCCTTTTTCTTTGCTGATCTTAATATTCTTTCTTTATTCTGCACATTTGGTGTTTTAATTATTATGTGAAGAGGAGATTTTCTTTTGTGGTCCACTTTATTTGGTTTTCTGTAGGATTCTTTTACTTTCATTGGCATGTCTTTCTTTAGGTTGGGAAAGTTTTCTTCTATCATTTTGTTTAATATATTTTCTGCACCTTTGAGTTGGGTTTCTTCACCTTCTTCTATACCGATTATCCTTAGGTTTGGTCTTTTCATGGTGTCCCATACATTTCCTGGATATTTTGTGTTAAGGATTTGTTGGACTTAAGATTTTCTTTCTTGATGAATTTATTTCCTCTAGTTTATCTTCATCATCTGAAATTCTATCTTCCATCTCTTGTATTCTTTTGGTTATGCTTGCATCTGTGGTTCCTGATTGTTTACTCAGCTTTTCCACTTCCAGCATTCCCTCAGTTTGTGTTTTCTTTATTGTCTCTATTTCAGTTTTCAGGTCCTGAACTGTTTCCTTCAGCTATTTAATTGTATTTTCTTGGCTTTTTTGGCTTTCCTTGATTTCTTGCATCTTTTGGTTTGTCTTTTCTTCCATTTCTCTGAAGGATTTTCTCATTCCCTCTCTTAGGGTCTCTATCATCTCCATAAAGTTGTTTTTAAGGTTGCTCTCTTCTGCTTCATCTGTGTTGGGATGTTCAGGTCTTGCTGGTGTAGAGTCCCTAGACTTGGTTTTCCTGTTGTTAGATGTGTTCTTGTATTGTCATCTTCTCATCTCTTCTTTCAATTGGTTCAGGTGGTGTCTCTTCCTTTCCTGGTGTGTATGGGTCCAAGGTTCTCTTCCAGTGGGTGCAATTGGCTCCAATACTCTGATGGGTCTCAAGGTGGGTGCAGGCAGGTCTGAGGAACTTGCTCTACAGGTAGGTGAGATCAGGACTAGTGCAGAAATGTCAGCAGACTCTGAGTTTGGTCCTCAGGGGCCTAGTTGACCTGCCTGCAGACCCCAGGGCAGGAGTTCCCAGAGTGGGCAGGCAGAAGTTGGGCCCAAGTCAGGGGCCAAAGCAGTTACACACTCTTAGCTCTTAACTGCAGCCCCAGAAATTAAATCTTTCTTATGCTTCCATTACCAGACTGAGGTGTATAATTTAGTCATTAATACCTGCAAATTTCTAGACTTAATATCACCCCTAGATTTGAATTAAATATATTTTGAGTTAATAGTAGAGAACTCATTCAATATATTCACATGGCAAATTATGTATACAAAGCATAGATGAGCAAAACATATTTCCTCACATAGATAAATTGTGCTGTTATTTTCTGGTTTTCATCACCAAGGCAATAAATAGGCATTCAAATAATAAGACACATAACAAAGTACCAAATATTGAAAGGGAATATGTAAAGAAACTATAAAATTATGGCTAAGACACAGAAATGAAACTGCTTTCTGTAAAATGGCAGGTAAGTAGATCAGTTCTACGTGACAGCACGGAGATGTTATTATAGGTTTGAAACTGGTTCAGATACTTCATAATACTCACACTGAAGTCTGCTGCTTGCCTCCATAAAGAAATGGAGTCTATAAAAAGGGAAGAACTTTTTAATTAGAAAGAGTATCAGATAAAAATAAGTAAATTTAATCTAAATAAGGTTTGTTATTCAAGATAATTCAGTGTAAAGTTATACAACCAGAAGCAATTTTGATAGATCCATGTGACAAGCAATGGACTACCTCAACATTCATAGTGACAATTCATATCTCTATGTTTAAAAGTCATCTGGAAATATTCCAGTCAAGACCATTGAAATTCCTTTCAAAAGAAGTCTATGACAGTAATATGGCTCAGAATCAAACTCTGTCCTAACCAGCATGTATTTGTCTAGAGCAATGGCCCAAGAGTCTGACTCTACTGGTCTCCCATTACCCAGCCAAGAGTGAGGACAGTCTTCAAAGGTGAGTGAGCAATCTGGTAGTATGATGTCAAATCCCCATCAGATAAAAATATCCACAATGGATAAAATATCCATTTATTTTCTAATGAGTGTCAGGAAGACTTTATTCAAGAAAGTACCTCAAGTTGTAGGGCTGTTTATAATGGAGATTTGTGGTGAAGGTAAGCAGTAGAAATTTACAGACAAAAAGCGGCATGCATGTCCTAGAACTATGAAGAGGAAACATCAGGATCAAAGAAGGCTTCTGACTCATCCAACTTAGCAGAGTTCTCTTTTTCCCTTGGTTTTCCAGAAAGGGTTTCTCTTGTGCAATCCTAACTGTCCTGGAGCTTACTCTGTATACCAGGCTGGCCTTGAACTCACAGAGATCCATCTGCCTCTGCTTCCCAAGTGCTGGAATTAAAGATGAGCATCACCACCACCCAGCTCTTTTTTTTTTTTTTTTTTTTTTTTTTGGTTTTTTGAGACAGGGTTTCTCTGTGGCTTTGGAGGCTGTCCTGGAACTAGCTCTTGTAGACCAGGCTGGTCTCAAACTCACAGAGATCCACCTGCCTCTGTCTCCAGAGTGCTATGATTAAAGGCATGAGCCACCAATGCCCGGCTCAGAATTCTTTTCTTATATAGGTTTTTTATTAATTCTTTGAGAATTGTATAAATCCATACAATGTATTTTATCACATTCACTCCCCGCTTCTTCCCATAACCCCTCCCATACCCACTCCCAACCCTTCCCAAATTTGTGTCTTGTTGTGTTTTGCTATTTTTTAATAACTCATTGAGTCCAATTTTGCTTCCTATAAACTAGCAGATGTGGGGCCAGCCACTAGAATATGATCAACCTACCAGTGGCCACATCATCATAGAAAACTAATCTCCCTACCCCACAAGACATCAACTGCAAATAATCCTCAGCAAGAGGAGTCTCCTGAGACCCTTCCCCACTTCATGGGGCCAGAGATAACAGACAGCACCTCAAATGAATAGGCCAATCAATATTGTGGGTAGAATTCCAACTGAACTTATGAGGATTCTTGAAAAAAAATGGGTAATGCAGAGATCCATACAGAAGCCTAAAGTCATCATATAGTTAAGCAAAAGGTTCAGAAAAGCCTGGCTACAGTTTCGTCAAGAGGAGACCCTGTCACTTCCACTCTTCTCTCAACCAGTTTGCACACTGTCATATTTTCCAAAAGTTCCTCCCTAGAAGAGGCACTTGAAGAAGGCATTTCTCAACCCCTTCACTTTTCATATTCAATCTCCTTCCTGATTGTTTTGGATATTTGGGGGTTCTCAGATGAGATGTCACACTAGGGACTAGCACTCACTGTAGAGCTCACAGTGGCCTTGAACTTGTAGTGGTCCTTCTGCCTCTGCCTCCTGAGTGCTGGGACTGAAGCATTAGCTACTAACCCTGCATATCTCTTTATGTAAAGGAAAAAAGTGAACCAGGATGAACAAAGGGAAATGTACTGGTTTGTTAGTTGTTCAAAGTTCTAACTTCTAATCTTTATTCTCCAAGTGTAGAGAAAGTTGTTTGGGGAAAACCAAACAAACAAACAAAAAAACAGAACAGCAAGTCAGTAGATCCTGTGTTGGCATGTGAAATTATCCTACCATCAATTTGAAAAAGAAGCTGTCTCTCTAAAATGTCCCATATGCCACTCAGCTGCCTTTTTGCTTTAATTTTTAAGTCACATATACAAACAATTCCCTCTGTTCCTCATTTTCTGAATTAATAAAGATGGGTTTTCAAAGCCCTCAAATGTCCCTTAGACAAGATAAGCATTAAATGTGTGAAAGCTGGTACCTGTGAACCTGACAGAAGAAAGCAGAGCCTTTTAAAAAGTGGGAAAGAGGAGAGCTCGCTCTAAGACAGCAGCCCCAGAAATCCTTGTTTTGCTGATAGGTGAGTTAATGATCACTTTTGATCTCAGCTGGAATCATCTAGTGCTTGCAATTCATTATGCAGGCAATTACCAGTAATAACGAGTTTTGCCAGACTGTAGCGACTACTTTTCAAGACTATTTTAAATTATAAAAGCAATAGTTATCCATCAGGAAATTACTTAGAGATGAGTGGCAACAGGAATATATTAGGAAACAGGAGTTTAAGAGGAAGGGATTTTATAAAGTGCTATCTGACTTGCATTCTTGGGGGGATCAATATTATGTGCAAAGAGAGACAAATGGATCAACTGTGGTGATTATTGTGCACGCTGTTCTGACTTACAGGTTATTAACCCTTAGATTTATTAGTGTGGTTTCAAATACCATCCTCCCCTTTGCAGGAAGTGGTGTAATTATAAGGTTAGAGCACAGGAAACCATCTCCAACTTCTCGTGTTTTCTTCTTGATACTATGTTGCCCTCCTATGGAAATAGACTTAGGACCCCTATTCATACATCTTGACTTTAAAAACAAAAAATGTTTTTGTACCCTTATCAGAACTTTCATGAGAACTGGAAGTTCTTTGAAAGTTACAGCTGAAACCTGTGACAGATTCATCCTGGAGTTCACCATATAGAGATTCCCGGAGTTTCCAAGTGGTAGAATTTTGGGTATGTTCCAACACACGTAGATATTCTAAGCATTTAGATCCATGCTGGCTTTTAGTTGTTATAGTGGGGGAGGTTGTTTGTTTGTTTCTTGTTTTACCAATTTGACACAGGTTGAAGACACCTGGTAAAGAGGGATCCTCACTTGAGGAATTGCTTCTATCAGACTGCTCTGCCCTGCCTATAATAATAAATAAAAATCATTCCATCTGCATATAACAATAAAGTCAATATTGGTCACTAGAGCTCTGAAACATGCCAAGGCTACTACTGATACTGAGTTAGTCTGTATAACTAAGATCTCATCAACATAAAGAGGCCTTTGAATATGCTTCTAATGCCTCACTGGCAATGAGGTTGTTTGAAATATTGTGCCATTCCTATCAGATCAATTTCAAGAGGTAAGAAGAAGAAAACCAAGCAGACTTTCGAAACAGCAATATGTGGAGTTTGAAATATATAAGATTGCAGGCAAGCAGTCAAGTATGTACATCTTGTGCAGTGTGTGTGAATAAAAATCACCATAATGAAAATTGAATGAGATGTGCACAACACATGACAGATCTGTTTTACTTCTTGTTGTGTGATATATGTACTTGTTATCAGAAGCCATAAGACGCCATGAACACATCCATCACCTCAGCAGCCTGGGTATGATACACAATGTGCTGCTTATACTATAAAATGAAATAAAGCTATTAATTTCTTTGCTTCGGTCAATGAGCCACAGCCATGAAAATGAATTGCCATTGTAAACACTTCCTAATATCAGCCTTCTAATATTTATTAAACAATGTGAAGATGGGAAGTCTCAACATGAGAACTTGATTTTCCCCACCTAGCAGTTGGCCTCAGTTGATTCCCCTTCACTAACTTTTTACTGTCTCATAAATTCCAACATAAGAAGTTTAACTCCAGAAGGAAACAAGAGGAAGGGAGGGGGGTGGGGGGAGCAGCCAATATCCAATACTGCTATTTATGATGTGTATAAATCTGAGTTGTTTGGGTATCACTGTTCTTGTAAGATGAAGAACATGATCTATTGATTCCCACAAGTCTAACTCAGCACTGGTTCCCTGTGGATTTACTGAACCACGGGCATTTTCCTGCATCGTAACAACTCTGTCTCCTCACTAGCACTGCCCCCACTGCTACATTTTGCAGGTCTCCTAAAGCTTAGGACGCTTTTACTAATACTGTGATGAATATTTGGTGCAACATAATAAAATAGCCTACAAATTTTAATTTTTACCTTCTGTGCTGTATAATTACAACTACCTCCCTGAGGAATAGAGGGGTAGCCTTTGTTCAATTATTGCTATTCCTTATTATTTTCAAATGAGGCCATAAACAAATGCTGTGAAGAAGGGATTTGAGGGAGAGTTTTAGATCACTGTGGACCTAGACAAGAAATAACAAGAGTAGCACCAGCAACAGAGAGAGAAAGAGAGAGAGAGAGAGACAGAGAGAAGCAGAGAGAGAGAGAGAGAGAGAGAGAGAGAGAGAGAGAGAGAGGGAGAAATACAGAGAAAAGCCAAGATCTCTGTGGTCAGTCCACATCTTTTTTCAAACTGTAGGTTTCTACAAATGTTTATTTTGTGACTTAAGGGTCAACAACAATAATAAGATCAGCTCGTAGCTGTTGAGTTGTTACATTTGCCAGACTTTTTATAAGCATCAATAATATATGTTATCATACTTAATTCCCACAAAAATTATGGAGGCAAATATTATTGTCTTAATGTTATAGGTATAGAAAATAAATTTGACAGGTAAAAACAATGAGCTATCACAAGGAGCCAGCATAATTATCTTTCAGTCTGTCTTCTTCATTTCCTATGATTCATGTCTAGCCCTAAGAAAGAGGAAATCATACTATAGACTTGGAAGCTAATATTTAAAATATAGTCACAAGCTTGTGATGGCATGATCTACTTTTTGGTTGGCCTGGGCTTTAGGATGCTATGAAAGTGATACACATTTAGTTGCAATTGCCTTTTGTATTTGAATAACAATATGTTGTTTCCCAACAGTCTCTTATGACACTTGCATTAGCCATGAGCTACAATTTCCCATTAGTCATACGATCAATGTCAAGAGTGAACAAAACATATTTTACAGTAAATGTGGTATAAAGATACAATGTTTACTTAGATAACTACATTAAGAATCCTGTCACAACTCAAACGTTTACAAATTACATTGCTTATAGGACAGTAACTCCACCATCTATGAGACATGAAAAACAAATGAATGGATTTCTTAGAAGTTCCTGCATAGCAAGCATACAACATAGTATGGGAAAGACTGTAGATTCAAAAGGAGGAAATGTAAACTCCTCTTGATTTGAAAACTTCTGCAGTGGGAACTGCTTCTGCTTCTATTTTGGGAAATGACAACCTGATAAAGTCCACTTACTACTACTGCAAATCATAATCGGAAAAGATGTATCAGTTATAAAAAAAATAAAGGAACCATGAGACAAGGTTATCTCAATAACTCTCAATGCTTCTTGGTGAAGTTGTCTCTTCTTACATTATATGGTATGTTTGATACTATACAGAATATAAATTTTCTCCATCCATCTTTCCTTAACTTCTATAGTTCCTTTTCTGGTTTCCATTCTTCCTCCAGCACCCTAAGTCAGGAAGTGCTTTTCTTCTGCTCCCTACTATATACTGTCTCTGGAAATTTCATCTACGTTTTCTTTTCCATAACTTTCAAAGCCATTTTTATACATCTGATGTGAGAATCTATTTTTATTCACACTAACCTTCCTCTGATGCCCAATGAATATTTCAAACTCAATATTGAATACCTATAACTGGGTGTTTCAGCAGGATTTAACACTCGATATATTCCCCTGCTAAGCTCCTTCTGATTTTCCTCACTGTATTGATGCCACTATTGCTATAATAATTCAGAGGACAGATAGCAAAAGGTTATATAAACTATCTCATCCATTTTACTGCCAAAGTCTCATTTGTCAATTTCTAAGTCTTATCATTTTTTTGCTTCCCTACGCAATTCATTGATCTGCCCTCCACCGATCACTCTTATCACTACCAGAATAGATCACTTCCTCCTTTCTAATACCACAACAATTATAACTGACTTTCCAGTGGTTTGCTAAGATGAGGCTCTCCCCCATCTAACCCATCCTACACATTTTCATCACCTTAAACACTCAAAAAATGATTTTTTGTTGCGGGTATAGAGTGTCATCGCTGACCACCCTGCACCAGATGAGCAGTAAGTGGGACCACATTTTTTCCCATTCCACATTCATCTGTTCATTAATACTGTTATTGTTCCAAATGTGTTTATTCAACCAGTTCTAAGACAGACTATTTCACTGCAGACTTCCTGATATTTGACTCTTAATAATCTTTCTGCCCCCTCTTGTATGATGTTCCCTGAACTGTGATATAGATGCATCCTTGGGGCTGGCCTCCATGATCCATTAATCTTGATGTTTGTGTCTGGTTGTGGTTTTCTGTGATGTTGCCTTTATCTGTAAAGAGTGCCTTCTTTGATACAGTAGAAGCTGCACTTCTCTATAAGTGAAGGACAAGGTTTAGAATGTAGTAAAAAATTATGTCTGTCTGGCAAAGTGGTGGTAATAGACACTTTCCAAATGTTCATGGCCTCAGTCTCCCTGGGAAACTGCTTATATTTTCAGCACCAGAAATGATTTCCCCTTGTCGAGTGGGCCTTAAGTCCAATAGTACTACTAACATGTGAGTGCCACTTATTGAAATTTGTAGTCAATGTTGTGGTTCATAAGTGTTAGAGCTGGGTAAGACTATTTAATTACTTCCTTCTCTTGGCAGCTTGCATGGTATTTTCTAGAAGCACGGAAACTAAGACTCCAAGGAAGAGTCTTTCAGGTCAAACTAACTCACGCCATCTGAGTCCTGTATCTTGTGTATGGTGTATACAAGAGGATCACACCCTCAACCCCTGAGGGGCAGCCAAGCAATACATCCATTACATCCATGGTCAATTTTGTTTCCAAAGTCACTTGAACTACACTGACCAAACATTCCAAAGGAGGTTTCTTTTTTTCCTTCTTTCTTTCTTTCTTTCTTTTTTTTTTTTTGAGACAGGGTTTCTCTGTATTGTTTTGAAGCCTGTCTTGGAACTTGCCCTGTAGACAACACAAAGAGATCCACCTGCCTCTGCCTCCTGAGTGCTGGGATTAAAGGCCTGTGCCACCACCGACTGGCCCAAAGGAGGTTTCTTGTGCCTAGTATTAGACCTTTATTTTTAAGTCTCTGGCTCTTGTGAAGATCATTGTCATCCCAAATGGCTTGACATCCTATAAGAAATATGTGCATATGTATGTGGTAAGTGTATATATACACATACATGTATATACACTTACATTTATTGTGTATTATTTTGGGTAAATATAAAATAATATGATTCCTTGAGGTGTTATCAAACAAGATTGGTGTTATTTGTCTCTTGACTCTCCTTCTCCAGTGTAATTGACCTCCCTCCCTTCTCTCCAGTTGGAGATTTCCTCCCTGTTTTTCCATTTCCCACTTCACAGCACCTGTAAATAACAAAACAGACTTAGCAAGTTATATTTAAATATTTATACATATCTACATAACAGCAATAATCAAAGAAAAAGCATCCATCAACTTGAAAGGTTGAAAGGTGAGGGGAGTGGCTTGGAAGGGACCAGAGAAAAGAAAGGGGGAACAAAGGGTTATATCCTATTCTAACTAAAAATGTATTTTTAAATATTAGAAAACACTAAATGTATAGAGTCACATTAGTCATCAGTGTTATTCAATAATCTGTCTCATCTATGGAATCTTTACCATAGCCCTTGTTCTAGAGTAATCTTTTTATCTTTATTCTTCCTTCATAATTCTGTACCCACAAAAATAATGGTTTTGTTTTATTTAAGCTTATTTCAAATTCTCTAAGCATGACATTTACCCCTAAATCACTTCTTGCACATTCTGTGCTATCAGTACTTCTGCTTCCAATACAAGTGCCACTGTCTCTGTGATTCCTCCTTCTAGAAATAGAAACAGAGATAGGGGTCAGTAAAGGCTTAACATTCTTGGATCTGACATTCTAGTTCAAGATGGGCAACAGCAGGACACATACCATACGCAAACCACATTTGTACTGAGGTACCATTACAAATAGAAGGAGTCAGCCAATCAAGGCTCATGAAATATATAATGCTATCCAGAGAACACAAGTGCAGTGACCCTTAGCCTGTTTCCACTCTGTTCAATATGTTTATGCTTACTGTGCTAGATGAAGTAAACAAACAAAAGATACAGTGTAATAGGAAAGCAATGGTTAATGAAAAAAGGATTATAAGAAGTTAAAGTGTGGGCATGTGTATTAGTTTGCTATTGCTACTATAACAAAGTAATACAAATTGAGTGGCTTAACCAAATGAAACCCATCCATGCATCTATCTATCTATCTATCTATCTATCTATCTATCATCTAATTATCTAGCATCTATATATGGTCATCTATCTGTCTATTATTTATCTGTCTATCTTTGATCTTGGAAGCTATAAATCTAAGCTGAAAGGAAAGTTTGTGTTTCCTGAGGTCTTCTTGGTTTGCGGGATTCGGCCTTTCCTTTGGCTGTACATTGCCTTCTTACCATGAGTGTCTGTCTTTTATTTTCTTCTTCATAGAAGTCATGTTGAATTAGGTCTCACCTGAATCATCTCATTTTATCTTAACTTCATTTTGAAGACTGTCATCTCCAAATAAAGTAATATTCTAAAACATTAGGATCTAGAACAACTTAAGAATTTATGAAGGGATGCAATTCAGTTTGTAGAAGTATAATGTATTGGTTTGTGTACTGTGTTAAATAGTGTTTGAGTTAAGAAGTCATATCCTCTGATTTAGGTTTTACAGGGAAGTCTTTAGGTTTGCTGCAAATATATAGTATAAAAATCAAAGCATGAAATCTGGTCCATAGCTGTTGCAGGAATCCAGATGAGATTTAACACAGTCTCATTTGTCTCAGTGCTAACATCAGGAATACAGACAGTCTCCAAATTATGATAGTTCAACTTAAGATATTTTTGCATTTCAAAATGGTGCAAAATCCAGGCAGACTCAGTAGAAACTACATTTAACTTTTCCTGAGCAAGCATTATTCACTAGAATACTTGCTTGTGTTGCTGGCAAGCAGCATTGAGCCACAGTTCCTAGGCAGTAACATAACTGTGAGTGTGAACAAATACTCCATAGTATCCTAGGTTTCTCTGTTAATCTTTTCCATGACTGACCTGAAGTGTCTGAGCAGGCTAGCTTTATGAAGCATGAATATTTATTTAGTTCATAGTTCACAGGTTCAGAGACATGGCACCAGCCCCACCAGGCTCTTCAAATTCCTCCTTGTGTGCTCACCTAATACTGGAACAAGATACCATACCTTGCAGAAGTGAAAGAAACTGGAAGTCCCCCAATCCCTTTTGAAGATACATAATCAGTTAACTTCAGCATCTCCTACTAAGTCCCATATATTACTATTTCTATACTGTTTCTCATGCTACCATATTGGGAAACAACCTTCCAATAGTTAAACCATCAGGGGCAAATCACATTTTTACCACGGCATTTTCTAGGATGTTGGTGGTTTTAAATATGTTCAATGCATTTCCAAATGCAGAGATTTCCAACTTCAATGAGTTTACTGGGACTAACCCAATGATAAGTCAAGAAGTGTCTATTCAATAAAAGGATGTCAATGAAAATACAAGATACTATTTAAAATTTCTTTAACAATTTTTAAATTAAAACATTACTTTATTGTATGTATAAAAAAATCCAAGATTATATAAACAACAGGTACTTTAGTAGCCACTTGGGTACATACATCTCAGAAATACCACATTTCTACATCTTTAAAAAGAGAAATTTAAAGGAGCTAAAAAGTTCTTCCTGGTCCTAAATTATAAATTTAAGTCTGTTTTCTAAGCATAATTTCTGGCATGTAAAGCACAAAATTATGTGAAATGTATTATATGAATATTTTAATCAGTTCCTTATAAATACAGAAGTGTTGGACCAAGAGTTCAGTTCAGAGATAACCTTAAATTAAAATGAATACCTTTCAAGAAATCTGTAGACATCATTATAAGCCATTGTTTCATTCTCACTGAAGAGTCTTACAGCTTTTTAGTTTATCATTGTTTAGCCACTAAATATGAAGTGGACCCATCAGTCTCATCTCTCAACATTTAAAAGCCTGTGCCTGTTTTGTAGACTAATTTCTTGTCCAAACCATTAAGATCATATTCACAATCACTGACTCAACAGTCATGGCTTGCCTGTCATTCATTTTTTAAAAAGCTCTCCTAAAAAACAAAATCATTACTTCATCTTCAGATGGCTCCATTTTCAGAAAACTATCCTCATCCTTACCTCTGTGACTTCTCCATTTATGATTTTATCAGCCAACAAAATGGTAAGTGTGATAGGAAAGGCTGATCACATGTGATCCATGCTTGTTAAAGCTGAAGGATGCCTGTTTCTGATTTCATTGTTCTAAACAAATCTCCCCATTATTTGACAGCTATAGGTTTAAAAAAAGTAAAAAAAAAAAAAAAAATTATCAGTCCCCCTCTCACCACATTTACTAACCAGTACCCAACCAGCTGGAGTATAGGGACATCAATCATACTGCCAATAGATAACACTCAGAGTAATAACTTACCTTGGAGAATACTCTTCTGTGAAAAATTCAGCTGATTCAACAAAATACTGCTTGTCATTTATCCCTTCACTCCACCAGTCACTTGTCTTACTATTAGTCATAGTGACAATATAACGTTTAGTTAATGCGAGCTTTGGTGTCTTGACCTGGTTGTTTGTGTTGCAGTTCTCATTATTGTCTTCCACCAGTTCCATGCTTCCTGGAAAATGACAGGTCAGAACATGTTTCTCATGCAAAGAAAGGTAACCTCAACTGCAAGTCAGACTTCCTGATTTTCCGCTTTCACTCTGCTCAGTTGTGCTGGCTTCTCTACATGAATTTCTTGGAATCTACTTCAAGATCTAAGGAAGCTCCGTCCTGTTTTCTCACCCTAATCTCTACTAGAAACTCTGCAGCATTAGAATTTCCTCTCCTGGTGAGGAGCCAGTTAAATCAATGGAGAATCAAAAAGGGGGGAATCTTGGCCGATATTATCCACAAAGCTCAGCAATGTCATCACTCCACAGCTTTCAACTTCCTTAATTTTTCCTACTATCAGGTAAAAACAGAAAAAAAGGAGCAGAGTCCAGGTTCTGCATGTCCTATATACATATAAGGAGAACACATTTTACTCTTCATTGGATTCTCAAAATTCTGTCATCATGGACAATTTCAAGATTATTTTATGTCCTTGAAGACCCTAACAATATGTGGAATCCTAACATTTGCTTCCCAGTTTTCTCTAGTGTTTGCCAATCAAAAAGAAATTAATTTTACTAGTTGTTTGATAAAAATTTAAAAGTAAGACTACTGTAAACATAAAAAAATGTTCCAGAGGCTAAAATAAAAATTTTAATCGAAAATGTCTTATTTAACACTTAATTCTATAAATGGATTCCTTCATACTCATTTTACAAATGAGTATAATAAGATTTAGAAATACTGAGAAAATTGTCCAAGTTGACCTAACTAAAGAGCCCCACAAAACAATTAAAACATGGATACGTTATTTGTAAATTTTGTGACTCACAGTGGCACTCATCAAATAATGAAGAGCATATATTAATATTTTAGAAGTTCCTAGGGAAATGTTTTCCAGCTATAATTTCTTATCTTCTATCTGTTTGCTAGCACTGATGCATGGTGCTTAATAGGGAACAGTTTGGAGAAGCTAAGATTAACAAATCCAAAAAAGCTGCCTAAATATAGGCTATCATGAGATAAGAAGAGTAAATTCTTTCCTCAGTATAAGCTTGTTGGATATAGGAATAAGGTGAACTGGTTGCAAGTGATTGGGATTCTCTGGTGAAATTAATATCCATCATGAAAAATGTGTAAAATCAGAGAAAACATCATCACTCTTCATCTTCTTATATTGCTCTTTTTCTTCCTCTCAGAACAGAGTTCCTAGAGTGGATTCTGGTCTGGCCACACTCCTCATGATTCTCTTATTGTTTAAAGACAATATGTGCACTCATTCTCCATAAATTCTCCAAGCAGAGAACAGAGAGGGCTATGTGAGCCATAAATAGATATGGAATCATTTTAGTTCAATACAAAGTGATTAATATTGGTGTCAGCTAATCTGTTTTGTGTTTTAAGAAGACCTTCTGGCCACTGAACAAAGATTAATGCATGAAGAAGACTGAAAGAAAGTAAACCATATCTGACCTTCTGTTATCTGTGGAAATTAATTCACAGAGCAAGGATTTGGGATAGAGTTAAAGAACTCAAGAAACTAGTCACCAAAACACCAAATAATCCACTCAAAATATGGGTTACATATCTAAATAGAGAATTCTCAATAGAGTTTAATTGAAATAACCCCAGAGAGCAGAAGTCGAGGAACGATAAAACATGAAACAAAAAGCATGTCAGTGAATCAAAGTATGTCTAGTGCTCCACTGTGATTCTATCTTACTAGATGTGTTCTGGGAAACTAGAAAGCTAGAGGGCTGGCAATTCTGCTGCAATCAAAGTTTATTTGGGAGCCATCACTGGTTGACTGAACTTTTGCACAAATTCCAAACAGCAAAAGCGTCCTGAGGTAGAAAACAAAAGCAAGGTAGTACAGGTCCTGCATGTAGTCAGTTGCATTGGCAATGAAAAGAGGAAACAGTTGGTAGGTAATATGTAAACTCAGCATTTAAAAAGTGGTCAACCATATGTCCAACTTTGTTCATAGCAGCATTATTTATAATATCCAGAAAGTGGAAGCAACCTAGATGCCCCTCAACTTAAGAATGGATAGAGAAAATGTGGTACATTTACACAATGAAGTCCTACTCAACAGAAAAAAAAACAAAAACAATGGAATCTTGAAATTCACAGGCAAATTTTTGGAACTAGGAGAAACTATCCTGAGTGAGGTAACCCAGTCACAAAAAGATAAACATGGTATGTACTCACTCATATATGACTTTTAGACATAGAGCAAAGGATTTCCAGTCTACAATCCACACTGCCAGAGGAGCTAGGAAACAAGGAAGACTCCAAGAGAAGATTGCAGTGTCCCTCGAAGAAGGAGAGGGGCAAGAAACCCTGAACAAAGTGGGAGCATGGGGGAGGGTGGAGAGGAAGGAGGTGGGAAGGGGAGAAGGGGAGTGGGAAGGGGAACAAGAGGACTGAGACAGGGGAGAAATAGAGGAGGGCAAGAAAGGAGATGCCTTGATACAGGGAGACAGTACAGGTTTGGAGAGAGGTCTGGCACAGGGGAAATGTTGGGGAATCCACAGGGATGACCCCAACTAAGCATCCAAGCATTGGAGGAGAAGATGCCATTGATGCCCTTCGCCTGTAATGAGATTGATGCCTACCTTGGTTACCTAGAGCCTTCATCCAGTAGCTATTCGAAGCAGAAACAGGAACCCACAGCTAAGTACTGAACCATACTCCTGGAATCCAGTTGTGGAGAGGGAGAAGGAAGGAGAAAGTAGCCAAGACAGTGCTGCAGAAACAGTTGATCTGAACCAGTGAGAGCACAGAGACCCTAGTCATAAAGCTGCAGAAACAGCATTGGACAGAATCAAGCCCTCTGAATGTGGATGCCAGCTAGGAGGCCAAGACAATCTATGAGACCTCTAACAGTGGAGCCAGCCTTTAACCCTAGAGCACAAATGGACTTTGGGAGCCCATTCCCTATGGAGGGATACTATTGTAGCCCAGATACAGCAACGAGTGCCTAGGCCCTCCCCCAAATAATATGACAGACTTTGAAGGTCCCTGATGGAGGGCCTCACTATCCCTGGGGATGAGTTGGGGGATGGGTTGGGGGGAGGGTTGATGGAGAAGTTTGGTGGATGGGAGAGGGAGGGAATGGGGGGATGGATATGTAAATATGAGTAGTAACCAAAGAATTTAAATAAAAAGTGGTCAACATGATTGGCCCCTTGTACTGCACTATCTGAATCTGCCTATGCCCTGTATTTAGCACAGTTAAAAACAAAGTCTTCAAATTACTATATCTATAGTATTAACCAAAATTAGAAGATACAAATATATCTTAAAACTGATCATGTTCAGTGGCTCATTCCTTGATGCTTCAAAATACCACCAGTTTTCATACCCCCACAGCACTAGCCAACACTACACCAACACTTTGCAAGAAGGCAAAGACTATAAGTGCTTTATTCTTCACTTTGGTAGTTGTAATTTCATTATACAATTATCACTAGCTGGTGAAAACATTCAAAAAGGCTGTAATGAATTTTCTAGTTACTAAAGAAAATATTTTACTCCCAAGTTATAATAGTCAATTTGAGATAGTCTGGTAGTCAGGATCAACTTTTTGTCTTTAGCTCTAAAAACCAAGCTCACTGAATCAGTGTAAATCCAGGCATAGTAGAACGATAACTGCTACCCTAAAATGTAATTGCATCAGCAAGTTCAGTCAATGTGTGACATCCACCACTAATCAGAGTTGCTAATCTAGTAGAATTTGAGATTAAAGGAATGCAAAGGATAAACTTATAAAGTTCATCACTGTAAAAGATTATTGAAAGGCCAGAATCCACTTTACTTCCTTAGAGTATGGAGAAGTCACCAAATGCCAGCGATGTGACACAGTGGAAGACTGCATTACCAGCATGTGGAGTTTTTTTTGACCTGGTACATTAACTAAGCATTTAATAGACTATTACATTATTTTAATGGACTAGCTGATTCAATATGGTGCCCTATGATTGGGTCATTGAATCTTATGATATAGCATGATGTACCCATTGTTGCACCTCTTTTAGCATGAAAGAGATGAGCAGTGTTATGTATAATTCCATAACAATCATAAAACATTTCTAAGTTGTAGGGTGCTCTTTGCAGAGACACTTCAGATTTCTATTAATAAATAAGTGTAAGTTCCAGTAAGGACAAAATATGGATTTCTCCAGTGACTAAATGGTCAACTTCAAAGAGATATGAGACAGACAAGTTCAGGCTACATTTGATTAGTGGTACAATTTGAACACTAATGGACAAATAATGGATTTCATCATGACCATCATTCCATTCATGGAACTGTGGCTGACAGACATCAATGACAGACAAGAAAGACTGAATGGCACTCAGAAAATGAGTCCTATTATCCTATCATATCCGTTGGAAAACACTTCTGTGTAACTAATATTCTCTAGTGGACATTGTGTGTGACACAATGATCTATGTCATTTGTTTCCACATGCATGAACCCTCCACCAGTTTCTAGCCCAAATTTGCCTTTGGTCTTCTTGCATAGTTATTTCAAGATGGCTAACCAAGTAGCCAGGTTATTTGCTAAAGTTCTAGCATCTGTGACATCATATCTTCAGCCATTTGTTCTCCACTACAAGAAAAAAAAATAGTAAACTACTTATAGCTAGTTCCCTGAGCAGATTTATCTAAACTACTACCCTTCAAATTCACTCACATATTGCACACAAATCAAGAGCAGGATATTTTTATCTACTGGGAACATTTTGCACAAATAATTTGTCAATCAGACCTCATATTTGTTACTTCCATCAATTGATTATAAGGAATCTGCTAAGAGTCTGGTTGACCATTATCAAAGAGGCACTGATGCAACAAAGGTATGTGACATAGATTTTAAGCTACCTGTAATGCAACTTCCTATGCCTCCTGTACCCATTTTCAATAATTTCTAAAGAAAACATTGTATTGAACAAAGTATAACTATTATATTTGTTCAATCTGAAGATAAAATGGATTTGAGGTTATTCAGGTAATGTAAACAAATCTAAACTCATACTCATTTGATGCACCACACTCAGGTGGTCTCTATCTTCTAGACCCTAGCAGGATGTCAATGCTGCTTTTTAAATATCAAGTATCATTCTCTGCAGCAGAAAGTATGGTCTTGCCCCAGAACCTTTGGAGACTGTGGTATGACTCATCACATAACTTTTTTATGCACTCTTACCATATCCAACAACATCAGTTCTGTTGAATTGCACCCCCTAGATTTTTAGGCAATCTGAACTTATTTCAGCAAGTCTGGACTTATATCAGAATTTCTTCTGTTAAGGGACACACTCACAATACTGTGATTTGTCCAATAAAACAAAGCAAAAATGGGAAGGAATGGCTCATACTAATATACACTCATACTAATGTATTTTTTACTTCTTGCTTGCCAGATCAACTTGTTTCATATCATCAATATAATACAACCACAGGACATTTTATAGAACTTTAAGATAATAAAGCTCCCTAAGGATTATGAAGTGAATGAATTTGTAGAAAAAGACAATGGAAATATACTATTGTCCTTCCTGTGTCTCACAAAAGTACATTTGGCCCTCTAATAATGAATACTGAGCAAATGTTTTCTTCAGTGTTGATTTGTTACTCTAAAGATTTTATACTGATGCAACACTAGGGATTGGGCATACTAATGAGTTACATTTGCTGTCAATCATTGCCATCTGCATCTGCTTGGTTTTTGTAAAGGCCAATAAACAAATTAAAAGGACCAATTGGGAACCTTCTGAGGACTCATGGAAAATGTAACTGAGCATAGTCCACTCCAGTCAGAAAAAAATTTATCCAACAATATTCATCTGGTTTGAGCCAAGATTACATAGGGGTATCAACTATTTCATACTTACAGATTTATATCCATAAGAATATGTAAACACGCTTTCATAAGCAACCAAAAATAACAGAGTCACAAAGACCCAGGGTAGATATATGGAACAACTAAAGTAAGTTGGATAATTGCAATGGTGAGCAAAATTGAAACACAAAAGTAGCCCAAAAATGTGAGGTAGGGTCTATAAAGATCTATAATTTCACTTTACTAACCATGCTACTATTCTTGAGTATGGCAGTACTTCTTCTGAATTAAAATGGAACCCTGCTTCTAATTATTCTTTGTATATCCATAGGAGTAGTATTACTGAACCAAAGTAATGATAGGCACTTAGATGCAAGAGGATATAACACAAAGGATGATATTACATGATAGAGCTAATATAAAATATAGTGTGTATAGTCTGATAGTTTTTCAATAAATTAAAAATGAAAATTTCATTTGACCCCATCTTAGTTAGGGTTTCCATTGCTGTGGAGAAATAGAATTACCATGTCAACTCTTACACAGGAAAGCATTTAATTTTGGTCGCTTACAGTTTCAGAGGTTTAGTCCAGTATCATCATGGTGGAACATGGCAGCATGCAAGCAGACATGGTGCTGGAGAAGGAATTGGGAACTTTATGTCTTGACCCAAAGGCAACAGGAAGTGAACTGAGACACTGGGCATGGCTTAAGCATATGTGAGAACTCATAGCCCACCCCCACAATGGCACACTCTCTCCAACAAGGCCAGACATACTCCATCAAAGCTAGGTCTCCTAATTGTGCCACTCCCCATAAGCTTATGGGGACCAATTACATTCAAACTACCACAGACCAAGAGATTCCACACCTAGATATCTACATAGAAGAATTAAAAGCAAGCTTTCATGCAAAAAAATTCCACAGCATTTGGGCACTATTTGAATTCCCATCATAGATGAGTAAATAAAGAGTCTATGATAGACTAATAAAATGAGAATGGAGTGTGATGTATCCTATAACTGGACAAATATAAAAATCTTACAGTATGTGAAAAGACCATGCACCAGGAATTCTGGTGATCTGAATGTTGAGAATATCCAAAACTATGAAGACAGGGGTGTTTGCAGTGAGGAATAAAGGCTTCGTTTTATGGTAAGCAAACTATACTAACTTGACTATTAGATCACACCTCAATAAAGTGTTTTTATAACAGAAAACCCTCCCCCCCTTTAAAATAATATTTGTATGCATTTAGCTCTAAAAATGATTTGCTTAACAGTATATACCCATGCTTCAGACTTCTTTTGGAGGCCCCAAAGGATTCCCAAAATACTCAGACTGAAAGATTGTTTTGTAAATTAGTCATTATCCAGACCATTCCTTGAACTAGAAAAAAAGAGTGAAAGAAACCCTCAAAATGTTAATTTGCTTATAAACAACACTAAAAATAGAAACTTTCTTTGTATGCTTGTGGAAATTAGATTGGCAGTGTGTGCTTGTGTATGGGGGGGGGTGCGTGTGTCTGTGGTATGTGTGTGTGTGTGTGTGTGTGTGTGTGTGTGTGTGTGTGTGTGTGTGTGTGTGTGTGTTTAGCCTAATGGGTAGTCACTTATTTAAAGATATTCTGAGAAAGTTTACATCCTGGTCAGCTATGAACTTATTTCTTATAAGAGGATTACAAACAAACTTTCTGAATAATCTTCAAGCGTCCTTACCAATTTCTTTCAAATCCGACAAATTTAAATCACTGGAGATAGGGACAGAGACACAAAAGTCCCAGGCAATTCTCTGAGAAACTGCAGAAATCACAAGTAATCAGAATCTAGTCTTTTCCCTCAACCCCCACTGGTGATTTATAAAGGTTTTAGCAGAGTTTCTATATTAAAGCCAGCCATCATTTCAACTTCAGAAGAGATATTGCTACAACACAATAATAATAGCATTTTTAGTAAATTGCAGGGTACAGCTTGACCCTCCACAAAATTGTTGGTTTGAAGAAAAGAGGCCTGTGTGCTTCAGGACATGGTTCTGTGTTTTCTATTTCATGTCAAGGGCCAATTATTTCTAATTACATAAAGGCAAAGAGAAAACACATTTCTCCAATGAACATGTTTTGCTTCCACTAGCTTGACTAAAATAATAATCACTAAGGAAGAAACCTGACACTAATTATGTACAACAGCATGCATACCTCAAACTTATTATAGTCATGATAATCTCAATACACATTTAATAACCTCTTAATTTTCCCCTTCAAATATTCATCACAGATATTCAAAATTCTGATTACAATTTCTGTAATCAGAACAAAGGATACAGCTTCAAAAATTGTGAAAGGACAAAGCGTCTTTGAATTCAAAGCATAAGGATATTGAAATGTGGGTGTTAATTCCTGGCTAATTAGTCATAGGTCCACTTCCTATAGTTAAGCTATCATGAAAGACCACCTGATATTTTTTTCACACTAGCTAATTAGACAGGTATTACTCTAATAATGCAATCATATGACATTAGTACTTGGTTCACCCAAAAATACCTTATAAAAACACTTTTGTTTAAGTACTACTTTAATATGATGCTAAGTAAATTTTAAGACTTATGCCACCGTGGGAAAAAAGTTAAATATATAAATCTATTTGTCCAGAGTAAGATTGTAGTGTCTACTACAACTAATAATGATGGCCATTTTATTATGGTGATGATGGTTGTTTTTATTGTTTGGAGAAAGTATCTTTCCATGGTTAGAAACTCACCACAAAGGCCAAGATGACCTACCAAAAACAAAACAAAACAGAAAAAAACAGTTATTGTCCTGTCCTTGCCATTTCCAAGCTGAAATTATAAGCAAGAACCACCATGGTTGGCTTTAACATGGGTTTTGGATTGAATTCAGGTCCTTGCACTTGCAAAGGAAGCACTTGATTGACAAAGATGTCTGCTCAGCTCCCAATAATATATATTGCTATATTTTAAAAATGCTTAAATTTTATCTGTACAACCTCATATAACAAATGGTTCCCGAATTTGGACTATTCCCAAGAAGGAAGAATTTATATACAGTTGGTTCATTTGCTGGTCCATCCTAAAGAACAGGGATGAAGAAAGGAAACAGGGCAGAAAGGTAAACTCACTGTACTTTGATGGAGTTGTTGACTATAACAGCAGGGACTCCATTCATCTGGAACTACTAGGGAATGCAGATTATCTCCATCTAAAAGAAGGTTTCTGGGTTAGTCATTCACTGGCTTGTCTCTTGGCTAAAGTTGATAAGGTATCAAATGCACATTGACTAAACCTAAAAGTGGGTCAATAGGGCTCATGTTGCTAGAGAGAAGGTCCTGATAGAGAAGGTTCACAGAGAAATGGCTGGCAAGGACATGATAAATGCTTGAAGTAACATGATGCTTAATTAATTCTACAGCAGCCATGCATAATTCTACCACCAAAAGTTATTGCTGAAATATGTTATTAACTGAACGAATGCGACACATGACTAAGTTATCGTTAATGCCTAGAGATTGGAAAAAATTGATACCAGTCTGTAGTGCTTGCTAAAATGAAATTATTTGCCCTGGATTCTCCTCTTTCCTCCTCTCTCCATCTGAAAACCATGCATGCCCATAAGTAAAGGCAAGAATTACAATGAGTTCACCAAACCAAGATGAACGATAAGTAGGTGTTTAATTGAGGATGAACTTACACAGATAACAATAAGTAACTGTTACAGCATTCCTGCTCCAAGGATACAGACCCTGCCTCCCTGATGCTCTCTTTGACCCAAAAGGAGCTTCCATCCCCTACTCCGCTACCTTTAAGTGGGTCAGGTCCACACCTGTAACCACGCCCAAAGGGCGTGGCCACTATTCCAGGTTCACAGGCAAAATGCAGCCATGGAAACCAGGAAAATATCCTAGTGAATGGCAAAGCAATACAATGGAAGAAAGTTGGGTCCCTAATGACATTATGAGTCAGAATTAGAGTTTTCAGTGAGAGAGCAAATCACTATAAGATGTGTCCTGGCATGTTTTTTTTTTCTTCAGACCCTTTCACAGGTTTGATTAATTAATATTAATTTTACCTTAATTTCTTGCTAAAAAGAGACACTAAATGTTAGAGATAAGATATTGAAGTTTGGTGGGCCACAAACCATTGTCATAGCTAAAATTCTTTTCATACCTTCTTCTCAAGATCTCATTTTTATTTTCATTTTAAAGATGTAAGGTTTAGCATATTATGTTTAATCTTTTTGTCAGAGCCATTTAATCATTGCCTTCATTTATGCAGTGAGTATACTAAGAAGGATGTAACTACTTTCTTTTCTCTATAAGATAAGAATCAGTATTACAACCCATGAGAGAAGGTTTGCCATAACAAAGTTCCTCTAAGAATCAAGAGAGAGCTTTAAAAAGAAGGCAGTGAAATTAGGTCTGTGTAGGAGACGCACTAGGCTTATAAAGGCCCCATACATGTGAGATTTGTCTTACCACTAGGTTTAACACCAATTCTGTTTTATCTTAACCAATTAAGGATTGAGTTTTATGTTTCCCTGTAGCCAAAGATTAGGTGATGCGGGATGTCCTTCTGCTCATACGTTTCTCTTATTGGTTGGTGAATAAAACACTATTTGGCCAATGAGGCAGGAAGATAGGCAGGATGAGGAGAATTCTAGGAAAGGTAAGCAGAGGAAGACTTCCAAACAGTCACCATGTAAGGACCAGGAAGAAAGGACACACCAGGCATTCTCCAGTGAGACCATGTGGAGATACATAGATAAATAGAAATGGGTTAATAATTAAGACAGTAAGCCAATAAGAAGCCCTAGTCATAGGCCAACAGTTTAATAATTAATATAGCATCTGTGTGTTTATTTGGGGCTGAGAAGAGTGGCAGGACCTGGTGGAACAAGAAAACAAGTCAACAATCAGGACATCTTAATCTACCATTTTGCTGTTCTGAATAATTGAAATGAAATTTTAATTGTAGTAGTTTTTATACCTAAGCTTTCAGGTATATGAAGTGGGGGCAGGGGACAGCAGGTACAGCCAAACATCTGATTAATAAGTCAAGCACCATGTTACCACATCATCTTCCATCTTCCCTCATCTAACCCAGCTTTAAAAAGCCAAAAGCCCGGGACAGAATAGAAGAGGATTGAACCCAGGAGTTTGTCAAAACAGACTAGACCTTACTTCTCTTAGGTGAGAGAGAAAAGCCCTTACCAGTGAGGAAGAGTGGACTGGGGGTGGGTGGGGGGAAGCATGGGGACAGGAGGAGGGGACCGGGAGAACTGTGGTTGGAATGTAAAATGAAATTTAAAAGAATAAATTATTTTAAAAAATTATTTCAAATGGATGCAAAATTTAGGGTTTTATTTAGGCTGAACTTGGCATTTTTAAAGTTGTATGGGAGTTAAAAGGTATAAGTTTCAGACAAGATGTCACCTAAAGGTAGCAATCGGTTACCCACAAGAGCAGTCAGGGCCAATAAGCAAACTGATTCTCAAAGGTACTTTACCAAACTCAACATATTCAACAAACTTCACTGTCTAGTACCAATGGGCAAAGAATATAAATTGACAATTTGTAAGAACAACTGAGCATCTTCCTCCACCCAATATTAACTGTTATCAAGCCACACTTATCTAGTTGTGACTGCCATTCTCCCATTTAAAATGCCATCTTTTATTGTTCTTCAGTGACACTGGCTAGCATCTTACAGTCTTTTGGGAACTGCAGTCACTTAATACACTAATCTCTACTTTGAACCTGCTCCAGGAATTTAAACTCCTCTGCCATGGAGGTTGTTTTCCTTTTCTAACTGAAGACTGTCACTCAAAAATTAATTAATTGTCTAACTATTCACAAATTCCCCATGAATAATAGAGTGTTTAGTATCTATCTTTTTACTTCTTTATCTGCTGACATCCAAAGACCTCACAGTGATAACAGTAAAATGGGCCTTATCTTGCCAAATTCAGTAGTCTTGTTTTATTCCTCTTTATTTTTATAAGGCTTTTTGTCTTTTTAAAGTGCTGACAAAGATTGTTATGATATGTTCCTTAATTACTGAGGGACAGAGGGCTGCTTTTTAAAGCAATTTGGGCTAGAAAAAAAAAAAGAAGCAAAGTTTGTTTTTAAGTTACATGATTTCTTACAAATTATCCCCAGTCAGAAAACTGGATGTGGCATCCTTCACTTGCACTCCTAGTCCCCACTACAACATTATTCTTCCTTTGAAAGGTAAAACTGCTACTAGGTAGAGAGAATAAACCACCTAACAGTAATTCTCTGCCGCCTTCTTCTTCTTCTTCTTCTTCTTCTTCTTCTTCTTCTTCTTCTTCTTCTTCTTCTTCTTCTTCTTCTTCTTCCTCCTCCTCCTCCTCCTCCTCCTCCTCCTCCTCTTCTTCTTCTTCTTCTTGTTTTTTGTTTTGTTTTTGTTTCCGTTTTTTTTTTTTTTTTTTTTTTTTTCTTAAGGACCAACCTAATATAGAGAGTCTAAAAGCCTCTCTAAGCAAAAGATGGTTCCAGGTTTGGTTTGGTTAGGGTGTGTGGGGAGGGGGCCTGCACATACACAAGTGCAATTACCATTTATGCAGCTCCTATCATATCCCAAAGCCTGTCCGGACATAAAGAATGCCACCATCACTGGCATATTCTTATCTCATGGAGTTTAAATTTTAGAAGGAAGCCACAAGACAAACAGGCTGATGAGATGGACGGTAGTTTAGATAATTCGAGCACCCTAGAGTAAAATACAGCCTTGAGGAAGCATGAGAAAGGGCTAAAGGTAATAACCTTCAGTATCTAGGGAGCCTCCTTAAGCACCTGACAGGAGTATAGAAAGGAAAGAGACAGAGGAGAGGAGATGTGGCAAGAGAGGACTGTCTGGTCACGTGGATATCACGTAATCCGCCTGAGCCTGGACTAGGCCTGAAGAGTTCAAGGAGTCTGGTGAGGTTGGGATGGGGATGAACAAGAACAAGAAACAAGATCAAGGAGAACACAGAGCAAACATTTAACATCTGATCAGCAACTAAGACATTTTACCTTTCTCTAGAGGATGGGGATGTGGTGGAGGGACTCAGAGCAGAGGTAGTTGAGTAGGATCCATTGGGCAGATGACAATCACAGAGAAGATTGAAAGGGGAACAAGCTGGGAGTCTGTCCAGATACTATAACCTCCACCATGCAGGACAAGTTAGCCTCAAATTCACTTTTGTAGTGGTTTTAATGAGAATGACCCCACTTAAGCACATATACTTGAAAGCTTTGTCACCAGGGAGTAGAACCCTTTGGAAGGATTAGAAGGTGTGGCCTTGAAGTAGGTGTGGCCTTGGAGTGGGTGTAGCCTTGATTGTGGAGGTGAGTCACTGTGGGTGGGCTTTTAGGTTTCACAAGCCCATTCCAGGATCAGTTTCTACCTGCCTCTTGTTTCTCTCTCTCTCTCTCTCTCTCTCTCTCTCTCTCTCTCTCTCTCTCTCTCTCTCTCTCTCTCCCGATTTCTCTCTGCCTGGTGCCTAGGGGTCAGTATATGAAGCTCTCAGCTACTTCTCCAGAACCATGTCTGCCCTTGTGTTGCCACACTCCCCACTAGTGTTTCTCAATGTGTAGGTTGCAACCACTTTGGGGGGATCAAATAACTTTTCGCAGGGTTTAAAAGACAGAGAATTACACCACAATTGATAAGAGTAGCAAAATTATAGTTATGAAGTAGCAGCAAAAATAAATTTATGGTGCAGGTAACCACAACATGAGGAACTATATGTATTACAGGGTCACAACATTGGGAAGGTTGAAGACCACTATTCCCAGGATGGTGAAAATTGACTAACCCTCTGGAACTATAAGCAAGCCCCCAACTAAATCATTACTTTTATATTTTGCCTCAGTCATAGTGTCCCTTCCAGCAGCAGAAGAATAACTAAGAAAATTATGAAGCAAAAGCTGGCTTTAAACTCCTCATCTTCTGGTCTTCACCTCCAAAGTGGTGGAATTGCACACCTTCACCACCACATTCGAGCCCCTGCAGCACTAAAACAGTGGTTTATCCTTTGTGGTCCAGGCTGCTGGCATTGTGGAACTGCCCCGTCTGGTGTCAGGTATCTCCTGACCAAGGTAGTCACCTTTAGGGGAAGCTCATGTATTAACATGTATTCACTGTGCATTCTTAACTTCCAACTAATGTTTTATGGTGCAACTGAGAATGCCCAAATATGTGTCTGTTTGCCATTTTAATATTTCATAAACTATCTTCATAACTGTATCCTGGAAGGTCCATAAAGAAAAATGTTTACCATCTATAGTGTCTGTTTTAAATGAGAAAAATGGGGATCAAGGAAAAAGAATATTTTTATTGTCTTTACCAAAGTCTTTAAAAACCCAAGATCTGAAAATAACACCTATGGAGTCAGAAGGATGGCTTACCAGGTAAAGGCTCTCACCACCAAGTCTGGTGACCTGACTCTGATCCACACAGTAGAAAGAGAATTTGATAAATTAAAGTGGTTCTGTGAAATCCACACACATGCTATGAAAGTCTTGTGTAAATAAATAAACATAACAAAAGATGTCACCTGTCTCAAAAGCTCAGTAGGCCCAAAAGTATAATGTACAATTAAATGTCCACGTGCTTCAATTTCATTATGGATATGCAACCCTTTCAGTCTTCATAGAAAGACCTGCACCCTGAGCCTTACTTTCTATGTCCTAAAATGTGCTATATATCCTCCTGCCATTTCCATTTTCCCTGTTGTAAAATCCTGATTGCCATCTATATTAGGTACCTATATTAGATGCCTGGGGCTTCCCCTGTTTCTTTGATGCTGTCTTCCCAAACTCAGCCTTAGAAGCTGACTAAGCATCAAAATATCTAAGTACCACCTGGGGAGGAGTATCCCATTATCCCAGTATAACAAATCAAAATAATTTCATTTTACTTTGTCTTTGTTTTTATTGAGATACTGGATGAAAGTAAGGAAGAGAGTTCATCATCTCCCACGTACAGATCATTGCAGCACAGGTGTTTATTTCAGGCAGTTAGACTTGTGGGGGAGAGTTCTAAAGTTCAGTCCTTCTTCTTCCCCAAGCCTGAGTCTGTGGTGGGTGCTTACTGACTTAGAAATTGGGCTTGTCTCTGAGAAGTATACAGGGCAACTTACTCCTCCCTGGAAGCTCCTCTGTGTGACAATAGGCCACCAAGAGGCTGTCCCAGTTTACTGGACAGATCTGCCACTTCTAACCTAAAGCCTTCCGAAAAGCTCTCATTTTGATGAATGAAGTAATTTATACACAAGATAGGAATGGCAGAGAGAACGATGAGATAAAGAGTGCTGCTTCAGCCCTCTTGGTGTGGTCTGGATTGTACACCGACAGCCAGCCTCGTCAAGTGCCTGATGCTCTCTCAGATAAGCTGTTACCGTGCTCTGGAATGCACTGCAAGTCTTTTTGGTCCATAGCCATTAACTACCAGGAAGAAAAATCACCTTCTTATTCCAAGCTTTCTTTCTTTTTTTCTTTTTTGGTCATGACCGTAACTGATGTTGCTTTAAGTAAAGCAGTTAAAAACTGCTTAACCTCTGAAAGTCTCATTCATAGAAAGTTCTCCCTTTAGTTGAGATAAAGCACAGAGAAGGCAAGATGCTGAGGAGCCAACAGAAGGTGTCCTCAAGATTCCCCCTGGCCACCTTTTGTGTATGCAAAGATGAACAATATTTGTCTCATGATATACTTTTTGCAACTCATCATAAAAGTGCTCAGAAATTAAGAATGACACTCCTATAGCCCCTAAATACTGTACAATTCTGTCACTGTGAGGTCATCTGTTTAGACTCAGGTTTCTTTCCACTGTAAGCAGTAACCACATTTTCTACATGTTATATCTCATTTAATGTCCCTTGGAGACAGGGTTTCTGTCTTGCCCAGTCTCACAGTGGTTTAGTCCCAAATAAACACACAGAGCTTATATTAATTATAAACTGCTTGGCAGATGGCTCAGGCTTCTTATTGGCTAGTTCTCTCTTAATTATTAACCCACTTCTGTTAAACTATGTATTGCCATGAGGCTGTGGCATACCCATAATTCTCTGACATGTTATTCTTAAGGGGGCTACATAGGGTCTCGCTCTGGCAACTGCTCCCTGCCTCCCCCTTCCCAGAATTCTTTTCATCTGGTAGTCCTGTCTATAATTCCTGCCTGACTACTGGCTGTAGGGGAAGCTGTAGCCACGCCTTCTTAGGGGCTGGCTACAGGTGTGCCTGACCAGACATGTGAGGGCGTGGTCAGAGTGACGTAGTGTGACTGCGTTTTCAGTTTCGGTTTCTCTTTGATACTTGCTGTACAGGCTACTGACCCACCGGCTGGCTAGGTCACTCTGTAAGTAAAGCTTTCCCCTATTAAATACCCTTACATTTCTACCTGACTCCGTATTGGTAATTTCCCACTATATCTGGTGTCAGAAGTGGGATCAGCAGAACCTCTGGCAAGGTAAGGCCAGGGGTTTCAAAGTGCCACCTTCCTTCCCATTGCTGTTGGGGACTAATTTACAAACCCCTTTGAATGCCTCAGGGAAGGCCTCTGGGGAATTTTGGCCAATTGTTTTCTTTCCTGCCCCTTGGTTCATGTTGATGATGTTCATCTGGGACCACAGATACCAAGACTGTGTCTTCAGTTGAGCAGGCAAAGCGGTTGATGCAATCAGAAATCAGATAGAAGTAATTGTTTCAACTGCACGGCAAATATTTATTATCTAAATGGGCCACACCTCCTCGACTGCACTGGATCCAACTTGCTCCATTTCAATGGACACTCCAGCCAGAGGTTCGGGTACTGACTTCAATCAAGTTGAGGATTTCAAGCGAGATCTTCAATCAAGTGAATCCCATCTAACATGGACTGGATACAATTCATTCAAGACTTCACTATACTAACATTTTCTTCCTACAGGACCCCACATGACTATCATTGTCCCATTTCAGCAGGAAGTAACTTGGAGGATGCTACGCCCCCTTTCCCCATTGTTGTCACTTAGGATAGTGTATATACTAGTTAGGGATAGCTTCCTATTGTTTATGGTTGGGATTGGAAGGAGGTGTTCAGACTTGGATACCTCTCTCAGATTACTTTAGGGTTTAGTTAACATAGATATTTAGGATGTGACATAAGAAGATTGTTGCATCTTCTTATATTTTACCTTTATGATTGTTAATTTTGTATACTTTATACTGTTAAGTTTTAATCCTCTTTTAGACTAAAAGGGGAATTGTAGGGGAAGCTGTAGCCACACCTTCTCAGGGGCTGGCTACAGGTGTGCCTGACCAGGCTTGTGAGGGCGTGGTCAGAGTGACGTAGTGTGTTGGGGTTTGCGGTTTCGGTTTCTCTTTGATATTTGCTGTACAGGCTGCTGACCCACCAGCTGGCTAGGTCGCTCTGTAAGTAAGGCTTTTCCCTATTAAATACCCTTATATTTCTACCTGACTCCGTATTGGTAATTTCCCACTATAACTGGCCAATCAGCATTTATTCATGAACCAATAAGAAAAACATATATTCACAGCATACAGGACATCCCCCATCAATCCTTCCTATTAAACTGTTTCTCAAAAAAAAGAAACAAAAATCCAAATCATTTTATACTCCAATCCCCTTTTCAATACTGTTTCAATTATTCTTCAGAGAGTTAGAATACAATTCACTAGTTCTCCCAGGAACTATGTTCTTTTTGCAATCAATATTTCTTTTATGTGACATTTTCTATAACTTTATCTTAAATAAGATAATAGCTTCCTTTATTACGGAGTCAGTGTTTCTCTCAGCACACCCAAAACTTCAAATGAAGACAGAGCCAATGACAAGAATAGCTCTCAGCCATTTATAAACAACGAGTTAGGCATCATTTATGAGAAAGGTACCTGAGGTCTTCTAATAGTTTTGTTAAAACAATTACCTGACTAGGATAATAGTGGGATACAAAAGGAAAAAGGGAAAACTTGAAGTAGGACTTACTCTAAAAATTAGATTCATGAAGTAAACAATTTAAAAAACCCATAGACAGTTAGCTAATAGTTATTACATTCAATAATTTAGCATGACATGCATGATGGTTTTGACCTCCAAAATAATTTAGCGCCTTGAGCCGAAATTAAATGCAGAACATTAATTTTCCCCCTGGTTGTCAAGACAACCAAGAAGCCATCAAATTCATTTAAATAAAGTCTGCATCAAGTAATAATATTAAAGGGAATAAAATATTAATATGGGCCTGTGGTAGAACATTGACCAAAAGAGCTTCATTGAGTTTCTTTTAATTTATTACCCCGACAATCTGTCTTTGTAGTGAAACTAGAAATTAAAGTGTCATCTAAGAAATATGGTTTTTGTGTTCAGAAGAAGGTTTGGTTAAGAAAGGATCTTCCAAATTCTTGGAAAGTCTTGAATTGCCAATGAAAGAAAGTTATAAGTCTCATCTTAACTGTTAGAATTGCACCCACACCAGGGGTCATATCCAGGAAAATGAAGCTTTAAAAAAGGGAAGACATTCAATTCACTAAATGAGTCTTGATAAGATTTCTTCCAAAATAAAAGTGCCTCTAAACTTGTGTTTTACATACATGTGAATACTCCAGGTTTACTCATTGGTCATCCCAAATGCATACCCATGTCTATTCTGAAGCTCATCCTGGTCAGCATCATTCTCCATTGAGAATTCTCTCTGAAGGGTTGAGATTTTCAGTGCATAACCTTAAGGATCACTTGCATATTCTGAAGATGATTTCCCAAATGAACCATACATGTTCCATATAAAGCTTTCATTATTTGTGTGCTGGTTTTGAAACAGAATCCCACAGTATAACCCAAGCTAACCTTCAAGTCACTATGAAGCCCAAGCTACCCTGGAACTCATTATCTTTCTACCTCACCTCATGGTGCTGGGATGACAGAAAACAAATCTCAGCTAGCTGGCTGCATAGGAAGATTTTAGACATAGAAGTCTCTGTGGTCAGGGCTACCAGCATGAAAAATGGGCAGCGCATGGTTTACTGAATTTCAAGAATTTTCTTACCAAAAATACTCACTTTACTAATTAAGAAATTCACAAAAAATATTTCTTCTTTTTCAATTTCATTTTACATTCCAACCACAGTTCTCCCTCCCTCACCTCCTCCCAGCCCACCATCAGTCCACTCCTCCTCACAGATAAGGGTTCCCATGAAGAGTCAACATAATCTGACACAGTAGGTTGAGGCAGGGTCAGGCCCCTCTCCCATGCATTAAAGCCGAGCATGACATCCCACCATGGGGAAAGGGCTCCAACTAGCTAGCTCATGTACCAGGTTTGTATCAGGGTCCTACTGCCACTGAGCATGGCATCCCACCCTAAGAAATGGACTCCCACAAGCTAGCTCATGTACCAGGTTTGTATCATGGTCCTACTCTCAGGGTCCCCTCAGTCCAAGCTTCACAACTGTCTCACACATGCAGTGGACCTAGTTTGGTCCCCTGGAGTCTCCACAGTTGTAGGTCTAGAGTTCATGACTTCCTACAAACTTGGCTCAGCTGTCTTTGTATATTTCTCCATCCTGGTATTGATCTCCCTTGCTCATATATTCCATCCTCCCTCTCTTCAACTGGATGCCCGGAGCTCAGCCTGGTTCTTGGTTGTGGATCTCAGATTCTCGTCTGGTTCCATCAATTAGTAGATGAAAGCTCTATAACGATAGAGCTGATTATGGGGATAGGCCAGTTCAGGTATCCTCTCCACAATTGCTAGGAGTCTTAGCTGGGGTCCTCTAGAAAGAGCCACTATGGGCTTAGGGAGAAACCACACAAAATTATTTAAAAACTCAACTTGGTTTAAACTTTATTTTAATCTTACCTAGCATTCTTTAATGCTCACTGTCTCATCTTTCTGAAAGACAGGTAACATACACAACAAAAGCTGGAGACTGGCCTCTTACAATTTCCCCATCCACGGGGCACAGCAGGGCATGTCCCTTTGAGCTGAACTTCCACTGACTTCAAAGAACTGTCTGTGTGAAGAAACCAGGCAGAAGCAGAGAGAGAAGCAGATCTGAGACCCGGCCACTGAAGGATGGGGGGAGAGCAAAAATAAAACTTTCAAATTTCTAATGAAAGCGCAGAATTCTCCAAACAAGGCAATTGCTTGGTAGTGCTGAGATCAGACAGGAAATTATGAAAGTTAGAACTGGAGCCAGACAACTTAGCTTCACATGGAAAAAGAAAGAACATAGCAATGACATAAAATCTCAGAGCAATTACAGGCACAGGACTGAAGACAATTGGAGTTCACTCAGACTGACCTACTGTCACTTAACAGAAGACAGTGGACACAATTTTAATGTCCTAAATCAGGGTTGTCATTTAAGGATGTGGGGGTTGGGGCAATAGTATCAGAGTCAGAGGAACCAAAGTGTTTTTTGTCTTTTATTCACATTTTAATTTAAAACTGTAGGTTCCCTAAACTAACTAAGTTGAACTGTGTCTATAATAAAGCAGTGGGGTTGCCAATGAAACTTGAAGGAGGCCTGGTTTTTATTCCACAGCTGCAAGTACATGTTCTTGGGACCAGAAAGGTGTCAGCTGCTGTTTCCAGAGCCCCTCACCTCATTTGTCAAATGATCTTGTGACAGTCATCAATGGGAGGTGTCACTCTTCTTTAACAAAACCCTGTGTGGGAAGTGACAATTAATGCAAAAGAAAAGACAGAGAAAGATATATTAAGTTAGGATCGCTGCCTAGATGAAGTAAAATACTTACAAGAGTAACATATAGTTCATTTCCTGGAACAAAGACATACACACCAAGAGCTCTATGGAATTGTCTTACTAGACCAGGCTTCTACCGAACTACCAGGAAGGTGTCAACTTTTCATTCACTTTTAGTCAATGCTCATTAACAAAACTGCTAGGAATCTAGACTTCAGACAATCCCATATAAATCATATTAGGAATTTATGATTGGGATGGAGGCATTTTCCATCAACCTATACATCCTATTCAAAATCTATCACTATTAGCAGTACCACAGTTCAGGATACCGATATGACATATATTAACCCTGCATTCAAAAACCTTGCCATCTAAGCCAGTGGTGTCATCCTTTGACTCTAGTGTAACAGGCCTGGCAGGGATGAGAATATTCTAAAGAGACAGTTGTGTTCCTCAATTTTGGCTAAAGGGTTGTTGAAATAAAGGAGTACCTAATTCCCCATGAAGCTTATGCTTGGAGAAGAGAAAGCTTGGGCCAGACAGAATAGGAACTTTTCTTCCAGGAAGAGTTACAAGTCATTTGACCTACCACCTTAAAGGAGAGACAATGACTGATCAGTGGGAGGCAGGATCAAACCTTGACATAGACTCCTTATAGATGTATAACTCTGGCTTCTACTTAAGCTGTAACCATGCTTCTTTACTCTGAAGAGAAACTGTAGGGGAGGCAAGGAGTTTGTCATCTCTTTGTCGCTCTCTTTTTTTATTGAAAAAAATTTCTTAATGCAACCACATTAAATAAATATCCTTTTTTGCTTTATTCTATTAATTTGGCCATTTTAATTTTCTATCTGAGACAGGTGGCTGAAACTGACTTGTTGGAACAGAGGCTAGGACCCTGGCATTTCAGAAGGCTAAGAGGCCAGACACATGATGTTAACCTTTGTCAGAAACAAACAAACAAACAAAACTTTCATCTAAAGTTATGGAAGAGATGCAGTTGATAGATAAAATACATGCATTTACATTTAAAAAATAATGATGATTTTTAAGTATTACTAGATTATTTTAAGCAATTTTGAAGTATTTAAATATACCTATGCAATATTGAATGAAACATACTTAAATATACTAAATGTACACTAAAATATACAAAAAAAATCTCTGTTCTTTATTTGAAACTCAAAGTCAGCCAGACAGCCTGCATTTTTATTTGCTTGATTTGGCAACCTTATAAGGGAGACACATCAAGAAAGGAAGATAGTAAAAGCTCCAGCTCATGGTTGCTGAAGAGGAACAATATATCATTCTATTGAACAGCTTTCTGTGCCAAGTATAGACCTCAAAGATTCCAAAGAATTGCATGAATAACTTGTGCACTCAAATATATTTGCTCACCACTTAATAAATATATGAAGATGTTATTCTAAAATAATAAAATGTTGCTTGAGTGAACTGCATTTGACTATATTAAATAATTAAGTTAAACTATTATTTACCTAATGATAACACATATAAGCACACATAGTTGTGCTTAACCATTAAAATGTTTTCATTCCTAAACCACCATTAAACATGTATTTCTGGAGCATTAAATGTAGCTTACAATTGGGTTTTCTGAGATGCCTTATATTAGTCCATATAAGTAACACACACACACACACACACACACACACACACACACACACACACACTGTACAGTGATTGGAAAGAAGGAATTTCTCATCACTTTCTTCCTTCTCCTCATCTTCCATTAACTAAAATCTACTCTGGACTAGGAGATCTTCCTACTTTCTCCTGATTATCATTTTCTCACAGTTCCTTGAAACCAGGACACAGTTTGTATATCATAGTTTGTAACTTTCATTACTTTGAAAAATATTTTAAAACTTTAAAGCATTTCTTATAAAAAATAACTCTCCTCAAGAAGCTTTTTGCAATTGATACCTGATTGGAAAGTCTGTTTTCTCTAATGGAGTGTCACTGGCTATATCAATCACAACTCAGGCTAGGTCCTATGCCCAGGAGAAGTTGACCAACACAAAACAGGCTCTATAGTTTTGAGTGTCTGTGTGTGTGTTTGTGTGTGTGTGTGTGTGTGTGTGTGTGTGTGTGTGTGTTGTGTGTGTGTGTGTGTGTGTGTGTGTGCATTTTGTGGTTTGTTCTGTTCTATTTGTCTTACTGATTTTCTTTTCTTTTAGCTTGTTTTAATTTTCATTTGTTGTTTGTTGTTTTTTATAGTTTTTCTGAGGTTTTTGTGTGATAGAAAAAGAATATGAAGTTGAGTAGGTAGGGATGTGGGAAAGACCTGAAAGGAGTGATGTCAGGGGAACAAATATAATCAAAATCCATTGTATGAAATCATTTTCATCTGACCACCTATGAAAGAAGAAGTGTTCTTCTATGCTTTGAGTTTAAGTTTGCCCCTCACAGTCGCAAATTTTGAATGCTTGATCTGGGCCTAATGGTATAGTTGAAGAGACTGTAAAACTTTTAGAAAAATGGCATAAATAGGTCACAAAAGAAAGGAGAGCCTTTAGAGGTCAGAGTCTACCTTCCTGTTCTAGAGAAATTTTTCTTCCTCATCCAGCACCATGTATATATCTCATGCTACACTATTACAGTGGTTTGAATGAAAATGGGCTCCCTGGGCACTTAGGGAGTGCCACTATTAGCAACTATGGCCATGTTGAAGTAGATGTGGCCTTGTTACAGAAAGTGTGTCACTAAGATGGGCTTTAACATTTTAGATTCTCAAGCCAGGCCCAGTTGCTCATTCTCTCTTCTGCTGCCTGCCAATCCAGACATAGAACTCTAAGTCTCTTTAACACCTCTGCCTGCACTCCATCAGGCTTCCCACCATGATAATAATGGACTAAACCTTACAACCTGTAAGCCAGCCCCAATTAAATGCCTTCCTTTATAAGAGTGTCATTGTGTCTCTTTACAGCAATAAAACCTTAACTAAGACGGAAGGTGACGTGAGAGACTGGGGTGTGATTAGCCTGTGATTAGCCTGACAATATTTTTATTTGGAAGAATATGGAACACTTTGAGAATTTGGACTGGAAAATAAAATGGAAACTTTAAATTGGCTTAAAGACTATACTACTAGGAGCATGGAAGACAGTGGTGCTGAAGGTGATTTGAACTGTGAGGGTCCATCCACTTCAAGTGATTTCAGTGAAGAAGTATATTAGTATGTAGTCTAGAAATAACTCTTGTGATATTATGGCAAAGAAAATGACTGCTTTCTTCCATAGTCTTGAAAGTATGCTTGGGGCTAAATTTAGGAGTTATGGATTAACAGTTTTGGCAGAGGAGATTTCCAGACAGACTAGTAATGACTGTATTGCTTAGCCATATTCAGGCAGATCTACATTTAAAAAAGGAATAATCTAAGGAGCAAGGAATAATACAAAATTTTTGGTTTGAAGGGAAAAGAGGTACCAGTAATTGTAAACAGATTAAAGAAAAACCTGATGAAATAAAGGGAATTGTGACCTCAGAACAGAATCCCACCCAGGTAAGCTTCCAATATGTGAAAACAAATTAAGAAAAAGTAAAAAGGAATTTATAAAAAAATTGTTTAGGACTGTGTGTAGTGGTGCACCCCTTTAATGCCAGCATTTGGGAGGCAATACCAGGAAGATTTCTGAATTCAAGTCCAGCCTGGTCTACAGAGTGAATTCCAGTATAGCCAAGCTTAGGCAATGAAAAAAAGCATCAAAAACAGAAAGCATGTAATGATGTAATTGAATGAGGAGGCCATGTTTCAGTCCCAGTAAGCAGCAGAATTCAAAAGCTTCAGCACATGGTTCTTGCTTTAGAGTTAGGTATGAAAGATAGGGGTTATGGAACCTTCCTCCATAACTAAGGAAAGCTTCTGAGGCCAGGCATGTGTCAGGGATGTTCCTGCCTGGAGGCCTAGAAAGGCCATTGAGTGAACCTTTGAAGGTGAAGCCTAGATTGCTTTGGAGACCCCAAGATGTTGGAGATGCCACAGCCATGGGATACCCTACAGAGGAAAGCTGCCAGATGGGTGTGGAACCAGCCCAAGTGAAAGAAATGTGTTCCAGTCAACAAATCTGAAAGAAAATGGTGATCTGAATAGCACTTTGACATCAGACATGGAGATGCAGAGTTTAGATTTTGTCCTGCTGATATTCGGTCTTGCTTTGATCCAATATTTCCTCATTACACTCCCCTTCCTCCCTGTTGGAACAGTAGTGTATATGCTGTGCCATTATATGATATTATATATGTGATCTGCTTTTTTTTATAATTTTGGGTTTTTTTATAATTTTATTAGTTCAAATTAGGAACAAGCTTGATTCACATGTCAGTCACTTCTTCCTATCCCTCCCTATGCCCAACCCTCCCCCTAATCTTCCACCTGCCCCCGACCCCATCCACCCTCCATGCCCCATGCTGGGTAGGTCCCTCTACGGTGGCTCCCCAAAGTCCACCACATCATCCTGGGCCTGGCCTAGGCCCTCCCCCATGGGTACAGGCCGAGATGTAGGATGGGTTCTCAAAGTCTCTTATTACATCAGGGAAAAATATTAATCCACTACCGGGGCCGCCTAGAGTGCAGAGGCCTCCTCATTGGCATCCACGTTCATGGGTCTGGATCAATCCCGTGCTGGTCTCCCAGACAGCAGTCTGGGGTCCATGTGCTCCCCCTTGTTCAGGTGAGCTGTTTCTGTGGGTTTCACCAGCCTGGTACTGACCCCTTTTATCATCATTCCTCCCTCTCTGCAACTAGGTTCCAAAATTCAGTTCAGTGTATATCTGTGGGTGTCTGCCTCTGCTTCAATCAGCCACTGGATGAGGGCTCTAGGATGGCATAAAAAGTAGGCATTAGTCTCATCATAGGGGAGGGGCATTAAGGTTATCCTCTCCACCATTGCCTAGATTGTCAGTTAATGTCATCCATGTAGATCTCTGGAAATCTCCCTAGTGCCAGATCTCTCCTTGGACCTATAATGGCTCCCTCTGATATGGTATCTCTCATCCTGTTCTCTTCTATTCTTCCACAACTCAACATTTCTGCTCCTCCATTTCCTCCTCTCCCCTCCTCTTCACCTCCTCTCATTCAGCAGCTCCCTCTCCCCTACCCTAATGCTCCCAATTAATTCAAGTTTTCCTGTCCTTTCCCATTCTCTGGGGTCCATGCTTTTTTCCATTAGAGTCCTTCTTGTTTCCTAGTTTCTTTGGTGAAGAGGATTGTAGACTGGCAATACTTTGCTCTACGTCTAAAATTCATATATGAGTGAGTACATACCATGTTTGTCTTTTTGTGACTGGGTTACCTCACTCAGGAAAGTTTCTTCTAGTTCCATCCATTTGCCTGCGAATTTCAAGATTCCATTGCTTTTTTCTTCTGAGTAGTAGTCCATTGTATAAATAAACCACTTTTTCTCTATCCATTCTTCAGTTGAGGGGCATCTAGGTTGCTTCCAGTTTCTGGCTATTACAAAAAATGCTGCTGTGAACATGGTTGAACATATGTTCTTGTATGAACGTGCATTATTTGGATATATGCCCAAGAGAGGAATTGCTGGGTCTTAAGGTAGACCAATTCCCATTTTTCTGAGCAACCGGTATACTGATTTCCAAAGTGGTCTTAAAAGTTCACACTCCCACCAGCAATGGAGGAGTGTTCCTTTTTTTCCACATCCTCTTCAGCATAGATTGACATTGATGTTTTTGATTTTAGCCATTCTGGCCAGGGTAAGATGGTATCTCAGAGTTGTCTTGAGTTGCATTTCTCTGATGGCCAAGGATGTTGGGCACTTTCTTTGGTGTCTTTCAGCCATTTCAGATTCCTCTGTTGAGAATTCTCTATTTAGTTCTGCACCCCACTTTTTAATTTCATTGTTTGGTGTTTTGGAGACTAGCTTCTTAAATTCCTTGTATATTTTGGAGATAAGCCCTCTGTCAGATGTGGGGTTGGTGAAGATCTTTTCCCATTCTTTGGGCTGTCATTTTGTCTTACTGACTGAGTCCTTTGCCTTACATAAGCTTCTCAGTTTCAGGAGGTCTCATTTATTAATTGTTGACCTCAATATCTGTACTACTGGTGTAATGTTCAGAATGCAAGGTCCTGTGCCAATTTGTTCAAGGGTAATTCCCACTTTCTCTTCTAGAAGATTCAGTGTGGCTGGATTTGTATTGAGATCTTTGATCCATTTGCACTTAAGTTTTGTGCATGGTTACAGGGATGGATTTATCTGCAATCTTCTGCATGTCCGAATCCAGTTGTGCCAGCAGTATTTGTTGAAGACGCTATCTTTCTTCCATTGTATAGATTTAGCATCTTTGTCAAAAATAAGGTGTTCATAGGTGTGTTGGTTAATATCAGGGTTTTCAATTCGATTCCATTCATCTATCTGTCTATTTTTGTGCCAATACCAAGCTGTTTTCGGAACTATGGCTCCATAATAGAGCTTGATGTCAGGGATGGTGATGCTTCCAGAAGATCCTTTATTGTACAGAATTGTTTTGACTATACTGGGTTTTTTTGTTTTTCTATATAAAGTTGAGTGTTGTCCTTTCAAAGTCTGTGAACAACTGTGTTGGGATTTTGATGGGGATTGCTTGGAATCTGCAGATTACTTTTGGCAAGATTGCCATTTTTACTATGTTGATTCTACCTATCCAAGAGCATGGGAGATCTTTCCATTTTCCGGTATCTTCTTTGACTTCTTTCTTTAATGACTCAAAGATCTTACTGTACAGGTCTTTCACTTTTTTGATTAGTGCTACCCCAAGATATTTTATGTTGCTTGTGGATTTTTTGAAGGGTGATGGTCCTCTGATTTTTTTCTCATTGCATTTATCATCTGTACATAGGGCTACTGATTTTTTTTAGTTACTTTTGTGTCCTGCTACTTTGCTGAAGATGTTTATCAGCTGTAGGAATTCCCTCGTAGAGTTTTTTGGGTCACTTATATAGACAATCATATCATCTGCAAATAGTGAAAGTTTGACTTCTTCCTTTCCAATTTGTATCCCTTTGATCCCCCTTTCTTGTCTATTGCTCTAGCTAGAACTTCAAGTACAATATCAAAAAGATATGGAAAGAGTGGACAGACTTGTCTTGTTCCTAATTTTAGAAGAATCGCTTTAACTTTCTCTACATTTAGTTTGATGTTGGCTGTAGGTTTGGAGTATATTGCTTTTATCATGTTTAGATATGTTCCTGTTATTCCTGTTCGCTCCAAGATCTTTATCATGAAGGGATGTTGAATTTTGTCAAAGGCTTTTTCAGTATTTAGAGAGATGATCATGTGGTTTTTCTTTTTTCATTTTGTTAATATGGTGGCTTACATTGATGGATTTTCATATGTTGAACCATCCTTGCATCCCTGGGATGAAGCCTACTTGATCATAGTGGATGATTTTTCTGATGTGTTCTTGGATTCAATTCGCCAAAATTTTGTTGAGTATTTTTGCATTGCTGTTCATGAGGGATATTGGTCTGTAGTTCTCTTTTTTAGTTGTATCTTTGTGTGGTTTGGGTATCAAAGTGATTGTAGCCTCATAAAAAGAGTTTGGCAATGTCCCATCTTCTTCTATTGTGTGGAACAATTTGAGGAGTACTGGTATTAGCTCTTGTTTGAATTTCTGGTAGAATTCTGCAGTGAAGCCATCTGGCCGTGGGCTTTTTTTGGTTGGGTGGCTTTTGATGACTGCTTCTATTTCACTAGGGGTTATATGTTGATTTAAACTTCTTATGTGTTCTTGGTTTAATTTTGGTAGGTGATATCTGTCCAGAAAAATTGTCCATTTCCTTTAGATTTTCAAATTTTGTGGAGTAAAGGTTCTCAAAGTATGACCTGATGATTCTCTGGATTTCCTCAGTGTCTGTTGTTATATCCCTGTTTTTGCTTCTGATTTTGCCTATGTTTTTGTGAGTGTAGTTATCTTCGTTGGGTTGGAGTTTTTTTTCTAGAACTTCCTGTAGTGCTGGATTTGTGGATATGTGTTGTTTAAGTCTGGTTTTGTTGTGGAATATCTTGTTTTCTCCATCTATAGTGATTGAAAGTTTTGCTGGGTACAGTAGTCTGGGTTGGCATCCATGCTTCGTTAGTGTTTGTAGGATATCTATCTAGGACCTTCTGGCTTTCAAAGTTTCCATTGAGAAGTTGGGTGTGATTCTGATAGTTCTGCCTTTATATGTTACTTGGCCTTTTTCCTTTGCTGCTCTTAATATTTTTCTCTTTATTCTATAGGTTTGGTGTTTTGATTATTATGTGTAGAAGGGACTTCTTTTTGTGCTCCAGTCTTTTTGGTGTTCTCTAAGCTTGTACTTTCATAGGCATATCCTTCTGTAGGTTGGGAAGTTTTCTTTTATAATTTTGTTGACTATGTTTTCTGTACCTTTGAGCTGTATTTCTTCACCTTCTTCTATACCAATTATTCTTAGGTTCGGCCTTTTCACGGTGTCCCATATTTCCTGAATATTTTGTGTTAGGGATTTGTTGGACCTGAGATTTTCTTTGGTTGATGACTGTATATCCTCTAGGGAATCTTCAACAACTGAGATTCTCTCTTCCGTCTCTTGAATTCTATTGGTTATACTCACATCTTTCATTCCTGGTCATTTATCCAGCCTTTCTATATGCAGCATCGCCTCATTCTGTGTTTTCTTTATTGTGTCTATTTCAGCTTTCATGTCTTGAACTGTTTCGAGCGCTTCCTTCAGTTGTTTGGTTGTTTTTTTTTTTTTTCTTGGCTTTCTTTAGATTATTTAAGAGATTTGTTTATTTCTTGAATTTTTTTGGTATGTCTTTTCCTCCACTTCTTGTTTTTTCTTCTATTTCTTTAAGGGATTTCCTTTTTCCTCTTTAAAGGTCTCTATCATCCTCTTAAGTTAATTTTTGAGGTCCATCTCTTCTTCATCTTCTGTCTTGGGCTTTTCAGATCTTGCTGATATGGAGTCCCTAGATTCTGGTGGTGTCATATTGGTCTTTCTGTTGTTGAGTGTTTTCTTATTCAGTCATCTTCCTGTGTCTTCTTCCAGTGGGTGCAGGTGGGGTCTCTCTATCTCCTTTTGTCACCCGGTAGTTTGTGTGGGCCAAAACTTCAATGTCTGCAGCTCTTGATGGTCTTGCCTCTCCTGGTAGTCTCCTTACTCAGTAGTGGTCAGGCCTTCAGCAGAAAGGGAAAGGCTTTTTTTGATTTTCTAGGAGATTGCATTTAAGAGATTGCCATGAGTCTTAGAAGAGACTTTGGATTTTGACTCTTGCTGCCAGAAATGAAAATGTTTGCCCCTCCTCCCCTGCTGTAATATATTGAGATTCTTTAAAACTACGGGCCAAAATAAATCTTTGCTCCCTTAATGTTCTCTGTGTCACGTATGTTGTCATAGGAAAGTGAAACTAATAGATTATCTGTTGTCTCACTCTCCTCCCTCATCTAAGTAAGAAATTGTAGTTCTCTTTCCTAAGTTATGATGATTTCTGCACAGCTAATTATTCATAGAAAAATCTTGATATTTTCTGAAGTCAAGTTCATGCAATGTGTAATGCATCTGAGTAGTGCAGTATTTTAGATCATTCAAAGATATAGTTGGTTCATTTAGAAAGGTGAAATTGCTAATTGTTCAATTTTACATAAAGCAAATGTCAATTAAAAATTGAATTCACTGATCACACAGGAAAAAAGCTTAAGTCCATAGAAGTCTGATGGATGTTCTCCATCTCTTGCTTTCTCATGGAGGATATTCTGCATTTCTGATTACTTGTGTGAAGTAAAATTGTAATGAGAATGATCGTCCATGTGGAGAACAATGCATTTACATGTAGTTGTTATTATTTTATCAATCCCTGTTTTAAGCACTTTTCCTTGCCTCCCTTTGAGGCAATAATCTATGAAGCAGATGTGATCAGTCAGTTTTATAAGTAGAGCAAAGTTGAGTGCAAGTAAGAGACAAACAGAATCTTAGCAATGACCAGACAGACACCTACTCTACACCCAGTCCCCAGAAACCAGGAGGTCTGCAGGGTTATAAGTTACTATTGTATACAGTCCCTTGACTCAGACATCTGACTTGAAGCATTAATATTATTACACAAACAGTGAAGGTTTACCAAGATAGTTTACATAACACTGGTGTACAAACATGCTCACACTAAAATCTGTTATTCTTTTTTCAAACAAATTTTCTATAGCTTATTAGTAGATGAAAACCTGAATATGCATATATGAAAATATTTTTCATAAATCACTTGTTTAAAATTCTTTTGAGCTTACAATAAACACATATAGTCCTCACTCTCAGAAAGCTGAGGCTTTCTGAGGTTCAAGAAGAGTCTGGACAGTGCTGGAGAAGTGGTTCAGAGGTTAAGCGCACTGACTGCTCTTCCAGCAGTCCTGAGTTCAATTCCCAGCAACCACATGGTGGCTCATAACCATCTATAATGAGATGACTGCCTCTTCTTGTATGCAGGCAGAACACTTTATACATAATAAATTAATAAAATCTTAAGAAGAAGAAGAGGAGGAGGAGCCTGGACTATAGTAAGACCCTGTGTCAAAACAACAAACAATACACACATACACACTTTTTTTTTTACTTTAGTCATATTGACTCCAGAGGCTAGAGATAAGGATCATTTGAGCCTAGAAGTTCAAGGTTAGCCTGGGAAACATAGAAAGATCCATATGTTTTATTACATTGAAATGTTATTTACTTGTATTTTAACTTGGGAGAAATACCATGTCCTATAGTAGGAAATTACCAATACGGAGTCAGGTAGAAATATAAGGGTATTTAATAGGGAAAAGCCTTACTTACAGAGCGAACCAGCCAGCCGGTGGTAGTCTGTACAGGAGGAAGCAAAGAGAAACCGAAACCGAAAACACAGTCCCCCTACTCACTCTGACCATGCCCTCACAAGCCTGCTCAGGTACCCCTGTAGCCAGCCCCTAAGAAGGCGTGGCTACAGCTTCCCCTACAATGTCCCTGAAAATCTAACCTGGTATCACACTTCTGAAATATATATATATATATATATATATATATATATATTCATATCAATTCCAGTTCCCTCTCCCTCCCATCCTCTCATGCCCCCTACCGATTCCCCATCCCATCCCCCATCCACTGCCCAATGAGGCTGAGGGCTTCCGTGAGGGATCATCAGAATCTGTCAAGTCATTTGGGGCAGGGTTTAGCGCCCCCCCCATGTATCTAGGCTAAGAGAGTATCCCTCCATGGAAATGGACTCTCAAAGCCCATTCATGCACTAGGGATACATCCTGGTTCCACTGCCAGAGGTCCCAGAGACTGGCCAGTGCTCCTAGCTGAAACCCATGTCCTGGGGGGAAGGGAGGATGGTTTGGTCCTATGTTGGTTCGCCAGCTGTCCTGAAAGTAACTTCTAATCTTCTTATTCTGTAACAGTGCTTCTCCTTCATATGCCTCAAAACATGTCATAGTGTTGGTAGAATGTCAGTTAATTATCTGCTTTTGAAGAACACTCACTGAGGGACAACTCTTAGTTGAACACTGCAGGAGAAAGAGTAAGTAGAACAACCCTGTCCCTCTTGGAGCTTACATTCCAATATGAGAGAAGACATAAAAGAGCTTTTCCTTCCTCATTTCTCAGATCTAGAGACAATAAACAAATAAAGTAAGTTACTTATCAGTGAAGTGACACAAAGCTATTTGATGTCCTGTTTATGGGAAGGAAATTTTAAAGTGGCACAATTAAAGCATATTACGTTGGCTCATTCATGCCATAAACAAAGAAAAAATTGCATCAAAAAGTTTAAAAAAGACGTAAATAAGTATGAATTGTTGATTTTTATTGGGCGCCACAATAATGTTTGTGAGGTTAAGGCCACATTAGCTAGAAAATGTAATCAAGAAATACATATATGCATATACATACATACATACATACATACATACATACATACATATTTGTGTGTAAACTCATGGCATGGAAGAAAAAGGAAAAAGATAAAGAGAGTCCCAGAAAGAAGAAAGAACACATGTCTGTAATCCTGATGTAAGAGAGATACTCACTTTCAAAGATGACTGGTACATTTGAAATGTGGCAAGAGGATCATGTTTGAGTAGAAGTGAGTGAACAGGAGCAGTCAGTGCCATTATCCTGATGGCCTTGTCCTCATGTCGCATGGATGTATTATATCTGTGTTCAGCTCATCTGAGCAATTAGTGGGTGTTAGTCAATGGGTTCTCGTTTCCTGTCCAGGGGCTAGGTTATGAATTTCACTCCTTACCATACATATTCCCTACACTCTTCATATGCAAAGCAGTAAATTAGCCACTTGGGATACAAAGATGAATATATTCCTGTAAGAGCTCTCATAAAGGTCAAGTGACAACCACAGATAAAATTATAAAGCCAACAACCACAGGGGATGAGAATTCAGAGCACACATGACTGCTCAGAGACAACCTGCAAACTGAGATACACTGACTCTGGGGCTCTTCTTTTTTTCTGAGAGAACCATCTGGAGGATTTTCAATGTCTTTCCCTGTGACAAACAGCAGTCAACTTACAGTGGTGGGATCCATCCCCTGGTTCCATCTCATTTTCCAGACACTCACCTGTCAACATGTATACCACTCATTTCTAGTGTGGTCTCTGATAGGGTTGAAAACATTTCTGAAAAAAAAATCATGGCACCTCTTGCTCTCCCAGCTTCTGTTAAGTTAATTACTCTTCTATAATATGTGATTTCCTGGGATTCAGTGAGCTGACATTGCTTCCTGTTAATTTATTCAGGGCTGAACAGTTACATTGATTAGACAACTCCACAGCGCAGGTTTCCGTGCTTCTGGACCTGCTCTCTTTGCATTTTAATGCAGTTAATGACAGAAGAGTGGAGCTAGCGTGCCTTCTACTATCACCTCTTTACAAGTCGGACACACACTTATAGTTCTTTAGAGGAATGGGTATTGTCTGTGCGTTGGACTGGAAGAGGACCCTCTTAGTAAGGTTGAGCATCACTAAAACTTTAGTGGAATGCATTTTTTGTGCAATGCAACTCACACACTTTTAGGGTAAGAGTTCTGCATGACAGGAGGTAGGTGGTATTAAAAGTGGCGTTTTGAAGGATGACAGTGGTACAGCATGTATGCCCCTAGTCACAGGCATAGGGAAAGTGCTCAGGTGAGTGCCTGACATTTCTGCATGAGCTGCAAACAGAGTGATGGAATGTGTCCTGGAAGACCATGTTAACAGAACAAAGCTCAGTAGAGCCAAGGAAGACTGGAAGACTATAAACAGCCCTCCCTGTCACATTCAGTGTACCTCTCTTAGCTTTTTACTTCTTTCCTCGCTGATCATGCTGGAAACAATTGTGTGCATTGCTTGGATGCTCTCCAGAAGAGCACAAAGAACTTCAAAATGCCACTGCAGAGAAAATAGACTAGGAAGTCTGGCTCAAAGGGCTCTTTGCAGACAGAAAAGATGCTCCCAAGGATGCCTCAGGAAGAAATGTCATCTTGGGACTCTAATATCTAATATTGCAATTGCAGTTATTGCTTACAGTAATTTTTGCTCCTATTCTCCTTCATGACCTCAAGGCTGCTTTAAAAGCCAGCTGTTCTCTTCAGCTTAAGTCGGTGGTGCATAAGCAGAACAGAGGAAACGGGAAATCAGGGAGTCACTGGATAGAAAGCAGAGCGATTACCAGATGGGCAGCTCAGAGAAGGTAGTAGACAAGAGCAGGGGAATGATGCCAAGAACACCAATCTGGCACCAGCAGTTTGGTTTCACTTCTGGCCTGGTTCTGGAACAGAACGCCTCAGTCTTGCTCGGGGCCCAAAACTCTCTAGTCACACTGGATCCTTCCCCACCTCTCTCTACAAGCTCACTGGTTCAGGGCTGTGGCCGCAGGTTCTAGTCCCATACAAGTGAGGAAGCGAAGGATGGTTGTGGTGCAGGCTAATGGGAGTTAAAGCAGGCTCCAGGCAAGTCTAGCTCTGAGAAAAGATAATGGGTTGGGACGGGAACACCCTAAAAGCCTGCATTTGTCCTCAGCTGAGGAATAAAAGGCTGAGTGCAGAAGCTATCCTCAAAGCAAACCAGGCCTCTCAGTGTAACTTGCATGCCTTCCAGGCCAAGAACTACACTCACTTCCTAAGGGAAGTCAGCCCCATACATGCATATGGCTTTCCCAAGAACCTTAGTGGCGTCACTGTGGGTGAGATCTGCCAGTGATTCTCAGGCCTTTGAGTACTAGTGTCATGTTACAGATGCATCTCTACAGGGAGCAACCCAGCTAAACAAGACCTGCCACATCCCGTTAACTGGACTGGATGTTGAAGTCTCTACCCAACCAAGAAGTCTAAGGCAGAATTCTAACTGGCACTGATCCACTCATCACTTTTTTCTCTGATCCCTAGCATGAGACAAGTTTTAAAAATTAGCTGACAGACAAAAGGATAGAGGGGAAAGAAAAGCATAAGACTGGATCATCATTTTCAAGTATTGCCTTTATAAAAATGTTCAGCTCTTGCTTAAACTGTTTGTCTCACAATGCAGAAGGCATGGAACATTTCTTAAAAGCTTTAGTCTTCTTCAACACAGACCGTGGTAAGAATGCCAATAGTTAGAAATAGCTGTCCACCTGACTGCCCTTGAGCCATAGACACCTTTGCTTATCTATGAAATTCTGAAGCATTCTGTAACCCCAAGCTATGATAATCTGAATTCTAATTCTTCAATTTTAAGATGATACATTAGAAATCTATACCTATAATAGCCATATTCTTGCCTTTGGGATTTGATCGTTTCCCTTGCTAGCGACATGCAATAGAATGTTTGTGCACTGAGACACAGTTCGCAGTCAGCCACACAAGTTATGTAAGCAGCCCAACTTTTACACTGTGTTGGACAGCTGAGCATGGCATGCAGTAGACTATAGTACTAAGAGTGTTTTAGGCTTCTGATATCTTTGGCATGCTGTCCCATTGTAAACCAAGGTGTAAATGTACTTAACAGATGATAATTAAACATCATAATTCCTAATAAATAAATAATTTTTGCCAAACATGCCTCAAGCCTTCCTAATTCCTTTATTTCCATAGTTATTTACTAAGTACCCACTTTGAGCAAGGTTCTGTGGACACATCCATGAACTGTGCCAATGAAAAAAAAATAAAAACTTGCCAATGAGCAAGTAAATACACAGGGCATCATATAGTGATTGCTGCTACACAGGAAACCAGAAAATGTAAAGGGGTGGGAAGTTTGGGGTTGGGAGACAAGAGTGCTGGTCTTCTACCTAGTGCAGTTAGGAAAGGCCTGACTGTGAAGAGAACGGTGATCACACAGCAGTTGATCCCAGAAGAAATCAAGACAAAAGATCTTAAGTTAGCATAACTGAAGAAGAGCACAGAGGCAGGAGTGTCTGGAGCATAACGTACCAGGAGAAATAGTAGACATGAGCTCTGGGAGCCACCTCCCACCAAACCCCCAGGGCTACAGTGGGCATTGTGGCTTTCATTCTCTTGAGTGGGAACCGGGACAGGGTTTTGAGCATAGAAACATCTTTTCACTTGACTGTCACAGAACTCCTCTAATGGCTGGACAAAGAGTAATGAGGGGCTGGGAATGAGCTAAACATATTCCCTACTCTTGTAGAGTTTGGTTTCCAACACCCATGCCAGACAACTGCCTGTAGCTCCAGAACGGAGCATCTGAAGCCCTCTTCTAGCCACCACAGGCACCCGCACACACAGAGCATTTATTCACACAGACCCATACACATATCTTTTTCATTAAATAGGCTTCCTGAATGTTGTGGACTGAACGTGAAATGTACCCACTGGCTGGAGAGCTGCCTCGGGGCTTAAAAGCCCTTCCTGCTCTAGCTGAGGACCGGAATTTGTTTCCCAGCATCCACATGGTGCAGCTCACAACCACCTATACTAAAGCTCCAGGAGATCCAACACCTTCTTCTGGCCCCCATACGTGAGCACCCCAGCAGACACAGCCATTTTAAAAATAATAAATCATTAAAATAAAGCCTTAAAAGAAAGAGAGAATAAGGAGCATTAGAATAAACATAGTAGGAGAAAACCCACTTCTGGGCTCTGCAATAACAAAAGCAACCAGGTGTTGGTGATGGCAAAAGGGATTCTGATCGGATTACCTGATTTGGAGAGTGTTTCTGGTAATACCTGTAAGATATGCCATTGGACGCAAGCCATCTGGGTATCGTGGTTTTTTGGCTGTGTAGATGGACACTGCCCCATCTACTTCCCATTCCCATCTAATCACAAACAAGATCTTAACTCATTAGGGTAATTTTCAATTAATTCTAATTAGAGCCTGTGACATTTTAAGCAACAGGGATGTTCCTGGTAGCAACATGTCTAATATTTCTCCACCTCCTGTTCATCTTTACCCTCTGTAAATTATTTGCATCTCACATTCCATGGCAGACTTCTGATGGCACTGGGGGAGCTATAGCATTCTGTGGAAGAGACCATCTGCCCCAAAGTTACATCGCTAGCTGTCTTTCTAAGAAAATGTAACTTACAACTGACTCCCAGTCTTTTCAGGTAATAAAATTCCTGATCTATGCAATGGCTTTTTCCTGTTTCTTGAAACTACATGTTAACAAAAGGTCACCAGCTGGTTCTGGTTCCCTGTGTGCTTTGCAAGGTAATATACTTCAGAAAAGGAAAGCTCAACTTAAAGGTCAAGCTACAAAATCTATTTTTCCTGACTGTAAAATAGTGAACATTTCCTTAGATTCATGGGCAATGCCTTATCAGCCTGGATGGCCACCACTATTCCTTAAAGCTAATGAGAAACTTTTAACATGAGGAAATGAGACAAAAACAACCAAAGGCGCAACAAAAACTTTGTCAGTTCAGAAGTTTCTAAAGCTTGCTTTGCCCGTCATAACATATTCAGGAAACATACAAATTCCCTAAACACACATTTATAAATTAAACCAAGCATATTAAGTATGGCTTTGCCTTTAAAAAGAATGGAAGAAAGGAAGGAAGGAATTAAAGTGAAATTATTGCCAAGATGTTTTTCAATAAACTTTATTCTAAATTTGAAAAACTTTAATTCTAGTATCAAAAATTAATTCCAAACCAGGTGTGACCATGAGTAACTGAAATCGTAGAACATGGTAGGCTGAAGCAGGAGGGTTGATATGAGTTGCAGGCACTCTAGATACAGGGAGAAAGTTTGTCTCACAAAAATCAATGAATGAACAAATGTCCATTATAAAATAAAAATATGTTCCTTTTAAAGAACAAGTGAAATAGAAACTAAAGCATTTGGTAAAACTGTAGGAGTATGTCATGTCACTGAGGACTCCATCCAGGACCCCACAGCTCCGTTCTACCCATGTATGCTTCTCGGCCTCACACGCTTGAACAGATCTCACACTCCAGGTGGGGATCCGTGGCCCATGACCCCACTCTCCTAAACTTAAAAATCCTTACTACTGCCTGAGTATTCCCTGGAAGACCTCAGTGTTTACTCCATTGGCTCTATTTTCTCTTGTCTCAGGACATTTCAGTAGCTCAAACAGATGGCCACTCAACATGTTCCTTCAACAGATCCCAATCTTTACCCCTCAGCAAATACTTTTTGCAAATTCTTTAAATAACATTTAAACATAGTCATGGCTGCAGATTAGTTCAGGGACACAGGACCTGACAACTAGGTGCAAGACTCTATGTTAAATCCCCACCTCCAGAGGAAAATAAGCTTGCTTCATTTTCTTTTTTGATCGTTTATTTTTATTTATTTGGCATGTTTCACTTTCTTCATGTGCTAGTTATCATACAAAGAACATGACGATATCAAAAAAATGAATCCTTGATCTTTCTTAAATTTGATCATTTTGAGGAAAACTCATGGTGAATCAAATGTAAAGGAGAGGTGCTCGTGGAAGCAAGAACTCAAATGTGCACAGTTTGGAGTGAAATGGCAACTAAACTCTAGGATACTAATGCCCTCTCATGCCTTAGTTTTTGTTAATAAATATAATATTACAATAGCTTGGGGCTAATTTTTTAAGCAAATGCTAGTAATATAATAAGACTTCTCAGGTGCCACATTTTAATCAGTTGCCACACTTTAAAAAGTGCTAGAAGCCCTAAATACTAGGTTTTAAACAGTATTCCCATACTTGGTTTTCTCTCCATAGAATAGAATAATATAAATGTAAAAACAACTCTTTTTATGTTACATATAAAGATACACTGTATGTGAAAAATATCAGCATGTCTCATAAAGAAATATGAAATTTATTTTAGTAACATTACTACTCTGATAGAAGTGAAATAAATTAAATGTGTGTCTTGCCTCATATGAAAATAGTGCAATGAAAAGAATCTGAAAAGAATCTATACCCTTCTTAGAAAAAAACAAGTATTGGTTTGCTGAATACATTTGTACCCTGAATTCCAGCAGCATGTTTTTTCACCAAAACTCACCTCCAGCAAAATTCATGCTTTGCATTCCTCATGCTAAGCTTTCTGGTAAAGTCCCTTGCTGTACATACCCCTCCACTCTGCTCCTGGTCTAAATTGCAAAATAGTTGATTACAGTTGGCTTCTGTTTAAGTTTTAAAAGTAACAGAGCCTCTTCTAGATTATTAATTATTTTAGGAATCCAGCCTCTAAACTTGAGCTTGGTCATGGTGAAGGAATAAGAAAAGATCGATAAAGCTTAATGACTAATTGGCAGAAATAAATTGCTTTATTTTGTGTTGTTTGTGCAAACACAGACACACACCATTCCACGAGAATTTTAAAAAGTAAAAAGAAAACGAAAAGCTAAACAGTCTTCTAATTGGAATTTGAAAGAATCCAGAAACCTGTGCTTTATAGGGAAGAAGAGAAGAAAGAATGAAAACCAGGCAGGAAGGAAGAGTTTTCATTGTTCCAACCATTCTTCATCACTGCTACTGCCCCTGTTTTATGCTCAGTAGGACATCATTTACAGCAGAAGCCTGGTTGACAGGAGAAATGATAACTATGTGCTTCATCTGTGACACATGATAAGCAAGCTTCTGAAAAACCCATGAAAGAGCTATAGATTTTAACACAGAAAATTATCAGCTTCAAAATGAGCTGAAGGATCAATCTAGGCACACTTGTCAGGTAACTTGTAAACCCATATGGCTTAGAATTTTCCTAGACAAAAACAAAAAAAAAATTATACTTTTCTCACTATTATTTTTTAGTGAAATCATGTTTCATCAAAAAAGTTTAAAAATCACTACCTTTATAAAAATTTGACTTTATGTAATTTTCACTCCAATATTTCACAAATATATTGTTCCTGAAATTATTTTAACAAGATAACAGTTGGCTTAGATGCTACTTCAACAATAGCCTAATAATGGCTGACTGTTCCACCATTGTATTTATTGTGATCACCACAATAGTATCATAAAATAGCTATTTCCATGTTAAAATATTTTGTTTTCCAAAGTAACTTAAACATACTGGATATTCCTTAGAGTCAGGTGGCTCAGACTGCCTTTAAAGGAAATTATAGGAAGTTATCTAATTAACTGATTAGCAGCTAAGCTTTTGCACAAATAATCTGTAACAGCATGCAGATAACAGATTGAGCTCATACTCCAGAATCATGGGAGTAAAACACAAGTCCATAAATCATGATCAGTCCCTATAACCAGAAAGGAAGACTCTTAGCAATGAGTTTCTCACAATGGACATAAGTTGTTTTAATCTCAGGAACCAAATTCTAAAAGCATGTGTCATGTGCCAATTCACATGGGGCACATTAAATAATGTAATAGATGGCGTCACAATAAATGAAGATGTGGATTTCATATGTCTCGTCTGTGTAGAGGTCTTCATAAACTGAGAGCAACTACCCTCCCTGGGCAGCAACACTGCTGCACACGGAGGGTAGCTTCAAAGGGCAAAGCTAATAACTAAATGCATTGCTCTTCTACCATGGAGCTGACTCCAGGATAACTTACAGCATGCAGAGGAGGAAATACTAATGAATTCCCTGAGATGGTCTTTTCTAATCGTTGCTTCTTACAAATATGGCTTTAAGATGGTCTGGAATAGGGTAATTTGAGTTCATATTCTTAGATGGCACCCTTGTAAATGCCTTCACTGAGCTTAAGTGAAGACCTACATGCCATGTATAATGAGGGAAAGTTAAAGAGCATTTTAACCTTCAAAATGGTCACAGCTCCCTGCAGATAATATTGAGCAAAGTTAGACCAGCAAAAAATACAGAATTTTCTTTGGATGGTAGTTCTTGCTTACTATCTAACAGATGACACACAATTTACAAATAGAAACCAGTGCTTATAAGAAGTAGCAACATAATTTAAGTTCAACAAAATGTATTGTTTTCGTGATTTCTTTCTACTCAAAGACATAGAGTATAACAAAAACGTATTTATGATATCACAATTAAGATTTAAACTTTTATTATCATTCAAAAGATTATGGCTCAGAAAATGAACTAAGATCGATCTCCTATGCAGCATACAGGTAAGAGTTACCATATGCTTTATTCTTACTTATAATTTTTGTCTAAGATTTCTCTCCTGTTTTGAATAAGACATATCAATTCCAGATCTGTATTGAAGTTTCACAAGCATATAGAAGTTCATAAATTCAGGCCAAAGGAGATGGAGATTTAAATAATTTAGAATTATGTCATTACCATTACCCTGTGATTTCATTTTTTACATCCCCGAATGGAAATCAGCCATTTTAACTCAATTGCATAGATTTTATAGGCTGGTTTAGGATGAAGACCGAAAACGAAGAGACTCTATGAAACTCCCTGAGTTGTGGAAGATTCATGTCATAGGCTTAGCCACTGCCTAAGCCAAACCCTAGGAGGCAAAAGGCGTAGTCTAAAGACTACAGAGACATCAGGAGTGCTGTCACATCAGCCCAAGGACTGATGATCAAGTTTCTCTTCTGCAATAAGGCTCAATTTTGTTCTGTTTGACACTTTCAAAACTATGTTAAATTGCATTTAATTGCTTCAGCAAAAATCCATGCATGTTCAGATAGTCCTTTCTTGTCTGTTTTTATTGGCATGTTAGCTAAGGTCCAGATAGGCTGCTCTAACTGCTGTGCACAAGGCAAGCAAATGCCAAGCAGAATATTCAAGAACAAGATAGGTACATCCAAAAAAAGCTTTATTTTTGTCCTATTTGTCCTTTAATTTTACTTTGGGAGTTTCTTCTCCCACTCTTGCATAAAATCTGATAAAATACAAAGTTTCCTCAGTTGTTATTGGATAATGAGATTATCTTCATTCACTTTCAACCATAAGTACAGTACAGTAATAAATACATCCAGCCCAGCCAGCCCAGCCAGCCCAGCCAGCCCAGCCAGCCCAGCCAGCCCAGCCAGCCCAGCCAGCCAGCCTGCCCAGCCAGCCCAGCCAGCCCAGCCAGCCCAGCCAGCCCAGCCAGCCCAGCCAGCCCAGTGCAGGGTATTCAATCTGAATTTTATTTGAAGTTAAAGTCTCTTGTCTCTCCTAAGTTATTTAAGCACAGAAGGCTGCTATGGGAATATATCCCATTTCTTCACTATTTCCCCACCTGACTGCCTCCTCTCTCACCTGATTTTCTAATTTTTATTTGTGTCCTGAAGGTCTGAAGCAGAGGAAGGAAGGAACAGACAGATGAGGTGGTCTGCACTAGTTTTTTATGGCTCTCATCGATGTCTGCTTATTTCCTTCTAAAACAAAGAACCACGGCTGAATCTGACTTGTGTGGGTTCTCTGTTAAGTCTAAGAACTAACCAGATGTGAAGAGACAGGATATCCTTCCTGCCCTGTTGCAGAGTCCTCCTGCATGACTACATGACTACAGAAGATGCCTACAGAAGAATTAGTAACTATGTGATCCCTAAAAAACACCCATGTGAATTTTTGTTCCCAACCACTGGCATCTAAATAACCTGCTTTGCTCTTTGCTTTGTCTTACCATACAAGGACAGTATCTGGGTCTTCTAGAACTTGGCCCTTCTGATTTCTCTGTAAACCGGTTAATCCACCTAAAGCAGTGCTTCAGAAAACCTAGTTAGTGCTCTTTCTTGGATGTTCCAGTGCCCCCTATTGAGCTTTGGCTTCCTTAAAATTAATGCAGAAGCTCTCACAGGATTTCTGGCTTCCCTGGATGAATTCTACCAGACACTTTTCACTTTAGCAACACAGACAAACAGATAAGTGCTATACTTTGTCCCTGAATTTAGCCTTAGTTTCCTAAAGTATTCCTCCTTCGTTTGATTGTGGCTTTATAGTGTGTGTGTGTGTGTGTGTGTCTGTGTGTGTGTCTGTGTCTGTGTGTGTGTCTGTGTCTGTGTCTGTGTCTGTGTGTGTCTGTCTGGGGGGAGAGAGTTGGTATGTAGCTCAAGATTATGTTAAACTCTTTATATTCTTGCTTCAGCCTTCTGAGTGCTGAGATTACAATGTATATCACTATGCACAACTCCATAAACCTCTTTCCATCCCAAAATAGAGAAATAGAGTTGGGTGGTATTTTAGCTATTTTTATTTAACAAGATAACTGATAAAAATAATGGTGCCATCCATCAGAGCAGGGGGCACAGTGGTAGGTGTATAAGGAGCAGTCACTTTTCATCCATATCCAGAAAACAGAGTAAGATAAAGTCTGATGTTCCACTCACCTTCTTTTTATTCAGTCAAGGATTGCCACAGTAACATTGTGCCTCCCACATTCAATATCATTCCTTCCACCTCAGTTAAATCTCTCTAGAAACACCCTCACACTTACTAGAACCTCAGAAGGTTCTAGTCAAGCTAGCCATGTCACTAGATTTTGAAGCTATATGGCTCACATTTGAGGTGGCACCTTCTGTCACTCTGTGCCATGGAGAGTTACTCTTCATGACCAAGGGAAAGAAAATTCAATATTTTTTCACTTATATCACAATTAAGTACTGGTAAACAAGAAGATACCCCATAGCCATGTCCAACAAAACAGAATGGGAAAATCTAGGGCTTTGGTGAGTAAACTCCATATGAGAAAAACTAGGTGCTCCTTATGCATTATAATATTTGAGAAATTTGATGTGAATCATCAGTGACTAAAACTAGAATGTGATAGTTTGTATCTGAATGTCCCCAAAGGTTCAGGTATTAAAGGATAGCAGCCCATGGCACTATTGGGAGGTGGGGAAATATTAGGGAGTATGCCCCACTGGAAGGAAATTAGATCATTGAGGGAGTACCCTTGAAGGGATTATGGAGACCCAGGCCCTTCCAGGCTCTCTCTCTGCTTCCCAGGCACCATGAGAAGAACGGTTTTGCCATGCCATGTGTTCACCATGATATAGTGTTATGCCACAGGCTCATGTCAACTGGGCATATGACTATGAACTGTAATATCTGAAACCATGAGACAAGATAAGTGTTCCCTCCTTGAAAATGAATTGGCTCAGATAATTTTGTCACAATGTGTAGAGAAATTACACTGCTTGGAACAACTACCCTTTTCTTCAACCTGTGTCCCTGACTCCCTGCTGGATAACTTCACACTCTCCCCTTTAACATCTAATATTGATTTTAACAATGGTGATGGAGTTATGAGGTAAAAGGATGAAAGAAATGGGGATAAACCTAATCAAGGGATTGAAAGATTTCTACATGAAAACTTCAAGATTCTATAGAAAGAAATCGAAGAAGACACTATAAGACCATGTCTCTCAACCTGTGGGTTACAACCCCTTTGGGGATTGCATATCGGATATTTGTATTTTGATTCTTAACAGTTTCAAAAGAACAGTTATGAAGTAGCAACAAAATGATTTTATGGTTGGGGTCACCTCAACATATGGATCACAACATTGGGAAGGCTGAGAACCACTGCTGTAAGATAAAAAAGACTCTCTGTAGTCATGGGTTGACAATTAATTTGTTTTGAAGGAAACCATTTACACATCCAAAGAAATCTTCATAATAATTCCAATAGCACTTTTCAAAGAACTTGTTTCACATGGAGACTCAGAAGACACCGAATATCCAACAAAATTCTAAACAAGAGCAATGCTGGAGGCATCTGAATTCCTGATTATAATGTTTACAACACTAATATGGTACTGAAGTAAAGGCAGACATGTATACCAAGGGAATATAATAGTGGGTAGAGAAATTAACCCATACAGCTACACTATCTAATCTATGGAAAAACACATTGGTGGGGGAAAAAACAGCAAGTAATGGGAAATTCGTATGTCCACACATAAGAAAATAAAATAAAACTAGACCTGAATTTCACCTTGCACAAATAAATCGACTCAAAATAGATCAAAGACTTGATTGAAGACCAGAAACTGCTTGCAAAACTCACAGAAAAAGCACATTAAGATGATAAGATGGGCATGGACTGTGTGAAAATCACTCTAGGGGCAAAGGAATAACCCAAAGAACTGATGCACAAAATTAAAGCTTCCTCCTGGCCAAGAACTTGCAGAGTAAAGATGTGGTGTACAGGATAGGAGTGAAATTTTTGACAACTACATCTGACAGTGAGTTGTTATCTAAAATCTATAAATAACTCCAAAAATTAAATAGAAAAAATACCATCCATTGAATAAATTGGCAAAAACGTTGAACAAGTCATACTAAAAATAAAAAGAAATAGAATGGACAATAATTTTTTAAGTGATCAACAACCTTAGCCTGCAGAGAAATGCAAATCAAAATTACACATAGGACCCATGGCAGTCCAGTCATTAAGGCTACCATCAAGACAGCAGATAACACTGCTGGTGAGAGTAGGGGAAAGAACAAACACTGCTGGTGGGGATATCAGCTGTAGAAATCATTATTGCAGTTCCTCAAGGGAAAAAAATACGATCCAGTTGTACCACTCCTGGGTGTATGCCTGAAGGTTTCTTTGAGGGTTTACCATAGAGATACTTGCATATCTATGTCTATTACTGCACTATTCATGATAGCTATGATACAGAAGCAGCCTACAGATACTCCAAGAGATAAGCAAATAAAAAAAAATGTAGTACATGCAAACAACAGCTATAAAGAATGAAAATGACATTTGCAGGAAAATAGATGGAACCAAAGTTAGTTATGTTAAGCAAAGTATGCCATACTCAGAAAGACAAATATACTATTTATCTCCTTGCAGAATTGAGATTTAAATTATATGTTTGTATACATGTGTGTGTATGACATAAAAATACAAAGAAGGACATGAGAAGAAGAGGCATTAATGGAGAATGGAGGGGGAGCAAGAGAGAGTAATAGAAAGTAAGAAGAAGGAAGGACTGTTAAGGTAAGAAAGAGGACCAGGATAGGCACTAGGAAGAAAAATAAGAACAAAGTGTAATGACATCTCCATCATTCTTGATTCAACAATGACTATAATCAATGACTATAAGGTATATATATGAAAATGTCACAGTGAAACACAATCCTTTACTCACTAAATACAATGAATAATAAAATTAAGATGAAAATAAGGACATTGACTGGTTACACCAGGCCAAATACATTACTCATTACTTACACTTGTATTTAAAATACACTTTAAATATAATTTTAACATAGTGACTAATTTGTAAAAAATAAGCTAAACCCAGTTCTTTTTCCTATTATTATTATGTAGAGTGGCACGTTGCCATTTTCACAAAAGTAAACAGTGCAGTTGCGTGGATTCCCACCATCCCCTCCACCCTTCCTTTACTCATCCCACCTCACATTACTCTAGTTAATTCTCCAGACTCTTCTGCTGTCATGGTTCTAATAAACACATGTTAAATACAGCTATAGCATCTAGGACCCACAAATGAGAGGAGAATGTGCATATAACTTGGGTGGTATAACAATTTTTTAAAAAGGATAATAAAAAGGGGTTATTTTCTCATTCCCCTATTTTCAGCATAGGGAGCTAAAACTTGTCATTTGTAGCTATTGAAATAATGAATGAAATGATTATCCTAATATTTAGCCAACAAGCATGTCAAAAATCCAACAGTAGTGGGGGGGGTTGCATTGTTAAGTGACCATGTTGAGTGAACTCAAACTATGATGTGATTTTCTTAATGCATTCTAAGCTCACTGTGACCTTTGATTCTGCCTGCCTCAGGTTTCATGCACTGGTTCCAGGCTAGTGGGGAGCCACCTCTGATCATTCTGGGAAATTCTTTTCTTGGGGTCTGGCATGATAAGATGGCTGCTTTCTCAGTTCGTATTATTAGCTGTACCATCAATGAAATAGACATTTTCTCCCATCAAAAGAAGAAAAAAGAGAGAATTTAAGTTTTCTTTTTTTTAAGAATGTAGTTACAGAGCCATGACACAGCCCCTTCAGACCATTAAACACTCTCTGCTAACAGTGGGAGAGAGCATCGCCGTTAAATCATTTCATGCCCAATGTAACTGGACTCATGTGTCCCTGGAGTCGGCACTGACAGAGGAAGGGAAGACCATTGATCATGAGTTTTATTTGCACTGGATTCCTTCCAGTGTTGGCAATGATACATGTTATGGGAGCTGTATTCCTTAGAAGCAGTGTGTGAAGGAACCATGATTGCCTTGATTTTTATGTAAAGTGGGAAAATATAAGAGAGGCAAAACAGGGTAAAAGCATCTTGTCTCAGCTGGAGTTATCTTTGGTTCAACTTGAAACTGACCCCTCCCACTCTCTCTCTCTCTCTCTCTCTCTCTCTCTCTCTCTCTCTCTCTCTCTCTCTCTCTCTCTCACACACACACACACACACACACACACACACACACACACACATCATTTTCTACTACTGCTCTGAAAAGTCTCATGGGGAAGTACCCAACATTGTTCTAGAAATTCAGGGTCAAAATGCCCCAGCCAACTGCATCATTTGGCTTTTGTTGATTGAACAGCTTGATTGCTTTACTTTCCCCCGCAACTGCCAACTAGGATGTACTTTTTCCATGTTCTTTGCCTTTAAAAGCACCCTGGAAAATGTATTCAAGGCCTCTCTGTGAGGAGTGTTTCTCTCCAGGCAGTCTTCAGCTACCAGACAGCTTAATACAGACTAAATTTGGACTTTGGTCCTGCCAGACTGTCTTTGAGTCTCTATCCCACAACATTTGGAAGTCATACTAAGATCTGTTTGAGCCCCTTGCCAGTTTGACCAACCCCCCAGGACTGGCCCAACACAAAGTTTCTATAATTGTTCAACTAACCAGTTCAGCTACTCCCATCCAGGTTAAACAATACCCAATGATACTGGAAGGAAAAAAAAAGGAATTGTAGTCTATATTCCCTGGCTTAGAGAGACCGACATACAGGTGTCCTGCCCATCACTTGGAATATTGGAATACACACCTCCTCCCTACAAAGAAACCTAGGACCTCTGATTATAGACCCATCCAACATATAAGGAAAGTGAATACAAGAGTCAAGATCATCCACTCCAAAGATCCACACCCATACACTCTCACGATTGTGATTCTTCCAGGGTAGCAGATATACACTGTCTTGTACCTGAAAGATGAATTCTACAACCTCCTATTGGCAGAGTAAGTCAATATATCTTTGTTTTTTAATGGACAGATCCAGAGGGAGGTTGCAGTGTGTAGCTTACCTGGACCAAGTTGCCCCAAGGATTTAAACACCTTCCAACCATGTTTGATGAGGCATTAATTACTGACCTCCTCCCCTTCCATCAGAAGTTTCTCATGACCATACTCTTATAACATATAGATGACTTCCTCATAGCCTCTGACACCAAAATAGATTGTAAAAAGGCCATGGAGGAACTGCTCACAGATTTACAGACCTTATGTTACAGAGCGTCACTAAGAAAGCCCAGCTTTGTACATCAAAGGCTACTTATCTCAGCTACCATCCAGGGAGGAGGCAATAGGATCCTGCTTCAGATAAGAGTGCCACCATCCTTCAGATCCCAACCCCAGAGACCAAGAGTTGAGTTCAGGAGTTCCCAGGAGCAGTTGGATAGTGCTACTTCAGGAAACCAGGGTTGTTGAAGATAGCAAGATGCCACCACAAAAGAAGACACTGAGTCCCTAATCTAGACTGAGACTGAAGCTTTACAAACAGATGAGCTTTGGATCCAGCCCTAGTACTTTCAGATGTCTCAAAACCTCTTCATCTGTATGCCCATAGAACAAAACGCATTGCAAAGGAGGTGCTAAACCAGATTTTGAGGCAGTGGAGACATCCTGTGGCATACCCTTCCAAACAATGGGACTTTACAGGTTCAGGATGGCCCACTTGTCTAAGAGCTATGGAGGTTACTGCTATCATAGTGAAAGAAGCAGACAAGTTACCTCTGGGTCAGGGTCTTATATTCACAACACATTACATGGTTGAGGCCTTCCTCTGAGGAACACCAGAACACTGGCTGTCTAATGCCCATGTGACCCTGTGCCAAGCCCGACTTCTGGCCCAGCCTCAAGTCCAATTTGAGAAACCCACTACCACCAGTCCTCCTGCCATCTTGCCTGATACCCACGAGCACCAGTAGGTTCTCATCCATCACTGTCTCAAGATGACCACAGTGAACATCTCCAGAAAGATCATAATGCCATGCTCTACATGATGGGAGGCGCTTCTTTAAAGATGGAACCAGGTATGTGGAGGCTTCGGTAACTAATTTTAACTGAAACTATTTGGGCCTAAACCTTTGAGCCAGTGTCTTAGGGTTTCTATTACTGTGTCAAAACCTCATGACCAAAAAGCAAGTTGGGGAGGAAAGAGTTTATGAGGCTTAGACATCAGCATTGCTCTTCATAACTGAAGAAAAGTCAGGATAGGAACTCAGAACAGGATACCAGAGGCAGAAGCTGATGCATCAGCCATGGAGGGGAGATGTGTACCCGCTTGCTTCCTATGGCATGTTCAGCCTACTTCCGATAGAACCAACCACCAGCATCCCAGGGGTATCACCACCCACTATAGGCTGGGCCTTCTGGCATTGATAACTATATGAGAAAATGCCTTACAGCTGGATCTCAAAAAAGCATTTCCTCAGGTGAGGTTCCTGGATCTCAAAAAAGCATTTCCTCAGGTAAGGTTCCTTCCTCTGATACAGCTTGTGTCTAGTTGACACACAAAACTGCCCAGTATAGCCAGGCACATCGGCCCCAAGAGTAGAACTGATTGCTCTGACTCTGGTTCTCAGATGGGATAAGGAAAGTCCATCACTGTAACAATAAGCCTTTATGCCAAACCACCCGAGCCCTGCTACCACATGGGCGCTTCCTGCCAGGCTGCCCGAGTTCCACCTGCTGCCATGTTAAGGTCCCAAATAACATACAGAGACTTATATTAGGTATAAATGCTGCTTAACCAATAAGTCTTAATTATCATAAATCTATATATTTTATAAGACTTATCTTTATAAGACTTATCTATCTTATCCAGGATGCCTTCTACTGGCACCCTCTCTGGAGGATCACATGGCAACTTCAGAGCAGAGACCAGGAAGAAGAGAAAAGGGGGCGACTTCCTTCTTGCCCTTGCTTATATATGAGTCTCCCTGCTATGTTATTTCCTGCCTGGATCACCACTTCTTTACTACATTTCCCAGAATTTTCCTTGACTCCTAGTCCCACCTAACTTGCTGTCTCATTGGCCAAACAGTACTTTATTTATTATCCAATAAGACAAACACATACACAGAAGCACTTCCCCCATCACATCACCATATACATGGACAGATATTATGTATTTGCTACCACCACACATGTCCTTAGTGTCATCTGTAGACAAAGGGCACTTCTCACTGTGGGTCAGGGGAGGGGAACACAATTTAAAAAAAAAAAAGAAATCTTGGTGCTCCCAGAGGCTCTTTGGCTTTTCCCTATGAGTCATTATCTTCCAATGCTGTGGACATCAAAGAATAGACTCCCTGAGGTAAGAAGTAACTGGGTCCCTGGCTTGGTTGCCAAACAAGCTTACCTATGACCAGTAAAGCCCATGTTATTCTGGTGAGATTCCCCAACCCATTGTTTCCTGCCATTCATAGATACAACCAAGAAGAAATAGAGGATGCAAAAAGAAGAAATGGACAGCTAGAAACCAGGGAGTTTTTCATACCCCCAGAAATGATTGACAGGAATCTGCTAACCGATTTTCACCAGGCTACTCATCTGGGGTCCACAAAACTTTCTGAGATGCTCAGACAAAGGCATGTTATGCCTAGACTAGAAAGCCTGGTGTGCAATGTCTCAATCATATGCCAGGTTTGTACTCAAATAAATTCAAAACAGAGAGCCCTTACCCAATAAGGAGTCCAAATTAAAGGCCCCCTCAAACTCTGGGAAACCGAGCAAGATCCAGCTGGCCTTGGAAGAGCACAAGTACTTGCTAGTTTTTATAGATACCTCTTCCAGGTAGGTAGAAGCAAACTGAAATGTCTCAAATAGTAGCTTTAAAATATCCTCCAGGAACTGGTCCCTGATTTCACCTCCCCTCGGCAAAGGGGTCCAACAATAGCATAGCTTTCATTTCCAAATCCTCTCAATTAATAGCTAAAGCTTTAGGCATAGATTGGAAACTTCTTTGTGCATGTGGACCTGAGCTCTGAGCAAGTAGAAAAAAATAACAAGAGTACTGTGAAAGGTGACTAGACCTCTTTCCCTTTGCTTTGCTTCAGACTCCCATCTAGGGAGGGATTTGCCTCCCAGGAGATTATGTTTGGAATACCTCCTCCACTGCTTCCCTGCCTCAGTGACAAGAAGTTGGCAGAACACTAACCATTCCTTTCTCGAGTTACCACAGATCCTCCAGTCCTCCATAACAGCTGTTCATTGGACTCTCTAGGAGACCCAGCTGACCTCCAATCCCACTACAAGTTTCTCCTTGTTCTAGCCTAGTGACACTATCTGTCTCAAGTGGGTAGCCAAATGGACACTAGAACTAACTTGTAAATGACTCTTAGTGGTGATTCTTTTCACTCCTATGGTCATGAAGATAACCATTATCCCATGGATCCACCATACCCAGGTCATGAAAATGGAAGCCATGGACAACACCACCAAAAGGACTGTCTCATGAAGTATGTACCCTTAAAATAAGTTTTCATTAGGCAAAGCCTTTCCATTCCTTTCCCTTCTACCTCCTCCTGAGTCTTGCATTTTGCTCTATGGGTATGAATACAGGGTCATGATCCAAACCCCAGCTTCCTCAGGCATGGACCTGGAAACTGAGGAAGACAGCAAGAGAGGTATTATCTACTGTAACTACAGACCAGCAACCCATATTCCACCTTGACCTTTGCTGATTTTAAGACTCTGGTTAAGCCCAGAGAAAGGGAGGGTGCGGGAGCTTATCTTCTGCAATGGGGATACAGTTTATAGTTTCATGCATGCCCTTTGGCTGCTCCCCTAGTTGCCAAAAACAAGGGAGTTCCCATTACAAAGAATAGGGTTGTAAAACAGAGGCTTCCTGGAAACACACACATAAGTGCACACACATACAAAGAATAGATGGATGCATGGATGATAGATAGATAGATAGATAGATTGATAGATTGATTGATAGATATATCTCCTTCCTAAGAAATGCACAGTAGGAAAATATAATCCAATGGCCATAAAATCAAAGGCTTGGAAATTCCTTAAGAAAGATTCTAGCCTATAGAAAACAGGGGGAACCTAGGGAATCAGATTCCATGGCACAGGAAGGGACCCTAAGGACAGATTTACTCTCCGTAATAACTCCACCCTCAGACTTCCAGGCTTTTTGATCCTAACCCAGATCTCCAATCCATGCCAAGGCTGGGACCAACTTTCTCTTCCAAAGCCCTTACCATGCCTGGGGCCAGAAGCCTGCTTCCACTGTCCAGAAAACTGAGGAACCTCCATGCCTATGTTTCATGCTTGACAAGGTCCAGGGCTTATTTCATCATTCCCAGACAGAACTCAGCCAGGATTGCTGGTTTGGTTATACCCCTGGCCCCCACATTGCACAGGAATAGGAACTAACCAGATTGTCAGCCCATTGACTGACAAAACTCACTGTGACTGGGGGCAGCTCAAATTAGTTAGAGGACTTACAGTGGGCTGGAACTTGTCTAATATTCAAAACCCTTAAGCCAGACACTTCCCTTTATTCAGGTGCCTGCTACTCTGCCTTGAGGGTTAATTCATCTGAACAACAGCAGTGATTACTGGGTCCCTGAGACTACTTGGTCAACAAGAACTAATGAGTTGACTAAATGTGCCTCTCTCTTCTGATGCTTTCCAAACTGAGAAACCCCTTTTATGCAACTTAGCATACATTTTGCCCCAGGTATTTCTACATCACTGGGACAAAGGGAGAACACATTTTAATATGGACCCTGAACTACAAAGGAGAAAAAGAGCTGCCCTTGTTCTTAGTCCAATCCTGATTGGAGTTAGCAGACCTAGCTCAGCAGCCATGGCACATTAACCTTTATCATGGGGATACAAACTTTAAGGAGTTAAATAGACAGGTTGATCAGGACCTAGAGGTGTTAAAAGTTTCTATTTCTGAATTACAGCAACAGTTAGACTTTCTTATGGAAGTGGTCCTACAAAATTGAAGAGGCTTAGACCCACACCCCATGGGGCAGTGGACTATGGATTAGGAGAAACATAATGTCTCTATGCTAATCAATCATAAGTAATTAGAGAAAATCTCACCATGGCTGGGGAAGCATATCTCAAAAATGGAGAGAGAAACAAAAACATGAATCAGACAATTGACACCAGTCTGTTCTCCTGGTCCCCCTGGCTAACTACTCTGTTATCAGCACTGGCTGGGCCTTCTGTTTTCATTCTGATTGGATTAAGAGTAGGGGCCTGAATCTTAAACTGTATGGACAATTATGGAAAATGAAAGATTAATCCAATCAAAGTAATAGTACTCAGAAACAACAACAACACTTTAGAGCATGGTGAGTCTACAATGTGACTCATTCACTAAGACAGGAGGGGAATGTTACAGAGCAAACGTTCCTCCATCTTGTCTCAGCTAGAGCTATCTTTGGTTTAACCAAACTGACACCCTCTCCTGCCTTGAAAAGTTCCATGGGAAAGAACCGAAAACTGTTCTAGAAATTCTGGGTCAAACTGCCCCAGCTAATTGCCTGTTTTTGGCTTTTGACAAATGTCTTGCTTGCTTTACATCTAGCTGCAACTGCCAACCAGAAGTAGTTTTTCCTTTGTTCTTTGCCTTTAAAGGCTCCCTGGAAAATGTAATACAAACTGTCTTTCAATTTGAACTTTGGTCAAGGTGAGTGATCTTTGGGTCTCTACCCTGCAACTAGAGGAAATATTTATTGATCTTCAACTTTTATTTAATTCTTACACCAAAATTAGAGACTATAAATAATGATTAATTTAATCTACTGGAGAGATTGATATTCAGAGACATTGAGTATATTGACTAAGACCCACTTAGAAAGTAATAGAGTAAGATCCTACCTTAATTCTGACTAAAGAGCAGAAGCTACACTATAGGAAATGGCACATTATAGGATTATTTGAAGGATAAAGTATAATACAATGAACATAAAGGCCCTGGTACGTGAACATGGTCAAAATTCAGTAAACACTGGTTCCTTTCTGTAAAACTCAAGTCCTGCAGACAATCTCATGTTGTTAAGCAAGGGGAAAAAAGTGTCCATTAGCATTCTCAATTTCATATTACACTCCTGAGATAGAAAAAATGGAATTCATCACACTATCTGTGTAGCTTAGAAGAGCATGCATTTTTACCTTTTATCTGCTGGTTATTAAATCTTACATAATAAAATTAAAGATCTCACTACAGATTCAATCCCTCATCCAAAAGACCAAAATAACAACTGAGAATCAATAGAAGGGACCAAGTTGGAGATTTTGATATAGCCACTGTGGTTGCCTTTCTGTTAATGTTGCATAGTCAAAGAACCATGCCATGCTAAAAATAAGTATGTTGTTCTTTGCCTTTAGTCCAGTTACACACATACACACACACACACACACACACACACACACACACACACACACACACACACTGAATTTCAAGCCTATTTCTTCATTTTCCTGATCCACAGTCATACGCATTTTACTTCTTACACCTATCTCATTGTCTTAGTTAGGGTTGCTACTGCTTTGAAGAGACACCATGACCATGGCAACTCCTATAAGGAAAACATTTAGTTGGGGGTTAGCTTGCTTACAGTTTCAGAGGTTCAGTCCATTATCTTCATAATGGGAAACATGCATCCTGCAGGCACACATAGCGCTGGAGCTGAAAGTTCTACAACTTGATTCAGAGACAACAGGAAGTCGACTGACTGTCATACTGAGACAGCTTGAGAAAAAGACCTCAAAGCCAGTCCCCATGGTAACACACTTCCTCCAACAAGACCACACCTACTCCAACAAGGCCACACCTCCTAATAGTGCCACTCCCTTTGAGAGCCATTTTCTTTCAAGCCACCACACTCATCATCTATGGATCCACTGACAAAGTGTCTAAGAACAGCACATAACAAGACGTCTTGTAACACTAAATATGGCAGCCAGGGTCCTTGAATACAGTAGCTGAGTTCCCAAGATTCCCTGTGTCTGTTGAATCACTATTAAAATGGTCATCAGTAGAGTCTGGAAACACTGAGGAAATTTGGATTTTGAGTTCTGAATGTTTAAATGATAATTAGGCCCAGGGTATGTATGTAGCTCTGTGTTCATCTCCAGAGAGTCCATTTCAGACTAATAAGTACCTATAAAACCCTTCTATGTTTATGAATGAGTCATTAGTATAGTCTTCATTAGTTTGAATTCATATGATAAATTCACAGTTTTACACACCATACCACAAACACAGGAATATATCACACAACAATGTGGCCATATATATCAAAATATGAGATCCAAGACTAAAAGCACAAGAACTGGTTACTGTGAGTGTGATCTGTTCACTACAATGAAGATTACTTCTACCCTTAATCAAGTAAGACATTCCTTACATCCATTTTCTAGGAGTTTTAGTCAGCTATTTTTTCTCCTTTTTTATTTAGAAACAATCATTTTACATATCAATCCCACCTTCCCTGTCCCACCCATCCTCCCATGCCCTCTACCAAGCCCCCCCAGTCGAACCTCCCACCCACTCCCTAAGGACAGTAAGGCCTTCCGTGGGGGATCAGTAAGTCTGTCACATCATTTGGGGGAGATCCTAGGCCCTCCTCTGTGTTTCTGGGATGAAATAGTATCACTCTATAGGGAATGGGCTCCCAAAGTCCATTTGTGCTCTAGGGATAAATAATGGTTCCACTGTTAGAGGACCCATAGACTGCCCAGGCCTCCTAGCTGGCATCCACATTCAGAGGGTTTGGTTTGATCCAATGCTGGTTCCCCAGCTTTACAACTGGAGTCCATGTGCTCTCACTACGTCAGGTCAGCTGGTTCTGTGGGTTTCCTTCAGCATGGTCTTGATTCCTTTGCTCATCCCTCCTCCCTCTGTACAACTGGATTCTAGGAATATGGCTCAGTGCTTAGCCCACAGCTAAGCTATTTCTGATGAATTTTTATACAATGAAAATTAATCCAAAGTCTCTGCTATGGATCAACAACTTCCATTATAGCCAGCAGCATCTCACTATTGATTTATTGCATATTCTTTCTTACCTTGATATACCTTGGCTTCTTGCTAGAAACTTCAGGAGATACACGCTGGTTCCATGTTATGAAGTAAAAGAGCCAAATCCACAGTCAAAGGGAAAGGCAGGCACAATTTCACTTGTCATTTTAAAGCAATCTGAGACCTCATTTCCAGACTTCAGCTTTCTCTTAAGCTTGGATGTCTGGCTTCCTGGTTTGCTCTTCAAAAGTTGTCATTTCTCTCACTTTAATGCAATCCCTGAAAAATGCCAACTTAGCTGGACTTTTTACTGACTCCATTTGAACAGAAATCTATTTTACCACCAGTCAATGGGCTTAATTTGTCTTCATGACAGCAAGTTAAAGAGCACAGTTGTATACCACAAGGAGGAACATTTAGTGGAGATGAATAGTTTTAAATCTACAAAGGATTCTGGGACATTAGTTCATTTTGTTTCTCTGAGTTTTAAACATTAGATACTTTCACTCTTTATTTTAATGGATACCTATTTAACTATTCTCTGCAAAATAGGTTATGCAGTTTAGGTTGTATAGCAGCTATTGGACATCATAAAATACTTCCTGGCAGTGTGAGATTTACATAAGAGATATCAATTTGTTCCTAATATTAGTATGTTCATGCTCAGATTCTATAGCTTCATTTGAGAACAGGGTGAGATGAATGCCAGAACATCAGATCCCATTGCTCTCTGTAGTATGTGTGTTGTAAGGTACATTTAAGCTTTACAACAAAAATGATATAAACTGGCTAGATATATAAAAAAGTGCTTATTTACTTTTATGTTGTCTGGCAACTGGAAAATCCAATATCATGGTACCAGTAGATTCATAATCTGGTGGGGGCCTGCTTCCTGTCTCTTAGATGGACATCTTCGTGATGTATCATCACAAGATGGAAGAATGAAGGAACTCTAGGAGGTCCCTTTAATAAAGACAATATCTATCTTTATGTTCTAATCACCAACTGAAGGCCCAACTGCTTAATAATATCTCAATGGTAGTAGGATTTCAATGTATTAGTGGCAATGGTTATGCCTTCAGTCCATACAGCATGTTAACAATAGCATGTCATAAATAATCTATGTAAATATTTACATATCCTATGCTCTATTTTACATATTTTAATTTATTTCTAATTAAAAGATTACATTATTCCCACTTCTTTTCCCCTATCCAACCCCTTTCAAGTTGTCATTGTACCCCTACTCTCAAAGTCATGGCCTTTTATTCTTTATTATTGTCATATGCATGCATGAGTAAATAAATATATGAATACATGCTGCTGAGAAGTTTCAGTGTCACTTATATGTATATGTTTTAGGGCTGACCACTTGGCATTGGATAACCAATGGGGAGGGAGGGCTCGTACTTGGAGAAGACTAATTCTCCCTCTCTCAGCAGTCATTAATTTCTTATAGCTTTCCATAGAAGTAGGGATCAATGAGAGTTTCTCATCCAAGGTAGGATGTCAAATAGTATTGAAATTTTTCAGGTCTTGTTTAGGCAACCATACTGTTGAGATTTCATGGGAAATCTCTAGCATACCTAGAAGACACAGTCTCCAGAAGATTGTCTGGTCCTCTCTCACACACACATCTCTGCTGAATTTTCCTGAGCCTGATGTGTACAATTGTGTTATCAGACATATCCACTGGGACTGGGCTTCCCTCAGGCAGTTGATCTCTGCATTTTGATCAGTTATTGTTTTCTAAAATTGCCTCTCTGCTCCAAAAAGATGATGAATTCCCATTTAATTTGCTTCTTATGACATGGAGAATGACATTTCTCATTATCAAGGCATTTTTATTAGCTGCCTGCTTAAGAAAAGATACAGTTTAAGGAAGAAGAAAAGAAGACACATGGAGGTGAAGAAATAAAAGGACAAAGTAAGTCAATGGAAGAGGAAATTCTGATCTTGTCATCATACACACTCAAAGCTCCCCTGTTGGGAGCTGGCAAGACAGACTTATTCTGAGACTTTGTATTTCGATGTGACTAATGTCATAAAATATTCTTCACCTAAAATCAGAGTGGAAATGAGGAAGATGAATAACTCAGTCACAAAATTATACAATGTTCTGTTTCTGTTTTAGTGGCTCTTAACCTTTGGATAGAACTTGGAGGATCTGTGGAAAAGGGTCAAAAAATAAATATTTCAAAATATTTTTAACCTTTCATAAAATGTAGTACTGCATTCAATTATAAATTTAGAAAGGATATTAGTGATAGCTGTCATTTTGTCAGAAATAGCACAAATATTTTTAAACCACTTACGATTGTCACAGATATCTCAAAATATTGCTTATGCTTATCTCTATTTTGAAGTAATGGCAGTTATTAAGCTTATTTATAAATTACAAACTATTTTTCTATATAGAGAAGCTTGGGCAGCATAGCCCATCAACTAGTGGCTAGTTCCTCAACTCATAGCTGTGCAGTTGAGCAGTGAAGTCATGTCTTGTCATCCTGCTTACTTAGACAATGACTCTACTTTGCTATTTATCCCCTCTTACAATTGTTTGGTGACCAACTTGGAAGATATTGAAAACTCAAATGCTGAAGTTTTACAACTGTAGGCAGTTAAGTTTCAATTCCTAAACCTAAGATTAATAATTTATAATTTATTAAATTTATATAGGACACAGAAAACAAGTAGCTAGCCATAACATGGAAGTGTGTGTGTGTGTGTGTGTGTGTGTGTGTGTGTGTGTGTGTGTGTGAGAGAGAGAGAGAGAGAGAGAGAGAGTACCAGGCATTGATTGGGGAAGTCCTTCTGTGTATATGTTTGTCTTATTGGTTGATAAATAAAACACTGTTGGCCAACTGGGAAGCATGATAGGAGGGACTAGGAGAGAAGGATTCTGGGAAATGTAGTAAAGGGGAGTCACCATGTGATCCCAAGAAGAGAGGATGAATTCTGCTGGTGTCCTGGATAAGTCTTATAAAATTTATAGATTAATGATTATGGCTGATTCTTAAGACAGAGCTAGAAAATAAGAAATCCTAATCATTGGCCAGCAACACTAATATACGACTCGGTGTGTTATTTGGGGGCAGCTGGCAGAAAGAGTTATTGTTACAAGGCATGTGTATGTTTGCACATGCAGGAATGTCCAGAGACCAGAAGTCAAGGCTACTTAAAATTCTATTATTTATTTTACATATCAACCACAGTGCCCCTCCCTTCTCTCTTCCTGTTCCCTCCCGTCACCTCATTTCTACACACCCCCTCTATCCACTCCTCAGAAAGGGTAAGGCCTCCCATAGGAGTCAACTAAAAATATTTTAAAGTCAAAGTTTCACTTAACTTATACATATTCAATCCTGATTTACCTTTATTATCAACTTGACACAGTGCAGAATCTTCTAAGAGTCTCAACTGAGGACTTGCCTAGATCATGTTGCTCTTTAGGGCTATCTGTGAGGAATTGTCTTGATTATTAATTGATATAGGAGAGCCCTCTTCACTGTTGACTACAGCATTTCTCAGATGGGGTCCTGATACACAGAAAAGAGATAAAAATCCTCTTGGGAGTGAGAAAGCCAGAGAATCAGACAGCAAGGAGCATTTCCCCACAGCTTCTGTGTCAGGTTTCTACCTGGAGTTCCTGCCCTGGCTTCCCTCACAATGACTTGTGACCTGAAAGCATAAGCTATAAATAACAAACCTTTTTCTCAAGTTGTTTTTGGTCAGAAGGTTTTCAGTATGTTCGAAATGGATTATCTTGATATTCAATCCATGAACACAAATGTATGCACATTGCTACATTACAGACATTTTAATCTCAGGGTAAAAGTGTTTTGATATAATCATCATCTTTTTCAACCCTGGAACCAGGTTTTTTTGCATTTTAATATGTTACCTTTAGAAGACATTTGTGAGTTTCAACAGACTACCCAAGGGAATCTGTATGAGTTTATGACAGGTGTTGTGACCACTTTTCACAAGCTTGATTGACACAAGTTCATTATCTTACAAATTTGGAGATCAGAAGTTGGAGGTGGGTGTCGTGCTGCTAATCAAGTTATAGGTACGGCTGCACTCCCAGAGGCTGAGGGCAGAGTTTGTTTCCTTGTATTTTCCAGTTTTGAAAGATGACATTTCTGGCTCTTGCCTCCTTCCAGCAATCTGTTCTCTGCTCTCATCACTTTCTCTCCTCCCACCATCCAGCCTCTCTGTTTCAATTACAAGGGAATCTATAATTATGCCAGACTACCTAGCTAACAACAATGACAAGGCTTAATGACAGCCACAGTTTCCTTTGCATGTAAGTTAACATATAAAGCCCAGAACATCTGTAAAAGGGCTGCCTGTGCCCACTGCACACATGCATGAGCATGCTGGAATGCCTACGGTAAGAACTTTGTTCAGTGCCATCACCCACCCTGGTATTACAAAGTTATCAAAAACGTCTTCCATAACTGCAAATAATATGCCATGCTTTTTCATCTCCTTGAAACAATCTCACTTAGCAAACAACTACTCATCAAGTCCTTATGTTTTGGCTCATGCTCTATGGAGTAGGATTGAACTGTAGCCACCAAACCTGTGGAATAAGAAAAAAAAAAAAAACTCAATGGAAAATGGAATTATATGCAGGTCAAAGAAATTGAGAAGTCTCAAACTGATACAAAACCGGTACTATGTATTTGATAAATCAAAGTGACATCAGGAAAATAATCATCTTATATTCCTCCGAGATACCAGCTTGAGAGCTTCAGAGAACAAATTTGCAAAGCATATCTTTTTGCCCAGAAGAAACAAAACTAGAGAATCTGTCCTAGAATCAAAGCCAGTGCTAACAGGCAAAAGGAGCATTACAAAAACTTGTTAGGAGACTTGAGTTTTATTCTCATTTTTCTCAATTAGCCCTGCAGCAGGAGACAACATGGGCAAAGGCCTTTCTCTCACATGGAGGGTCTTGGACTCCCGGTACGTTTCTTTAATATTTTTAGGTATTTAGGAACCTGAAACAAAATGCACAGCACAGTCTAAAGTGTATCTAGCTGATCAACTGAAGCCATTTCTCCGCTTCTGATCACACATGTATTCTTCCCCACCCCCAAGCAAAGAAATGATGACCCCCAGGGTTTGCCCAAGAACCTGCCTGTTTTAACAGCATAAAACAGGTCCCCAGCCCCGAATTTATAATCTCTCCGTTGTTTCCTTGTAAGTACCAGGTTCTACAGTGTTTCAAATTGTAAGATGCCTCCTCCTCTGGAAGATTAGTAGCCACTATCACCACATAGCCAGCCATACACTCATAATATTCCAAACATTTAACTTGTTTTTTGGACTTCAAAGCTCTCGAATATCTCAGTTCATTACATCATAATTTTACTCTTTTATAATAATAAAATGTTACATGTATCCCTGTATATACACATTAGTACAAATTCATTGTATCACAATGCTACATCTTATAAAGACAGACAGAATGAATGTGCATTTCTGCTGCTCTCCCCACATACACGGTTGCAGTGCTCTGGATAATACAGGAAAAGTTTTCAAATACTTTTCACCTTGTTCCTTTCTTATTACAAAGCTTTGCAGAATTCATTTCACTCTAAAATAAAAATCACATTATTATTCTCAAAATAAAATTATTTAATAGAAAAAAAACTCTCCGGATAGTTTTAAACACTTATGTAGAATTGTGGTTTTTAAATCAAATGTGATGCTTTCTGGAATCCAACGGACTTTAATAGCCAATTTTTGTCCTCATTCTCATTTACATACAAATTCTTTTCTCCTACTTAAATGCCATCAACTTATCTTAAATTAGTAGTGAGGTGGGAAAATAGGGAAAGTGGAATATTCTAGGAGATAAAATAATTATTGCTTTTATGGTTCGGTACAGCTAATTGTCTTTGGGGCTGTTCTTTTTAACAAAGGAAGCCTGGAAGCGGTCCTCTGCCTGGCTGCCTGTCAGTAGGCACATGAAGGCTGCATAATCTCATGTAACACATTTACAACTTTCTCCAGTGAGCATCACCCAAGTGGTAACCAGCTAGGATAATTTTGGTCCATGGTAAGACGTGTGACATGTGCATCTTTTATTACTCTTTACCAAGAGAACTGTTTAAAGAATCAGAGTTACTTATAATGTGTAATTGGAGTCAGGAAACCTGAGTCCTCCTCTCAGGTGAACAACTACTTCTGCTAACCAACTTTGGGACCCCAAGTACAACAGCTTCCTCCTAGAGTGATCTCATTTGGTAATCTTCCACCCATTCTGTCATTCTGGGAAACTATGATATTTTATTTTTTAACTTTTTAACATTTATTTCCTTGGTGTACATGTATGTGCACATTATTGAATTTATTCCTGATGATACAGAATTAACTTCCTTACCTTTGTGGAGGTCAAATGACAACTAGTGGAAGTCAGTTCTGTCCTTCCACCATCTGGGGCCCATAGATGGAACCTTGGTAGACTTGGTAATTGGTTCTCTTACCCAATAAGCCATTTCACTTGCCTCTCCACTTTATCTTTCACTTTATTATTGAGTATAATGTTTCTTATAAAGTTTAAAACTTCGAGTGAAGCATCACTGATGTGATAATACTCTTTGTACAGTAGACAGAACTGAAATTTTCTTAGTGGCTCCCAACAGATTTCCTCACTGGAGAGGCATGGACACAGAAACCATGGTCAGACTGTAAGCTACTGTGTTAAGTGCAGTGGGCTATGATAGATTCACCATCATGGAGGCAAAAACAAAACAAAACAAACAGCAATAAAACATTTAAAAAGCATAATGTCTACAAGAATAAAGGCAGGCATGACTCCAGGGCAATCTTTCCATAGACCAAGTCTCACTCCTCAAATCATTAAGAGCCAGGGGATTGAAACTCTGATGGGAACAGTGAGATCAAAACTTAGGGATCCCTCTTCTAAAACAGCCAAATAGAGAATTTTTTTACCATGCAGCTCATACTATCCTGTCTCAACTTTTCAATGCTACCCTTGTGCCAAGCCATAAGTCCTATGTGAGGGAAAGAACATGTCCTATCTTTGTTTCTCTTTTTTGGGGGGAGTTTGTTTGTTTTCCTTAGTGTTACTGAGGGGTAGTATTTTTGTTTTGTTTTGTTTTTATCATCTGGTTTGTTGTTTTCAGTGGTTGAGATTCAGCTCAAGGCCTTGAGCATGCTCTGTCAAGGAATGCCATTCCCAGTTCTATTCTAAAAAAAAAAAAAAGAAAAAGAAAAGAAAGAAAGGAAAGAGAAGGGAAGAAGGAGGGGAGGGGAAGGGGAAGGAGGGGAGGGGAGGGGAAGGGAGAGGAAGGGAAAAAGACAAGGTAAGAAAACACTTAGTTTGGTGCATTGACACTGGAGTTACATTTAATTTTCATGCGTCACAAAATGCTGCTGTTGTTTAACTTCTTCCAAATGTGTAGAAGTATGAAATCTGCTCCTTGATTCCAGGCTGTAGGTCATAGACAGTGGGACAGAACCGGTTTTTGGATCATCATGACACTTACCAACCTCTGCTCTAGAGTGAGAGACAGCAGCTGCAGGTTCTTCATCTCCAGGATAAGGAAGTAACTCCAGATATCCTTAATTGTCAGGAGAGTTGTTAACTGTCTCTGGCTGGGCAAGCAATGTTTGATTGCATTTAATCAGGTCCTCAAACAGCAGCTGGGACCTCAGGACACTTAGATTATAGGCAAAGCAGCTTGGAAATATAAATCAGTGCAGTCTCTAAAACGACAAGTTTGATGACACTGGTCAGTGTATTCCACACTAAATAAATAAGGAGACAGCGTTAGTGTAACACAGAAGTGCCTTACTTAACACATCTATAAGACAGTGTAAAGCGAATCTCTAAGTCTTCAGCTGAGACAATAACCTTGAAATATGAATTGGATTTGAAAAATCATAAAGGTTGCACAAAAGAACTACTTAAGAGTGAGGACACAGAGGCAAGAAAATGTTCTGTGAGCTCTCGATGACTACAGAGAAACCAGCTATGTGTAAGAAAGCTAAGTTATGGAGAACCATGACTACTACTGTATTCCCACCTAATTCACTGCAGAATCACCACAGAGGCCAGAACCTAGGAGCAAGCATGTGTGGGAGCTCCTCTGTCGCTGGCGGGAAATGCTGAGACATGAGACACGGGACTCACCCAGGTACCAAAAGCCTGAGATGCCAGCAGCTGAGGACAAGACAATCCAGACCACCAGGAGGCTGCAGGGAGGGTTACCTCTCCCACAGACAAGCAGGGAGCAAAGCTACAGTGGCAGAGGGTGGGGGAGATAATTAAAGCACAGCAGAAGCTAGACTATCTTCAAGGAAAGATGAAAATTAAGAAAAACCACTAAATCAATTGAGCTCTGTCGGCCTTTATAACCTGAGGAGTGCTTTCTGCCCCCATCCCCCACATAGGTCTGTCTTAGTCTGTTTAGTAACTACATCAAAATAGGGACTCCTAGGCTGGATGGTTCACAGTTCTGAAACCTGGGAAGTCTAACATCAAATTGTCTGTAGATGCTGTGACTGGGGAGGAACGGCTTTCTCACTCATATGGAGCCATCTCTGCCTGGTGCTCAGAGGGTGAGACGAGCAAGGCAGACTTTGGGGCCTCTTCTAGAAAAGCACTAATCCTGGCTTCATCCTAAATGCCTGCCAAAGGCCCCGCCTCCCTAAATCATCACACTGGGGCTGAAAACTGTGGGATCCCTGTGTGGTCTCAGTGTGGCCAGTACCGGGCTATAAGTCCAGAGCTATTCTTTACAAGGGAGAAGCCCCTGGCTGGGAACATCTAACAGGGCTTTTCATGGGTTTATTTCACACATACTTTTTCATCTTCAGAGTGAGATGGTGATGCAGTGTCTTGATCAGAGGCCTCATCACCTTAGAAGCTAAGGCTTAGATGAGAAAGCAAAAGGAGACAGCCACCCGCAAGGCCTCACCAGGTTCTTGCACCAAGCAGAAACAGTGTGTAGTCAAAATCCTGCTTCAGAATAAAGAGGAGTCCTTGGCCAGTGTCCTTTCAGAGCTTTAGAACTGTGTGGAAAAGAAAATTCCCATATTGGTATTGTGAAAGCAATCCAATGAGCCAGAGGGAGAGGCCCCTCCGGATAACTCCCAGCATGAAAGCAGCATCTGTGCTGGCACCAGTAAGGGTGAAACCATCCAGGGCTATCCATCCTGCTTCCTTACATCGTAAAATGATCATTAGTTGGAGAGAGGGAACAGTTTTTGTCCACCTGGGATTATGCAATTAGACACAGTCTGAGAGGCTTAATGCCTTTTTGCTAGGCAGCCATAGGGATGAAAAGCAAGAAATGATAAAGACCAATGAGGGACAGCGTTCTGCTGGCATCTAGTACCCCAATGCTCTGAAATGCTTAGAATTCATTCACTGAGCTTCCCTGAGCCTGCCTCCAGCTGCATGGTCCTAAGATTCAGTCCTGAGGTTGGCCATGGCTAAAAGGAAAGTGACAGCCTTGACTATCATTCCAGAAAAAAAATAAATAACTGCATATGACTTTTACTGAATGAAAGAGACTGCTGGTGCTTAGATTGCCCTGCTCCATTATGTGACATTTGACTTGGAAGGGAAAAGAAAATGCAAAGGGAAATGTCACTGTGAGTTTCCTGAATGTTTGATTCTCCAGGAGAGGTAACAAAGAACAGTCACTAGGCCTTCTCTCCCTTTTGTCTGCTACTTGGGCTATATTGGCATGCCATTCACGGATTGAAATGACAGGAAATGAATTTTAACAATGGCATGCTTTGGAACAAGGCTGAAAATCACTGGTCCAAGAACTATATTATCGGATAATGATGTGTCTGACAGAGCTTTTGTCTCTGATAATATGCCCTCCACAATCACTATCAGTGACCACTCGTATTCTCGTCCACACTCAGGCTACACAGAATGCATACATTTTCTCTGTAACACTTGCATACATGTAAATATCAGTGCACATCCTGTTCCCTTCTTCCAGACCTCACAAGTGGTTTGTGATGGTTTTACTGTGAATTACGTTCATAATTTATCAGTTTCCTGGTAGATATTATTCCAGTGTTGTTTTTCAGTTAGAGTCCTTAAAGACTAAATTTAGATATAGAAATTCTATTTCAAAACAGAAAGTTAATTTCTAAGATCACAGAGATAACAGGCAAATAGCATGAGTTGCAAAGAAAGACATACTATAAGTTCTGGAGGCTTCATTGTTCATTCTCCCACCGTAAACATTCAGTTGGAACCCCAAAATGGTAAAACTGTTGTGCCCAGACTCTGAACCCCCAAAACCACCAAGAGACCAGATTCAATGAAAAATCAATTTTAATTTATGAGTTAACTAGAGTTAACTAGGGTCTTCCATTTATCTGACACAGAGCATGGAGAAAGAGGGACCAGGAGCAGCAGCAGGGCAGAGCATATATTAGGGGTAGAGCAAGGGAGTGTCTGGGAGTCTGCTAGTTGCATAGCAACAGTCTCAGGATTGGTGCACCTCCGGGCTTGGGCAACCTGTCCTGAGTTGATTGGTCAGCTGTAGCTGCAGAAAGGTTACTATACCTAGAAGTCCTCCCAGGGCAGTTGCTACAGCCTGCATTCCATTGTTATCAGTAAAGCACATCCAGAGCCCGCCAGCTAACTTCTGATAGGTTCCTTGACATATGAAGGATATCTGACTTCCTAGTGATTAGGGCAAGGTCAGGGGGCTCAGCACATGTTGCTGAGTCAGGGGCCTATGTCTTGTTGAGTCTTTTCCGCAGCCTGTCATGGCTGTCAAAGCAGGGGACTTTGGGAACAACCATTGTTCCCCAAAAATGTGAATTTACTGATAAAAAAAAAATACTTCAATGGCTACAGAGATGACTCAGCTATTAAGAATTCTGTTCCTCAGAGGACCCACCAATGTTCCGAGCACAGCAATCACATTGAGCTACTCACAGCTGACTGTAACTCCAGGATTAAAGAATCTGACACAATCTTCTCGACTCCACAAGCATCTGCACTCATATGTACACATTCTACATAGAAATGTACACATGTGCACACACACACACACACACACACACACACACACACACACACACACACACAAACACACACCAAACACATACATACACACACACTCATACACACTCAAAAATAAAATTAAAAAGTTCTGGTTTAATTCATAATAACATTTTTAAATTATGGTGTGTGTGTGTGTGTGTGTGTGTGTGTGTGTGTGTGTGTGTGTGTGTGTGTTTTGCCTTCATGTATGTCTAGTATATAGACAAGTAGTATATACTTGTGTGTCTGGTGCCTGCAGAGGTCAAAAGAGCATATCATATCCCTGGGACCTCCGGGTACAGGCAACTGTGAGCCAACATGTGGGTGCTGGAAATAAAACCTAGGATCTATGGAAGAGCAGCCAGTGCTGTTAACCACTGAGCCATCTCTCCATCCCCAAAACATTATCAGTTAAACCAAGATGTCTATTTGTTGAAAACTAAACTTTGTTAACATGAAGAAGAATGTCTCTTTTTGCCTTATGTTGCTATGGCAATCAACAAAACAATCAATTAATTTTAGTACAAGGACATGTGATGGAGCCTGAGTCACTGCAGATGTGGCTAATTGAAGTATAAGGGAAACATTGTTAACTTTAGACACTAAGTGTGGATATCCAAGATACTCGGTCACTGTGCTAGAACTATGTTAACTCCTCTGGTATATAAATTATGTTCCAATTCAGAAGAAAAATGACACAAATATTTAAAATTAATATTTTTCTTAGAAGTAATTGGTGGAGGACATGGGGTGGGAAGTTGCTCAGTGGTAGGGCATGTTCCTGGTACATACAAGGCATCAGGGTCATTCCCAACAGCAACTCTACCTCCACCCCCAAGTAAAGAAGTAATTGAGACGAAGCTAGCAAAAATGCACAAGAAGAATAGGTTAGGACAGGATCAATTTCAGGTGGTATTTATTCATTCAGTCTATGCCAGCCATTGTGCCAGAGCCTGAGATCACGAGAATGGACCAAGGATGGTCCTGCTTCCTCTTACCTTGAGAAAACAATTTCTGTGAAGGAGTTGAATGTTAATTCTGTTTTTCATTCTGGCCTCACTCCTAAATTCTGCCTCCTAGGAAGCCATTAATTAACATCAAATGTCACAAGTGTCCTTCAAACCTCAGCTTCTTCCCCATCTAAACCAAACTGGCCTCCTAGAAGAGAGCTCACAAAATAATCACTGCGGCTTCCACTGGCTTACCTTCAGCTCCTCATGTTTTCTCTCAACACCATTACTTCAGAGATAGCTTTCCATTCATTTTTTTCTCCATCTCACTGTCCTTTACCAAATTTAAGTCCTCATAATCTTGCCTCATCAGTGTCTTTTCCAATCCCTTTCCCCTTCCTCCACTGTCAGTGGTACTAACAGTGTAAAGGCTATCTTCCTCAAACATGAGCACCACCTCTCACCACCTGTTCAAACCCTCAATGATATAGAATATTGCTAAGCTATGAGTAACATTTTAGCCCATTTTAATTTAGTTCAAATTAACATTTGGAATCTATGTACTATACTGTCATATCCCATCATGTTGAACTACATTCAATTCTCCCAAGTGCAAGTTAGATATTCACATTTCCATACATTTTGCTCATTGGTCCTCACACCAAGAATTTTGTCAGCCTTCACCAAACTGTATTCTCTAAGTGAAAACCCTGATCTTTGAGGAAAAATCAGAAAGTGGGGTAAAAATCAGCCATATTGTGGTTCAATATTGGCAAAGCTGAAGACAAAACTACAAACCTTATTTTGGTTATATTTGCAATCACAGCTTTGGGGGTGGGCTGAAAAAGACAATTGAGAGTTCAAAGTAAGCACTGTCCTGGGATGTCAGTGAGATGTGGTTTCAAAGACTGGTTCACGATTGATTGATTGATTGACTAACTGATTGATTGAGTGACTGATAAATAGAAAATCCAATATGTGTGTGTGAAGGGGCTTTGAAATCTAGAGGGTTAGGGCACATACAGAGCTCATGAAATTTAATTAGGAAAAATAGATGCACCTTGTATCGAATCTGTAAAATAATCATACACAGTAATTCTTGGATAATTGATTCTTGGGGGCATAGCATCTTATGCCCAATGAATGATTGACTAGCATGGACCTCTGCAGGTGAGAATCTGAAATAACACAGCAATATATATACCCCATTGAAGACATGTGATCATGAAATGCCATCTATTATTTTGTTTGTGTTCTCTCTCTCTCTCTCTCTCTCTCTCTTTCTCTCTCTCTCTGTCTCTCTCTCTCTCTGTCTCTCTGTGTGTGTGTGTGTCTCTCTCTCTCCAGTGTTTCTCTTTGTAGCCCTAGCTTTCCTGGAACTCACTCTGTAGACCAGGCTGGCTTTGAACTCAGATCCACCTGCCTCTTTCTCCGGAGTGCTGGGATTAAGGCTTGTGCCACCACTGCCTAGTGGGAAACTACTTCTTATGTGAACTAACAGTTAGTGGACAATAGACCAGCAAATTGGTTTCAGCTATTTTTGGTTGCAATTGTTTCATGGTGTTCTCATTTTCCCAGGGATGTTCCCAAGTCTAAGATTTAAAAAAAAAAAAGACAAATAAAATGGCTTCCATGCAAGAAAAAGCCTGCAAATAGCGTATGCTACCTCATGTAACCAGGCTCATCTTAGTGTGTCAGGTCACCTTTATCCATTAGTGAGTCAGCACTATTGGAAACACTGAGATATTTCCATTCATCACACTCTCATTCTTGAATGTCTATGGTGTCTATAACCAAGACCCAACCTACCAATGTAGCTCTTTAATCATCAGTGTTGCTTAGGGCCAAGAACTGGAGTAGAGCTGCTCTACTCTTTTACCTAACTCAATTCACACAAAGTCACATAAATGAACAGTCCTCTACATGGAGGCTAATTGTGTTAGGCTCTGGATTAACTGTGCATTAAGCCTCATAAAAAGTGACTTCCAAAACATGTGGCATTAAAAGTCGTATACTTATAAATCTAAGTTTTAGCAATAAAAAGCAACCTTGGAGACCATAATATTTTGTCAGTTTCAAGATTAGTCATAAGAGTGTTCTTTTTTAAATAAATTTTATTTAAATTATAAACAAACTTATTTTACATATCAATCCCATCCTCCCATGCCCCTCAACGACTCCCTCATCCCATCCCCAGGGACAGTGAGTCCTTCCATGAAAAATCATCAAAGTCTGTCAAGTCATTTGGGGCAGGGTATAGGACCTTCCCCATGTATCTAGGCTAAGATAGTATCCCTCCATGGGAAATGGGCTGCCAAGTCCATTCATGCACTAGGTATACATCCTGGTTCCACTGCCAGAGACTCTATAAATTGCCCAGTGCTCCAAGCTGACACCCACATTCAGGGTACCTGGTTTGGTCCTATGTTGGTTCCCTAGCTGTCAGACTAGGGTCCATGAGTTTTCACTTGCTCAGGTCAGCTGTTTCTGTGGGTTTCACCAGCCTGGTCTTGACCCCTTTGTTGGTCATCCCTTCCTCTCTGACACTGGATTCCAGGAGTTTGGCTCAGTGCTTAGCTGTGGATCTCTGCTTCTGCTTCCATCAGCTACTGGATGAAGGCTCTATGATAGCATTTAAGGTAGTCATCAATCTCATTATAGGGAAAGAGCATTTAAGGTAGCCTCTCCACTATTGCTTAGATTCCTAGTTGGGGTCATCCTTGTGGATCTCTGTACAATTCTCTCGTGCCAGATTTCTCTTTAAACCTATAGTGGCTCCTCTATTGATGTGTCCCTTTTCGTGCTTTCCTCTATTCCTCTCCCCACTCAATCTTCCTGATCCCTCATGTTCTCCTCTCCCCTCCTCTTCTCCACTCCTCTTTCTCCTCCCTCCCTCCCCCATCCCCCATGCTCCCAATTTGTTCAGTGGCCCCTGTCCCTTTTCCCTTCCCTGGGGGACCCTGTATGTCTCTTTTATGGTCCTCCTTGTTTCCTAGCTTTTCTGGAGGTGAGGATTGTAGACTGGTAATCCTTTGCTCTATGTCTAATATCCATATATGAATGAGTACAAACCAAATGGATGGAACTAGAAGAAACCATCCTGAGTGAGGTAAGAGTGTTCTTATAAGGCTTGTACATATTAGTAACTGACGAGTATATTATGGTCAGTAAATTACTATAGCAAGTTTAGTCAACATAAAGTATTTTTCTAAAATAAATGCAACTTTACATGTATAAGTGTAGTAGGTTCTTTACTTATTGGCATACCTGACAAAACAACTTAAGGAATGAAGAATTAATTTAGCACCTGGTTTGAAGGGTGACATCATCTCATGGTGAGGAGACACAGTCACAGGAGGATGAGGAAGCTGGCAGCATTGTATCTATAGTCAGAAAGCAGAGAGAAGAATGCAAGCCCACTCTGGGGCTTCTTCAGTCTGCAAATCCAAAGCCTGCCAAGTCCCTCCTGTCATCCAGTTTCAATGGCCTACAATCCACATGGTCATCTTTATTGAAGAAATTGCTCTGCTTTTCAGACCAGGTTTTCAGTATGGGTCACTTTTCTCATTACTGCTTCTACAGTGCTGCAAACTCTAAGAAGGTTTTCCACAGAATCCTACGGCTCTCTGCCCACCTCTTTACCCTACCCCCATACATGATCATCTAAATATCTGTCTAGTCTTCTCATGTCCATGAGCTGGACAGCCACAGAACTGACCACACTAAACCCAGAGGACTAAGGACTGCCGTGTCTTTTTCTTAATTTTAAACACGTCTACTTTTAAATACACAGATATAATGAGCTCTTCTCAAACATCAAGATTCTACAGAAAAAAGAAACATATGCTACAGAGTAAGTGGATTATGCTGGGATGTAGTTCACTAGACAGTCCTCTCCATGGGCTGGACACAAAGGTTTACTTAGCACATAATGATTCCTTTCTAGTAATCTTGAAAATCTTGTTTATATTACTTACATTTTCACTCTGAATTTTATATCAAATCGTCTTGCCCAAAGTGGTATTCTTGGTCAGAGGCCTTAAATGAATTAAGAATTAATGCAAATGTTGACAATATTGGCCATTTCCAGGGAGCTATTAAACAGGCTGATGCCTGCCAAACAGGCCCAATATGTCACCCTCTTGACAGCATTTTATACACCCAAGTCTCACATACCTGCATGGTGTTAGAAAAAAATGCACCCCCACCTGTACATGCTCATCTCTCTCCTGCATGTTTCTCACCATGAACAAACACACCACACACACACACACACACACACACACAGAGAGAGAGAGAGAGAGAGAGAGAGAGAGAGAGAGAGAGAGGGGGGTTCATAGTAGCACAGAGTAGAACAGCAGTCTTGTGGAGGGAGAAACAATAGGGGCTTGTGGACCCTCCCAGGGATCAGCACCTCCCAGAGTTTGTAGCTTTGAACAAGGGTAATTTTGAAACAATAGTTTTTGACTGGTGCATAGAGATTTTTTTATAGCATAGATTTGTATCTTTCAATTTAATGTATGACAACTTTTGCCCTCTATTGAACCAATTCAGAAGTGTTCCAGAGCTGTTCATATGAAAGGAAGCCTATATTTCTGCTTGACACCACAGGGACTAATAAAAATCTACAAAAACTTCTGAGTACCAGGATTGGCATGCCTCGCAATATTAAATTTCCTTCAGGGTTATGCTCTGTCAGCTATAAACAAAAGAGGGAGAAGAGAAAGATGCCCTGAAGAAATAAAAATACAATAAAAATGAGGACTTGCCTGGACAAAGACTGGTTCCAGGATTCAAAAAGAGGAATCTAATTACCTCTTTTGTGTAAATTATACATGTGAATGATCAGTTCTTATCCATGATGACCCAAAATGAAATCTATTGACCTATATATGTAATTATTAAGCCTGACTTTTAATGTACTACCTAAACCAAATTTAGAATTTTCTATAAACCAAGCTGTTCCACAGAATTTTTTTTAATTCTCAAAAATTCTATCTCTTAGAATGATTTCAAGTGTCTTTTAATTAAATGCAGGGAAATCATTAGATTCTAGGTCCTAAAAGAATTATTAAATTCCCTTCCAATGTATAATTTAATGGCATTGTGCTTTGCTATTCTGCTCTACCATCAATAAGTGATTACTATTTTCTTATTAGATCTTCCCTGAAATATGCAATTTATTTTTAAAATGTTATAGTACTGCAGAGTAATTTTGCTAGGAATTGTTTTCAGTGAATTTGGTGATATGGTTTTTATTAAATGTCAATCTAACCCTTTCACCCTACACTGACTAATTAATGTATATTATTAAGAATCTACCTCTGGGAACTATAACGGCTCATTTCTATTGTCAGCTTTCTTGGATCTAGAATCGCCTAGCAGAACAGCCTCTGGGCACACCTGTGAGGAATCATCTAGATGAACTGAGGTGGGAAGACTCACACTGACTGTGGGTGGCACCACCTATGGACTTGGGTCCTGGAGGACAGAAGTGGGAAAGTTGAGAAGAGCATCACCACTCTTTGCTTCCTGAATGTGGTTGCTATTTGACCATCCACTTCAGGCCCTGCTGCCATAACTTTCCTGCCTTGATGAACCATACCCTCAAGCTGTGAGCAAAAGTCAATCCCTTTTAAGATGACTTTTTCATGTATAGGATCACAGTGATGAGAAAAAGCAACTAATACAAAGATAGATGCTTTTTCATTACAAATAATTGAAATATGGCTAAATATATTTACTGCCTACTAACAATGCTTGAATAAAACAGCCCTGTGACATCAAGACCCACCCTCAGCCACAACACTGACACCCTCAGATGTGACTTTCCAGACAGAATTTGCCATAACTAAGCTGTAAATAGATGCCAGACCTTTCATCTTCATATAGTAAAAACCCAACACCAAAGACAGCCCTTCCACTGCTCAGCCTTTGTGATGGATCTTCTTGGTTGAAAACATGACTATAACTGGAATGAACTATAATTCAAAATTGGAGGGTACACTTGTGATCCTTGAGTCTGGAAGGCACACCTTTAATCCAGGCCACCTTCTACTGGAAGCCTGTATAAGGCAGCAGAAGAAGGCACCTGTTTGCCTTCACCTGTTTGCCCTCACCTCATCAGCACATCCATTCCAATTGAGACACCCAGCCTTGTGGGACTGAGCAGCTACTAGATTCTTGGACTTTCCAGTCATAGCTAGCCATTGTTGGACTGAAGCCTGTAAGTAATTCTAATAAATACAGAGAGAGAGAGAGAGAGAGAGAGAGAGAGAGAGAGAGAGAGAGAGAGAGAGACAGAGACAGAGACAGAGACAGAGAAGAAATCCATTCCATGAGTTCCGTAACTAATACAGCCGTGTTACAGTGGGCAGACAGTCTCTGAGGAAGGAAGGAACTCCAAAAGTTTTCCTGAACATACTGATAGAAAAAGGCTCTCATGTCCCCAGGTCATTCACAGCAGTGGGAAAATGAGTTGTGCTGTTGGCCCTGTAACAATTATGACTGATACTTCTGGGGCCTGTACATAGTGTCACACAACCAGCCCCAAGACTCTATGAAAGAGTAAAGTAACCCAACAATTCCTGTATAACATGTACTAAATATTTTATAAGTACTCTTAAATCTTAAAAATTCATGGCCCATACATTAATAGTTCATAAGTGAAGAAACTGAGGTCTGAAGAAACTCAGAGATTTTTTTCCCCACATTAATTGGCCAAGGTTACTCTGCTCATGACAAATCATATCTGAACAGAGGCCTGCCTGGCCCCACAGTTCCTCTCTATCTCATGCCACCAAAAATAAAACAACGGACAAGCCAGTGAGTCTTGATGGCCACTGATGTCAGGCTCTGCTTGCTATATATGATTGGGGTTTTGGAGTTTCCCTAAGAAAAGATGCCTGTACGTATCTCTAGTACATTTCAAAGACCAGACATGCTTTGGTTCAAAGAAAAACTCTCCCTGGAGTGGAGATGACAGGGGCCATCAGTTGCAGAACAGAGGAAATACTACCCCTTCAGTCTCCTCATAAACCAGAACTGTGTACCTGGGGACCAGCATGGGTCATATGTCATAGAAAGGCCTGGAGCCCAGCCTGGGTCATATGTCATCTGGGGCATCTTTTTGATGACTTGAAAACTCTGTATTATTTATTGACTCATGCCCAGCTTCACGCCACTTCAGCTTTAGAAGAAATTATTTTTCTATAATTGGGTAGTAAATGATTTCTGAATAACAACGAGAACTTGGAAGAATGGAGAAGTTACATGGCGCAAGTTAATAATGGAAGATCTTCATAATGTAAGTCATTTTTCTCTGGAGTAACACCTGCCGAATGCCAGGTCTGTCTGTGTTGGGTAAGGGAGAAATAGAAAGAGCTGGCTCCATGTTGTCTTAAGATATTTGGATATTAAGTGATAGAGCAGCAACTATTCTCCATACAATTAAAACGTAGCAAAATGTAATGGTTGTAACATGATTCTAATTGTGTCTTCTGCTGATATAATCTTAGTCCAATCTCCTAGACTGTGCTCCATCCTCTGTCTGCAATGTTTCAGCAAGGAAGAGTTTAAACCCATATAAATGTTGAATGTGTATATTAGAGTAAACATTTAAAAATAATTTTAATTCAAAATTCACTGAATGAAGTTATATTATTGATAATGAAGTTACATATACTGATAATTGGCAAGAAGTTAAAGAGCAGAGACACTCTTTAACTCTGTGGCTCTGTGTTCCAGGGACGTTTTTAACTTGTGAGCTGATATTTTTGTCTCATTTTCCCTTTTACTTAAGAACATGAATAAAACTATGTTTTTTCAAAGATTTGGTTTTTGCTTTTATTTAGGTGTGTGTGTGTGTGTGTGTGTGTGTGTGTGTGTGTGTGTGTGTGTGTGCGTGCATGTGTGCATGCACGTACACACCACCCATGTGCAGACACTAGTCAAGACCAGAAGAAGGTTCCAGATACCACAGAACTGGAGTTGTGCACAGGCCAGTGTGGGAGCTGGGACCTGAAATCAGATCTTCCGAAAGAGCAATGCCCTGGAAACTGTTTTGAAAAGAAAAACAAAAGTGTTCTGTGATACTGGTGACACATGAAACAGAAATATTTCATAATTTTATGTAAAACAGTGCTAGTTGCTCTGGTCCAAATGTTTTCACCTCTGCTTTTTCCTGCTATGATTTGAAACTAGTTCCAAGAAACTGAGAAAATACATAACAGGTTTCTAGTGTCTGTGGGAAAATAAGAACAAAGAAACCTGCAATATGAAATGATGCAAACATAAATTCAGCTTTTGTACAGTTACTATACCTCAAAGAAAGCTTTGGGGCTGATATTCCCTAAGTGCTTTATATAATAACTAGAGAATTCTGTCAGTTCTATTCTTTTTTGTTTGTTTTGGTTTTGGTTTTTCAAGACAGGGTCTCTCTGTGCAAAGTTGCGAGCAGTCCTGGAATTCACTCTGTAGACTAGGCTAGCCTGGAACTCACAGAGGTCCACCTGTCTCTGCCTCCCAAGTGCTGGGATTAAAGGCATGCGCCACCGCTGCCAGGTCCATTTTTTATTTTTTTATTTGTTGTTATTAGCTGTTAAGGGTGTTCTTAACTTTTGGGGGTGGTGCTAGTTAATAGTAGGCAAGCATGGAAACAAAAGTGTAGCCAGATTTCTTGTCAGATTATCTTTAGACTGCCAGCCCTAAATAATGACCTGGAGAGCTATGCTTAATTAACTCATATTTTTAATCTACTTCCTGCCACTGCCACATGGCTCAGTTACCTCTTCTTAGTACAGCACCTCCAACTTGCTCCTAGTCTGCTGGTGAAATTGTGCACCTAGATTCCTCATCCCAGTTCTCTCTCTCTCTCTCTCTCTCTCTCTCTCTCTCTCTCTCTCTCTCTCTCTCTCTCTCTCTCTCTCTGAAGTCCTGCCTATTCTCCCTTTTCTAGCTATTGGCCATTTATCTCTTTATTAAGCCAATCAGAAGGTGCAAACACACATTTTCACATTTTCACAGTGTAATATCCCACAGCACAAAAGTAGGTATTATTATCACTGACATGCATATTTAAAATACTCCATTAAGTATCTACAATGGGCACAGTTCTACTTGGCCTACAGGCAGTGCCTTACATTGTTAAGGGTGAAAGAAAGGAAAGAACTGACCTCCACCAAGCTTTCCTCTGGCTTCCACACACACAACTACACTCACACAGTCATGCACCACACACACACACACACAAAAAGGATAATGATAGTAGTAAGCAATTTTAAAAAAAGAAAGAATACAATACCCTTTAGTCAGGGTGGTTTACAAACTGATACTTGCTATACTATCCTATTTGTTATGATGTAACCGCTTCTCCTTGAAGTTGGCAGGTGGTTGATTACCCTTCTCTGGGGGAAAGTGTGGTTTCAAGACATGAAGTGATGTCCCATGACTGTGGCACTCAGAGCAAGACACAGTTTTAAACCTAAAGTTAGGCTTTCAAACCATCTCACATGGTATAATGACAGGGAAAAATTAGCTGGCAAAATGTCATGCTAGAAACAGCTGAAAAGTCTGATAGCGTCACACTGACTTGCTGACACGTGGGTCTGCGGAGTGCTGCTGGCAACAGATGCTGCTCCAGGCTGTAAACAGAATGAGAGCAGCCCCCGCTTCCATTGGTGTTCAGAGGGCTGGAGCAGGAAGAGGAAGCCTCTACTTCAATGGCCCTGTCCTCTCTTGATGGTTTATCATCTGTTTGTTTGTTCAGCATCTCGATCCTATTATGGAAATGCTGCTCCTATTATCTATGTCTAGAAATGTCAACAAGTGTGTTTTTTAACTTGGGCAAATTTACACCACTTTGAATCTAAAGCTTCATACATGTTGATATTCAAATGAGGGACTTGCAAGCTGTTCACAGGCGGAGAGCATGGTTTTGCTTTTAGTGGTTGTACTTTTAAATGTGATAAGTTTAGTCATTATTTCAACTGCAAATTGATATACCTGTGTGTAGGGAGACACCGTAACCATGCCTCCTAAGGGCTGGCTGCAAGTGTGCCTGACCATGCCCATCAGGGTGTGGTCAAGGTGATGTCAGGGTGACATGGGAGAGGTTTAAACGGCTAGGGAATGCACATGGTAGCTCTCTTTTCCCTGCTGTTTTGGCTTGTTCTGCTTGCCTCCCAGTTTGGCTATCTAATAAATATATATCCTGACCATCACAGGCTGTGTATTAGTTATTAATTGTAATACTTGTGCATATGTATAATTTCATAGCTTTAAAAGCAAGCTCCATGTTCCCCTGGTACATGGAAGTAGTTAGTATATTTCAATTTTGTTTTAAAAGCAAGGTAAAACAAAACAATTGGCTGTTTTTCAAAATACTGAACCTATAGTTAGCATATGACTCCACAATTTCATTACCAGATATATACCCATGAGAAATAAAATACATGTACACACACAAAACAAAAAACAACTGGTACACAATGCTCATAGAAGCACCATCATTCAAATCTCCCCCATAATAAAAATAGCCTAAATATTCATTAGCTGATAGATAAAGAAACAAACTGGTTTTGCAATACAATAGAATATAATTTGATAGTACAAAAAAATGATGTATTGAAACATGGAACCGTATATATGGACCTTCAAACATCCTAAGAGAAAGTATTTAGCTATAAAATCCACACATTTCACATGTCCAGAAACAGCATGTCTATAAAAATCAGTAAGTGGCCAGTGCTCAACTAAGTATAGAAACAGGCCAGTGATGGTGAGCAGGAAGTGATGGCTAGTGGAGGCTGGCTTTCTTTTTGGAGTGTTGACTTGCTTCGACGTGTGATAAAGATGGTGCACTTCTATATTCAAATAAGAAACAACACAACTAGACCATATCTGGTGAATGGAAAGCCCGAAAAGCATGGCCGCATTGTAAAATAAGAAGTTCCACCACCTGCACACAGGAGACCACAGAATATTGGTATCGTTCCCAAAGCAGAGAAAAAGCAGGTCTTTATCTGTGATGCCTGCACATATTTCTATAGGGAAGGTACTTGAGAGTGGGCACATTTCCTAGTGTGTCCACCCTAAGATGCCTCTACTGAATATCTTCAGGAAAGATAATGAGTCAAGAATACATCTCCCCTCCATATAGCTGATCTATGGTATAAAAACAGAGATATGGAACATTCTCAAATGAACATCACAGATACTCCACAGGAAAACACCATTTGCACTTACTGTTGTCATGGGTCACTGAGAAATACAGCTGCCTACAGCTGAGAAGCAAAGAACACTCTGAGCCAGCTAAACTGGGCTGAAAGGATGTAAAGGCTCAGGGGGAAAAAATGCATCACAAACTTAACCCCTTCCTACCCAGAGGATCCCACAGGCCAGCTTCCTCTCCTCAAACACCTCCCCACCCCCATCACTGTGCTTCCAAGACAATAAGAGTACCTGGGCACCAAAGCAGGCCACTTACCCTTCTAGTCTGAACCTCGCTTTAACTCTCCTAGCTTTGACTAACCCACTCTCAGCCTCCTAGGGTTCCACATACTAAGAAAAACTTTCCCCAAAATTTTACTTGTGGCCAAAAAAAAAAGACACTTTTGTAAGTGGGTTAAGACAGATCTGCCCCCAAATTGTGTATCTCAAAAAACATTGACATGGACAGTTTAAATGTGTGAATTTAATAGAGTAAAACTACATAAATACAATAAAGTTGTAAATAAATATGTATCCATATGTGGCGCATGCACAGACATACATATGTGCATGCATATAAATAATTATAATGGGAAACTATATGGGAGGCATGCTGAATGATATATTGATGGATTCATGACACTAATAACCTGAACTATGTGTAACTGTAACCAAGGCATTTATTTTATACCAAGGCATGGGGTGCCACTCCACAGGTGGAAAAGCCAGGTATGGCAATGTGATGGTTATTTCCTCTAATACTGCAGAAGGAATAAAAACTTTCATCCCTAAGAGAGGACAAGGAGGCCAGAAGAGAAAGACCCTGCCTTTGGATGAGTATGGGATGCTAGCCTATAGAACACACATCACCAGACAGAGAGGCAAGATCAGTCATTTAGGGCTCAAGTCCTAAAGATGCAGATGCAAGCATTTTGGTACATTTTTATGAAAACAAACCCAAGATAACACAATGGTTTGATTTTAATCCAGTGGTTTGATGTTAATCTAGTCTAGTAAACACGCCCTCACTCATTGCTCCAAGAGGTCATGTGTCAAAAGACGATTGAAGACTTTCTCATTATAAACTTCCATTGTCCAGGAGATGCCCAGATGTACCTGCTGTACATCATGAACCAAGACCGAAAATGAACACAGCACAAGCTGTCTGTCACACACAATGAAGATTCCTTTCCTAGAGCTACAGGGATCATTGTGTGTAGAGTGCTTCAAGGCAAGCTGGGGAAGCATGTTTAGAAAACAAAGGACTTTTTAATTGCTGCTGACATGAATGAACTCTCTGAAACAACAGCTGTGTCTTGAGATTACATTACAAGGCGAATGAGAGAATGCAGAGCATCCTCATAAAAAGACAAAGCCAAAGAAGCCTTTTATGGCTGCTGAAAAAAAAAAAATCCCAAGGCTGGGATGCCAAATTCCAGTTCCTGCAGGATGTGACAATCATATGTTTACAGAACCAAGCTGCGAAACAACCTACATACATACGTTCAGGAGCTGATAAAAAACAAACTCCAAGTGGGCAGTTTGGAAAAGCCTCTGAAATTAGTTGGCAAGGTTATCTTTGTCCTAAGAAGTTGGTCAGTGGCAGTGACATTGGGCCATTAAAATATTGTCCCAAGAGATTATTTCCTTTCTTTCCGATCACAGAATGTCTAGTCCTGGGTATAAATTATAGACAAAAGAACTCATTTAGAGAAATATTGACCCAGTCATACTTCATAGGTTTATTACCACCCTGAGAGAAATGAACCTTGTGAAGTTATAACTGCTGAACTACAACCAAGATCCTTTCAAAGACAGACCTCAAGGAGAAAGGAAGAGAAGGTTATGGTGGGGGAGGGGGAGAGGGATCAAAAGTGCATCAAGAGGAAAGAGGGGGCAAGGAAACATGTTGGGAGTCAAATCTCAGGGTTTGGCATGAGATCCTAGGCCATGCTTGGCAGGCCACACAGTTAACCTTTACATAGCAGCTCCTTAGAACCTCAGCTCAAGAAAAGAAACAACCTGACCCAGTCCTCCACCCACAGGCTCAGTCACCTAGGCAACCCTCCCTGGACCTCTTACTCATAAACTCTTTACCCTGCCAAACATCCTCTTTGTGACTTCCTAATATCCTGCCTATACCAACACCTGGTGCACAAATAACCCATTCTGCCCCTCCCATATCCTGACTATATAAGCTAGCCTGAGAAAAGCAAAATTTGCCACTTGATCAGAATCCTGTCTTGTGGTCGTTCTTTCTACATCTCTTGTCCCCATTCCCTATCCCTGACTCTCTTGCCCCAGGTTGATGTCCTGCAGGTCGGGACAGAAACAGGGATTCAGTGCACAGAGCAGTAGGTCTGACCTCTAGGTAAGGATGATGTGGAGATCAGGCCCTGCACTGCTCTAAGCTGTTCTATACTGGGTGAAACAGTGGCTTTGGTTGGGGCTGTGCCTCACCCTAGGTGACTCCATTTTAACAAAGCAGCCTGTCGCTGCATTTTGAGCAGAAATGCAGCTCACTGTGCATGTAGATACCATCACCAGTCCAGCTCACCTGTGAGGCATGGGTTGGAAACAACTTATCCTTTGAGTGATAAGCTATGACCTATAAAATAATCAAGATAGATTGCAAGCATATGGGTGCATGGGTGCATTAAAACCATAGCAGGATATATATATATATATATATATATATATATATATATATGGTATGGTTTTATGCAGAACACAAAACAAGCCAATGAACACACTCACCTCAACTCCACAAAAAGGACACCTAACACCTAACATTGAGAAAGTAATGGTCTCCTCTCTGCCAACCTGTTATCTGACCATTCAAGATGTGTGCCAAGGGACAGAAAGAATAATATTCCCAGCAAGTTCCTCACTGCATCACCTGATCCATCACACTGTCACCCATCTCTCCACGTGCCTCTTGTTTCTCAAGGGTCCTTCCATCTCCATTTCTAGGCTCCACCCTGTGGTTTGGCTGGACCTTGGACCCTGTGGCAGGCCTCCTTTCTTTTCAGAAGCTCTCCAACTGAGTTAATATCTGCACACCTGAAGTGACTCTGCATCTGTGGCATTCTCTTGTTGATGCCTCTAGTAAGGCAACTTTAAGCTCCAGGGTCACATTAGCCCTTTTTTTGCCACTCTTGTGTGTGTGTGTGTGTGTGTGTGTGTGTGTGTGTGTGTGTGTGTGTGTGTGTACATCAATTTATGTAGGAATATAGAGAAATCATGTGCACATTCATATATATGGCTAATTTTGGTTGTCAACTGACAGACTTTGGAAGAGGAAATCTCAATGGAGCAATTGCCTCCATCAGATCGGCTTTTATGCGTGTCAATGGGACATTTTTTTATTGCTAACATATATTGGAGGTAGGAGAGCCCAGCCCACTGTGGACAGTATTACAATTCCTAGGCATGTAGACCTGTAATATATAAGAAAAGATGCTTAGTAAGTAGCTTAAAAGCAAGCCAATAAGTAGCATTCTTCCATAGTTTCTGCTTCAAGCTCCTACCTGGAATGGCAGGCCTGGCTGCTCCTTTCAATGACAGGCTACAACCTATACGATAATGTAAGCCTTCCTGATTGTTGTGTTTCCCCTCCCAGAATAGTCTTATTTGTTATGCCATGTTTATTAGATATCCCTAGGATATCTTGTTAGGCCATGTTTGGCAGATATCCCTAAGAGACAGGGTGGGGGGAGGGGGGGTGTCCACAGACACACACACACACACACACACACACACACACACACACACACACACACACACACTTTTTTTTTTTTATTTGGAAGGGAAACTAAGGAAAAGTGGATCTGGAGGAGAGGGGAGGTGGGTGGATGGACTGGCAGGAGTGGAGGGAGGGTAAACTGAGGTCAGGATGCAATGTATGAGAGAAGAATTAAAGAAAAAGAAAAATGTTGTATCACAAAAAAAAGAGTTAAAATAAACCTTTTACTCCACAACTTAATTTTGGTTGTGGTGTCAGTCACAGCAACAGAAAAGCAAACTAGACAACACACACACACACACATACACACAGACGAGAGAGAGAGAGAGAGAGAGAGAGAGAGAGAGAGAGACCTGAGAGTGAATATACATAACTAAAATTATAATAAAAGAACCTATGATTATAATTGGCTGGCTATGAGGGTAAATTTGGGCTTCTTGGTAAAGGGCAGTCAATGAAAGTAATGTAGTTTGTGAATTTATTGTTATTCAATCGTGTCATTGTGAAAAGATACAAACATATTTGTCTATGTTTCTGGCATATCATGCTCACAACAGATGATGATGCTATTTCTAGAGTTCTCTTTGTCAAAAATTCTATTTTAGATATTTTTAGAATAATTATTTTCATTGAAACTGCATACAAAATGCACTGAGAGTGAGTTTTCCCATCAGAATTTCAGGAGGCTCTACAAACTAAGAAGGTTAGAAACAATTATGGCTACAAAAGCTCCCGAGTCCTGATTGTCCTTCCAGGGAGATGTGGGATCTATTTCCCCTCTGTTGAACCTAGCACGTTCAAAGACATTTTGGCTGATAGGAATAATAAGGAATCATGAACTCCAGTTCCAGGTTCAGTCTACCAGAAAACATTGTACCTTGGCCCTCTGAATACCTGAGCTATCCTAATACTGTCCTAAGGCCACCGTAGATAAGATGCCCAAGCAACATGGGAAAGTCTCTGGAGACTAGTTAGAGAGGCTAGGAGCGACAAGGCACCAGAAATTCGAGGGGAGGACCATTTTTGAGCTAGGCCCATTGTTGCCAACTTGATCAGAGATAATCACCCTGTGGCCCTTTCTAAATTCCTAAACCAAAACCTGAAGAAAGATGCGCCCCTTCTCCTGGCTGGCTCTAGCCGGTCTTTCTCTGGCCTGTGATTTTCCTAGTGGCTCTTCTCTTCCGTTTATATGAAATTCCCAGAACACAGATCTGAGAGAAGATAAGCATCCCGCAAGGCTGAGTGAGGGAGATTGCCCAGTGCTTCCAGGATTCAGGCCTGATGAATAAACATCTCATGAATACCCGTTCTCCAGGTCACAGCAGCTTCTGAACACAACAAGATCCTGTGCACCATGGACACCCCTCAGCTTCTGCCTTTGTTGTTCTCCCCCTGCATAAACTCAAGCACCCTAAGAATAAAGTCACACTTGCCGCCCAGTCTGTGGCTCCTCTGAAATTAAATGTCTTTTTCTCACTTTATTACCAGTCTCTCAGTCTTTGGGGAGGGGAGTGGCCAAGCCTAGGTTTGGGGGGCTTTTTAATCTTGGGGCTCTAGCACCAAAATCATGGTGAAAGTAATGTATTAAATCATGCATTTCAAGAGTAACTTGCTCCAGAGGGAAAGATATCAAAATACATTAAACATTTTTAGATGGTTTTCAACTGTTTTATATCACTCAAAACTTTTGGACAGTTTGTAAAATTATAGATTAACACAGCATTCTATGACAAAAATTTTTATAATACACTCTTACATAATTTCTGCCCATTTGTATCTCTAACTAATAAAACAACTCTTCACTATAAAAAGAAAATAACTTGGTGCCAAACTAAAATTAAACATGAAAGTCAGAACTTACGTTTTCAATTTCTCTTTTAGAAAATGATACCTTGCATGAGTCTTAGCTTATTTCATGCCTAATTTCTTCCAAGTCTTTTACCTTCTTTGAATGTGGTGCTTGCTACTGTGTGTCACTGACTTTGCTTCCTTATTAATTACTTAGTTCATATGCTAGTGAGATGGTTCAGTTTTGAAAGGACTCACCAATTGGGCAACTTTCTTAAATAACTACTAGGTATTTTGTTGCTTTTGAGATGATTTCTCATTTTATTCTTGCTTAAGATTGATCTGACTAATTTGTCAGGACATGGGGAAAAAAAACAAAACCTGATTTTTAAAATTTATACTTAGCCCTGTACCTCTTGATGACTTCATACCCTATCTTTCTTTCCTTTGACTTTGCTGTGGACGACATTAACTATAGAAGTTTCAATCTAATTAAAGTGGATATGATTTCCTAGAATTTTCCATCCTTCAACTCACCTGACCAGGAAGCAAGAAACCTCATAACTTTACATCAGCTTTAAGTAATTACAAGTCTGATGAGTGATTTTCATTTTTCTTTTAAAAATATTTCTAATTCCATGTATCTACCAAGGCATCCTATTTATTTGTGCACTAATTTCCCATTTCTGGCTAGAGCTTCCTACAGGCATCCCACTTAAAGAAGCTCTTGGATGGAACTCTGGGCACTGCTCCCCTCCTGAACTTGAGGCAGAGACAGAGAGAGAACACTAAGAATGAGCTTTTGTTTAGGACTGCACCAGTGCCCTCTCCCACCGCGTAAGCGCTCTCTAACTTAGACACCTCATTAGACAGCTACACCCGGAGAGTCATTCTCACACAAACACAGTTGTACTTATATACCCCAATCACCCACGCTTCTTTTCATTCTCAGCACTGTTTGTCCCTCCCCAAATTTCTTCCTGCAAATAATTCTCACCTGCTATTATCCAAGGTACCTAGTAACATTTTCTCATTTGTATTAAGAAGCACCAGTAGTTGACAGAGTCTTGTATCATCCCAAACTGGCTCCTTGGGGGCTGGGACAATGGCTCAGTTGGTCAAGCCCGGGCCAGTAAGCCATGAGGAACTGAGATCCATACCCAGCATCCATGGAAACAGCTGCCCTTGGTGACCTGTGCTTGTAATTCCAGGTTTGGAAATACAGAGGGAGAAGTTTCTCTGGGACTCATTGGCAAGCCAGCCTAGAGTAATCAGTGACCCTGGCTTCCAACAAAAGACCCTGTTTCAAATAACAAGGTAGACCTTTCATGCATTGACCTCTGGCCTCTATCACCCATACATGTGGGCACACACCTTGGTCTTTCTGGGTCCTAGTATTTTCAAGCCTCAACATTTCCACTCTGTTCTAACCAGCTTGCTTTGGCATAAAAATATAATTACAATAAAAAATATCTGCTGATCTCACCTTCCTCAGAACCACTGTCTTAAACAAATATTGCAATACTATCTTTGCAGAGAAAATTCTGGGGCAAACATCTGTCTTTTTATTCCCTGTTAATGGCTCCTTAGGGAGATAGGCAAAAAAACAATAGTCTATCTTCTTGCTACAACTTTGTTTTTCAAATTATAAAAATAAAACAAATATTATGATCATTTGTAGCTATTTGGTGTTATTTTTTCCCCTCCATATCAGAGGTGGTGATTTCTTTTCTGTCGCCTCAAGCATGACATCTATATTAGCAGGGTGGAATTTCTTGTTTGCCTCTTTCATTTTTCAGAGAACTTCCTACCCAATGCCTGTAACATTCCCCAAAGAAAAATATTCATTGTTATTTCATTTTTTCAAGCTTCCTATTGCTCTTTTTCAAAAAAATAAAATAAAAATTTCCTCAGTATGATATTTCTATCTTTTCCAAGTTGTCAGCATTTGAGTTTCTTTAGATCTCCTTCTTTAATAAGATAAGAACTTCCCTCTTTGGGTGAAAGATAAATACTATGTCCTGTGCCGTGGATTAAAACATCCTAACCTTTAAAATCTTTCTTGCTATGATTGTGAACTTGGATAGGCCATGGTGGTACACATACATACATGTAGGAAAACATTCATATACATAAAATAAAAATAAATTCAAGAAGAAAGAAATATTTCCTGTGATGTTTTTAGTGGTGCACACGTGTGATTACAATATTCTGGAGGCAGAGGTAGAAAGGGCATTGCAAATTCATGGCCATCCGGGTCTACATAGCAAGCCTCTAGCAAGGCTAATCTATAAATTGTGATCCTGTCTTTAAACAAACCAAAGTTAAGGTGAGCTACAGAGCACCTGTCATCACAGCATTCAACAAGCAGGGGCAGTAGAGTCCCAAGTTGATGAGACCCTATCTCAAGAAATAAATACTTGCATTTGTTAAATGCATGCTATACAATCGATTTTCCTCAAGAGTAGCAAACAGAAGTCTCATTTTAAATCTGAGACTTAAACATCTAATCCTAAAGCATGAACATTTTCTTACTAAGAAGCAAGAATCCTAGACTTCATGTGCTGTGGACTCAATCAAAGCACTGAACTGGGGTCTTCTGAAATAGATACATTGTTGACATTTTGCTTTAAATCATATTTTAGAACAAGTCAAATACTTTGGCTTGAAAACTAGAATGGATTAGAATTGGACAGAAGACTAGAATGGATGAATCACAAGCTTGTAGTCTTTTCTCTGGTAACAGGTCTTTGTTCACATCCTTCCAACTATCCGTGAGGGCAACTGGCCCAGGTTTCTGAGTCTGGGCAGAATACACAAAACTGTGCCAACATAGAATGAGATTAGATTTTTGCCCATGAAGCTGATTTCTGTCACCTCCCATAAGCTCTGCATGTCCTTTGCACTGCTGTCCTATTGTACAACTGTACGATTAGCATCACTCCCTGTGTCCCATGCATTGTATCACAGTTATGTCACTTTCCTAAGTTCAATATTCCCATCGCAATTATTTGAAGACAGTGACAAGCAAATAGCCGCTGTGGAAACACTGGAGTTTGCTCAGTGTGACATCCAAGAACACATCTTGCATCTTGTAGTTTGACTGCCATCTAGAGAAGAACATGGATACTGCTAAGCAAGCATCTTCACTAATTTTCCACTTTTTTCTAAGCCTTTAACAAAATGCCATAAAGAAATGCATTTTAAACCAGAAATGTAGAATACCTGTAATGTTGTGTGGTGCTAGAATTAATCTGTTTTTCCACAAAAATGTGTTACATTTCTAAGGAGGAATGGTCCTATTGGTGATAACAAATGCTTACTTGCTGTTAAATTTACTTTATGGAATCCTTATGAAAATATTCAACAAAGTAATGTAGGTGTGTGCACACTTGCAATGCTGTAATTAAGAACGAAAAGTTGCACCCTTTCAATTCCCTAGACAGTTTATTAACTCCTGACTTGATCTTAAAACAGACTCTGAAATTGTCTATGCTGTTCTTTCTTGTTGTATTAATACTGACAGACAGCAAATTCCCCCCAACTTTGTAATAGTGTTGTAAAAGGCCCTTCAGCAAATTCAGGAAGAAGCAGCTTCAATTGTTTTGTTTTTGTTAGCTTTTTTTAACCTCTACTAGTCTTTTGCTTGTATATTTTGGTTTCTGATTTTGTGTTTTTATGCTCTCTCTCTGTCTCTCTGTCTCTCTCTGAGTGTGTGTGTGTGTGTGTGTGTGTGTGTGTGTGTGTGTGTGTGTGTGTGTGCGCGCGCTCGCGTGCCTGCCTGCCTGCCTGCCTGCCTGCCTCCCTTCATGTGTATGTTTTGGAGGCTTTTTCTTTTCTTCTTCTTTTTTTTATCCCATTGTGGTTTCCTTTATCTTTTAGTTTGTCAAGTTCTTTTGAAAAGAAAGAGAAATAAGTCATGGAGTTAGATGGGTGAGGAGGTAGGTGTGATCTAGGAAGAGAGATAAGGGAGGAGAAAGCATAAAGCATGAACAGATTATATTACATGAAAAAATGCATTTTAAATTAAAAAATATTTTTTAAAAAAAAAGTGCCAAGAAACCCACAGAAACAGCTGACCTGAACATAGGGGAACTCTTCCTCCCCAGACTGATAGCTGGAAAACCAGCATGGGACTGATCCAGACCCCAGGAACATGGGTTTCAGTGAAGAGACCTCGGAAATTTACAGCACCTCCTGTAGAAGTTCAGTACTTATCCCTAACATAGGTGTGGACTTTGGAGCCCATTCCACATAGAGGAATACTCCCTGAGCCAAGACACAGGGGGTGGGCCCAGGCCCTATCCCAAAGGATATAATAGACTCTGTTGACACCCTATGGAAGGCCTCGCCATCCAGGGGGAGCAGAAAGAATATGTGATAGGTAGGGTTTTAGTTGGAGGCAGTGGTAGGGGAGGACTGGAGGGAGAAGGGAAGTGGGATTTTCATGTAAAAAAAAATCTTGTTTCTAATTCAAATTTTAAAAAAATCTGGGAAAAAAAAGAAAAAATTAGCAATTGCTCAAGTGCCCAATGAGTCAAAACTTAATGTATAAGCATTCCCTTTACAAATCACTAGGAAAAAACTTTAAGTTGTCAAGGACAACTTCTAATGTTATAAGACTTAAAATGTGTTCAAGAATAATTACTTTTCCTGAGACACTACCAAATTCTCCTCTCCTCTCCCTGTCTCTGTCTCTGTCTCTGTCTCTGTCTCTGTCTCTCTCTCTCTCTCTCTCTCTCTCTCTCTCTCTCTCTCTGTGTGTGTGTGTGTGTGTGTGTGTGTGTTGTGGTGTGTGTGTGTCTATCTCTGTCTCTCAGGCATGCACACACACACACACACACACACACACACACACCACACCACTTCTTAGATTAATAATTGCAGCATCTGGTATAGGTAAATCCATAATGAACAGGAATGCCATATGCATAACTATGCTACTGTAGATTTCTGTCATTGTCCCACCACTGAATTCTATCTACATAAGCTTCCAAATGCTTTCTGTAAACTTGAAGCTGACCTTGTGTTTCACAACTGGTATTCTACCCTAAGTAATGTCTATATGGTAGCATCAAGACAAGATGTTTCCCACCAAAAAACTAAGTATTAAAGGAAATATGCTTTACAGACAATTTCAATATAACCCTGTTGTCCTCATGTGTTCCTACCTGTTAATATATGGCACATGAAGGGGGTCACAATGCAATGAAGTAGCAATGGGAAGGAAGAAAGCAACAGCACAATTGTCTTCTGACCTCCACATGCTGTGACACATGCAAATTCACACACGTGCACACACGTGTGTCTCCAAGGCTGTATGTGTTTCTTGTGCTTTTCTTTGTAATTTTCTTGTCTGTCTGTTTAGTATTATTCTGGTTCATTTGGGGGTTTTGTTTTGTTTTGTTTTTTGGTTGCCTGTTTGTTTTCTGTCTAGAAAGAAAGGATGTTGATTTCGGTGGGGGCGGTGGGGAGACTGGGAGAATCAGAGAGGAGTTCGGGGAAGAAAAATGATGATTAGAACATATTTTATGAAAAAAATCTATTACCAATTAGAAAGGTGGCTTAAGGTAATATTAAATTGAAGGTGAGGATGTAATTATATCACTAGACCCAAGATAGATGATAAATGGGTATTTATTGGGGAACAATTACACAGAAAAATACAAAGAACTTCCGGAGCATTTCCCTGTACTTCCCACTGGATCTGCTGACCCACCAGAAAGAGCATGCAAAGGAAAGCCATGCCTCAAGCTCCTCTTTACACTTCCATCTGCTGAAGCCACACCCAAGGAGGTGTGGTCATCGTTACAAGTTCACTGACAAGACGCCTACATTAAATTTGTTTGGTCTTTAATCCAGACCACTGAATCGTTCATATTTCAATAAGGCTGTTTTTCTTCCCCATCACATGTGCCTCAGTTCCCAGAAGAGCTGTGTGTGTGTGTGTGTGTGTGTGTGTGTGTGTGTGCATGAGTGTGTGTGTGACCTTGAACAATGTAGACACGATTATTTGTAAGAACCTAGCTTTTAGCTTACCTCAGCTTTTGGTTCATATTCCTCACTACATCACTTCTAGCTTTTGATTTAAAGTGACATATGCACTACACTTCTTTTCATTTGAACACTTAGAAGTCATTATAGATCTCCCATTGGCTTGGGACTTGCCAAGTAAACTGGGCCAGGAAGCTCCAGAGTTCCTCATGTCTCCACCTCCCTAATTTTTTTTTAACATGAGATCTGAGAAATCAAAGTCGGGTCCTCATATTTGCAAGGCAAGCATTTTACCCACTCAGTTGCCACCCCAGCCCTCCACATGTATTCTTGACAAACAATATGTCACGAAATGTCTCTTCCAAAACAAAATATTTAACAGGTTTCCTATTTAAGGTGAGTTTTCTATGGATTGTCTGCCTTACAACCATCAAACACAACTGAAGAGAACAAGTGTATTTGAAAATTTTAGACTACTTCTACCCTCCAAGCCTCAGCCTTTAGTATACTTTCCCCGTAGGCTTCAGTATTGAGGCTTGCATATTGTAACATACTGAGAAGTCTGTTGATCAGGCAAGCATGTGTGTATTTTCAAGCTTCATGCAAATGTCACTTGCTCTGTAAAAGCTTCCTTTTCTCCATCCCTCAATTGAATGCACCTCTGTCTCTCATATGTTCTTTATACATATTTCCTAGTGAGTCTGCCTTAGCCAACAGTGTGGGCCTCTCCTAGGCTGTACCTCTTATTTCATCTATCTTGTGTTTCTTCACACCAGAACCATTGTTAAGATAATGCCTGCCTCTGCCTGGAGTAGATTTTTGTGTTTATGTGCATACAGGAATGCATGGTGTCAGCAACAAACAAATGTTTTTCTTTGAAAAGTCTTTCCTAAACCCAGAAAAGGAGAAAGAAAATTAGGACGCATGGTGCTATAAATTGACAATTAATTATGCATCCTGCTGGTAATTCTGAAATTATAACCTCTGGGATTCTCATGTTTGTCCTTGTAAGAATTCCAAGTATTACCTAGTCTGCAACTAGTTCTACACAGTGTTGAAGAGGCTGTCTGTAGTACTCATGAGCCTGCCAGGTTAAACAGTTACCATCACTGTTCCTATTGAATTCTGCTGTAAATGCCTAGTTTATAAGATGGCTGAACACAAGCACAGCCAAGCACAGAGCTGAAGCCTTTGATGAGTGTCAGGTTGCCATTGGGCACTGCTCATATACTGGGGGATACAGCCCCTGTCATCACTCTCAGCTCAGGAGCACCTGCTTCCTCTCAACATCTTGACAGATCTGTGTGAGCTGGAGTCCATGGATCATCACTGTCCTCCAAACTCTTTATCGTGCTTTAAATCTGCTGAAGTGTGGAAAAAAATCTAGTATGCTTCACAAAAGAGGACCATAAAAAAAATGAAGTTGGCTGGAGCTGTCTTTGATGGGAATTTTTGAATTATGCCTCAGATAAGTCCAAAGAAAGACTAGAGAATCAGGAGGGCATCAGATCAGAAGCCCTAGATACAGTGGTACTTAAGGGCACAAAGTTATGGCTGTATTCACACCAGAGTAAAAAGTGCTATGCCAGGAAACTAAACAGGCTGCAATAGCGGTAGGTGTGAGTTTCCGGATCCTCCTTCATGTCTTCACACTTGAGGTGCTGTCAGGCTAAAGTGCTAAATCTGTCCCAGCACCCCATCTTCTGTGGTGGTTCAGGGTTGTTGAGCTGTTGGTGACTAATATTCATGAGCGACATGCCCTTTCTATAGTTACCTTGAAATATGCAAAATCTTCTCTGCTGTGCTTTCCAACCTCACCTGATTTCCCCTCAAAGAAGCAGAACTCCAGCAACTTGACTGACTTTTCATTTCATTTCATACCTTCAGGAATCAGATATGCTTCATTCATCTGTAACAGTCAAGGAAACAAAATGGCTCAAACTTGGCCATGCTTGATGTCTGGGTTCACAGGCTTTTCATTCTACACATAATTCATCAATTTGCATTGTGTTTTATTTCCTCTGATCCTTGATGCAAAGACCAGAATTTCTCTCCCATTAACATTAAAATCTTACAAACCATGAAAATGCTCGCTATACAAAAGCCTAAGGTTAATAACAACTTTATTTAAGGTGTGTGTGTGTGTGTGTGTGTTCAGATGTGTTCGTGTGTTAGCTTGTGTATCAATGTTGCTCAATTAGAATTTTGATAGGTATTGTTTTGGCAATTTTGTAATCTATGTGTTTTTTTTAATGAAGTGCATTTTGTGTAATCATTCTTAAGAAAATAAAACACAGGAAAAACTACTAAAAAGTCTGATTAACAACCACAGGTCTCATTACTTCTGAATGGAAGGTTTGTTTTCCTCATATTTGGAAGAAGGCAGGCAAGCCCAGCTTTGATGAGTTCATGTGACAAAAATGAACCAGACCCTCCCTCCATTCTCCATGTGACAATTTGCAAACAAAAACAGAAAATGGTAACAAAATGCCAAGAATAAAGAAGTATGAAGAACCCGAAACACTAATACACCACCACCCCAGAGAAGCCTAGAGTTAGGCAGTTTTATGTCCCTCCCTCCATCACCTGGTCATGTAAAGAGTGGGAAATCTGGCCAGCAAGGCGGACGAGTAGAAGAGACAGCCACGATGCAGTGATGAGAAGTCAGGTAAACGTGTACTTACCAGAATGTGGTGACATCTGGTAATTGCTCAACAACAGACCAGCCTTCATGAATCACTGCATTGTTATGACAGAAAAGGATAAGGTAATTTCTCTTACCTCAGACTTTGCAGTACAGGAAGAAACAAAGAAGAGAAAACAGATGCCATGAATGGGCAGCACAGCGTACCACAGAGCCATGTTCCACCACAGCCTTGGGACCAGGTGGCACTGATCTCTCATCTAATGAAGAGTGCTCCTCCACATTTCCTTTACACAGCGGGAACACTGTGGGCTGCATGTTTATGTGGCACCAAGTGTAAATCGTACCCATAATCCCTATGTGATTGTGTTATAAGATAGAGCCTTCCAGGGGTAACCTGACTTAGATGAGGTCATGAAGATGCAGCCCTTAGAAACAGTACAGATGTTTTGGTTTCCCCCCTCATCAGGTGTGGACACAGAAAAAAAATGAAGAGAGCCCTCACCATAAATAGACCATGCTATTCCTTGTTCTTGAACTACAAGCTTAAAATTTTCATGAAAGTGAATTTCTGAGATTTTCCATTTTTTATTTAAATTAGAAACAAGATTGTTTTACATATCAATCCCAGTTCCCTCCCCTTCTCTCCTGTCCCCCACTAACACCCTACCTACCCCATACCCTCTCTGCTCCCCAGGGAGGGTGAGGCTTTTCATAGGGGGTCTTCAAAGTCTGTCATATCCTCTGGAATATGGCCTACTCCCCCACCCCATGTGTCTAGGCTGAGTGAGTATCCCTCTATGTGGAATGGGCTCCCAAAGTCCATTCCTATGCTAAGGATTAGTTCTGATCTACTACAAGAGGCCCCATAGATTTCCAAGGCCTTCTCATTGACACCTACATTCATGGGGTCTGGATCAGTTCCATGCTGGTTTCCCAGCTGTCAGTCTGGGGACCATGAGTTCCCCTTTGTTCAGGTCAGCTGTTTCTATGGGTTTCACCAGCCTGGTCTTGACCCCTTTGCTCATTACTCCTCCCTCTCTGTAACTGGATTCCAGTTCAGTTCAGTTTTTAGCTGTGGGTGTCTGCTTCTTCTTCCATCAGCTGATAGATGAAGACTCTAGGATGGCATATAAATTAGTCATCAATCTCATTATCATGGGAGGTCATTTAAGGTAGCCTCTCCACTATTGATTAGATTGTTAGTTGGTGTCATCCTTGTAGATCTCCAGGCATTTCCCTAGTGCCTTATTTCTCTTTAAACTTATAATGGCTCCCTCTATTTCTGAGTTTTAATTTTTCAAGGCATGCTACTTTGAGATGAAAAGCATGGGTATTCTTTTTTTAATAATAAAAAAGCAACAAAAAACATGGAAGGAGTTTTAAAAAAAGAATATTCTACAGGGTAGGTACAGATTATCAGTAGGCAATTCAAAAAAGCATAATAGGAGAAAAAGTCTACATTGTAGGAAAGAAAGGTAGACTCCCTACAAGGTCAGTTCTGATCCTCTGAACCTCTAAGAAGGTTAAGAAAGACAGACACACCCTATTAGTTGGTTACTTCCTCCTAGGAAGAATGATGCTACCCTGAGTAAAACACTGGAAGAACAGGAGGCATGCTGTCAATACTGAAGAAAGATGTGAGGAACAGACCGGCCACAGCCAAGGGTGCACAACACTGAGGACTCTAAGATGACAGTCCCCAGGTGGGTACAGTTACAATCTTCCCAAGCTGCAGCCATAGCTCAGACACATGTTTCAAGACCTATTCACACCTACAACATGGACTGTTGTATGATATTTTGTTTCTGTTCTGATAAATAAAGCTTGCCTGGAGATTAGAGGGTGGAGCTAGCCACTAGTTAACCATAGAGGTTTGGAGGTCTGTACAGAGAGGAGACAGGAAGTGATAAGGCCAGGCATAGAAAGGAGATCAGTTCTTTCAGTTGGAGAATTGGGAGAGGTAAGAAATGACTGTGGCTTCTCTGATCTATCAGCTTTCACCCCAATATCTGACTCTGGGTTTTTATTGAAAAGACCAATTAGGTTCGAGATTCAATCGATATGAAACTAGAGCAGCTTTAAAGGCTCTGAAGTGCTAAGCTGTGCAGAAACATGTGTCAGCATAGCTACTAGCTTTATGAATGCTATCACTTGAAGAGTGTGACTTCAGAATAGAAGAAATATGCCAGAATGGGAAAGTGATCCCTATGCGCTATATTAAAGACACAGAATTGGACTTCCTGTTTAAAAGCTTGAGATCCCTCATATAAGAATGTATTTATACAAACACTCAATGATCTTCACAAATGGCCTGTGTTAGTTACTTTACTTTCTACTATGACCCAATAACTGGCAAGAAACAACTTCATGGAGCAAGGATTTACTTTAGTGACATGTGGAGGGATTCGATCCAGCTTGGTGAGGAAGGTGTGGCAGTAGGAAGCTCCTTGCTGGTAGGCAGCTCGAGGTCATTGCTTCCTCATGTCTTAGCAGAAGAAGAAGCAGAGAGGTCAGCCTGGAACCAAGAGATACAAGCCTGAAAGTCCATACCACAGTGACTCACTTTCTCCAGCTGTGATTTGCCTCACAAGATTTCTCAACTTCCTAAAACAATACCAGCAGCTCATGACTGAGTATGAAAACACACAAACCTGTGGGGGACATGTCACAGTCCAGCCATAACAGTACCAGAGCTATTTTATGATGATAAAGAAGGAATGAAGAGTAAGAAATCAGAGGAAAATATCAAGGTTATCAAACACAGAGTCCAAGAAAGAATCAGCAGACGATTTGCAAGAAAGAATTGCAAACGAGACAATTAATCAAGTGTGTGTTCTACCACACTTGCCATACAGAACAAGAACAACACAAACAGCTTCTGCCTAAAATCACAGTGGCTGCCCAAACCTAGAAAGACAAATTTAGGATCCAAATTTCTCAGAATAGAATTTTAAATGGCAAGCCAATGGCTGTAACTCTGAAGATTGTCTTGTGTCAATTAAATCATGTGAGTCCCCAATGAAATAAGTAGGGACAGATGAAAAACAGAATAGTGGCCAGGAACAATCAAATTCTACTTTGGTAAAATAGAATCAGGATATTCTCTCCGTGGAAATTATCACAGGATAAATAATGGTCTAGAAATTCCAAAGTCGTGGCAATCACAAATTGTAGCATATCACTGTTTATTTAGTATCTTAGTACTACATATTATGATTTCAAAATACAGCGACAAATATAATCCTAAAATAAAACATGTGTGAAGGGTTACAAATAGCATCATATCTACACAGCTCATCAAAACCATAGCAATATAAACCATCTCCTTGCTCTAACTGAATACGATACATTATTGCACATTGGTGACTTTTTGTGGATAAACTGAACACTTGTAATCGCAGCATTGAAGCAGCAGAATTATGAGCTTGAGGAAAGTCTAGACTGTACATCAGGACCCTGTATCAAAAACTAAAACATATCTTTAAAATTAATAACAGTTAAATGAGGATACATTTATATAGTAAGAGTAAAATGAAAGGAAAATTTAAATTTGAAATTACAATGACATTTTAATTATAGCTAAATTTATTGAGGGGAAATCTTGAAAATGGTGTTATCATTAGAAGTCTGTAAGATGACAGTGCAATATGTCACTGTTCATCTAAAAAGTGATCCCATCTCAAATACATCCATCTAAGCAGATGGAAAAATACTGTGTATTTCATTTCATCTCAAAGCCTCTATACTTGAGATACTATTATTATCACCATTATACAGGTGAGAAAAACAACTGTCAGGGAGAGGAAGGCTTGTGTCAGCAACAGTTTTTAAAAACTCAATCAATAGACCAGCTAAGATTTAAATATAACTGGGCACTATGATTTGTAGTTCTAACTACTTCATTGAGAGACAAAAACAGTTAATGTGGGAAATTACCAATACGGAGCCAGGTAAAAATACAAGGGAATTTATTAGGGAAAAGCCTTACTTACAGAGCGACCTAGCCAGCCGGCGGGGCAGCAGTAAGTACAGCAAGCCAAAGATGAAAACAAAAGCAGGCCTGCCATGTGAGTGTCCCTCACTCTTAAACCTTCCCTATATCACCCTGACCATGCCCTTGCAGGTGTGGTCAGGCACACCTGTAGCCAGCCCCCAAGCAGGCATGGCTACAGCATCCCCTACAAACAGTAACTAGTAACACAATATTAATTTTTTAACTTTTTAAAATTAAAATAAAATTACATCACTTTCCCTTTTCCCATTCCTTCCTCCAACTCCTCCAATATAACCTATCATTCGAATCTTGCTCCCTCTGGTGTTTATGGTCTGTGTGTGTGTGTGTGTGTGTGTGTGTGTGTGTGTGTGTGTGTGTGTGTGTGTGTGTTCATAAACAAATGAATACCACCTGTTCAGTCTCTTTAGTGCTACTTGTATGTATGAGAATTCAGGGATGACCATTTGGCATTGTTGAATCAATAAGGGTTCATACCTCAGGAAGAGTATTTCTCCAATTCTCAGTGTCCCTTATTTTCCTATAATTCTTTGTCTAGGGACAGGGCCCTGTGGGATTTACCTTTGCCATATTAGCATGTCTATTGGTATTGTCTTTGTTTAGGTTTTTTTTAGACAGTCATCACTGAGGTGTCATGGATAAAGTGTTCTTTTCATTTCTAGGAGACACAGCAGATTTTCTGGTCCTCTGGCTGTTAACAGACTTTCCACTTGCCAGGTGTGGTGGTGGACACTTTAGCACCAACACTTGGGAAGCAGAGGCAGGTGGGTCTCTGTGAGTTCAAGATCAGCCTGGTCTACATAGCAATCTTCCACTCACTCTTCCATAAGGTTCCCTGAATCTTATGTGAAGGAGTTGGTACAAGAAAAAAAATTTAAGGACCATTTAGAAATGCTCAGAGTTAAAAAAAAAACAAATAACAACAAAAAATAGGTTCCATTCAGTCTTCTTGCAGAGTGATCAATTTTCCCTTGTGATGTCTGATTTGGGCTCTCTGCTCAGACCATGAGTCACTTAGAAGATTCATGAGTCATACTTAAGATTATGTCTGTGCAGACATAATCAAATCATGTTGGTCCTGAGTAGTGAATGGATTAATCTCTTGAGGGATTTGTTCACAAGATGGATTATGAAAGCGTTGAAAAGGAAGAGCTGGTGCCTAGTTGAAGGAAGTAATTCACAGAGGTCATATCTCAGGGAACAATATCATGTCCTAGCTTTTTCCTGCATGCTCTCTTCTCTGCTTCTTGTGTGCCATAAGCAGGCTCCTCCTTACACACCCCTACCATAAGATTGTTCTACTACATAGGTTCTAATTACACACTCCTACCATGGTATTGTTCTGTTTCTTGGGTTCTTACACAGTCCTGAAGGTTCTGTCTCTCTAGCCAGCTCCCAAATAACCACATGGAGACTTATTATTATTAATGCTCGGCTGACAGCTTAGGCTTGCTACTAACTGGCACTTACATCTTGAATTAACCAAAATTTCTTATTTATGTTCTACCATGTGGCTAAACCTTCTTTAACATGACCTACTCATCTTCCTTATGGACACATGTCTGCATCCCCTTCTTCCCAGCACTCTCTCAGTCTGGCTTTCCTGCCTAACCTCTTTCTGCCTAGCAATTGGCCAGTTATCTCATTATAAAACCAAGAGCACTGCATCTTCACATCATACAGAAGGATTATTCTCCAGAACACTCCTACCATCACATTATTCTACTTCACAGGTTCTCCTTACACATTCCTACTATCACACTGTTCTTCACAATGGTCCCAGAAACACAAAAACAGAAGACTGGGGACTGTAAGTGTTACCACTCAGATGGAAAGGTATCCCGGCAATCAGGAGCCAAGGAATGCCACAAAGGTACACCACACAACAAACTTCACATAAAATATTTCTTGGCAGGCAAAAAACCAGGAGGGTGGCTACCTTGGCTTAGGCAAGAGTTCTGTGGGGGTAAGCTGGCAGTTGGAGGTCCTAAAAGGAGAAGCCTGGCCACTTATGTGGCTCTACGGGACTTACATTGGACTCTCAGAAATCAGAAGCCCAAACACATAATTCCTCCCTGAATTTGTTCTCTCACAAAAAATACTGACATAGAGAAAGGAACACAAAGTATCAAGTCTCCTATTATACCTCACCACTTGAGAGATACATTCAAACTATAAGTCTGATTCCAAAAATACAGAGGACTTTCATATAATATTACTCAAGAATTCTTGGCCCTTACCTCACCATTATGGGTCTCCAACTTGGCTCCAAAGATAAAGTATAATAAGACAATTTCTCCATCTCACCTGCCTTTGAGAAGCAATTCCAGTAGAGAGACACCTATTCAAAAACCAAGAATACAAACAGAAAATCTCAAAAATATAATTTATATTCTTCCAAATCTGAGAATTTGTTGTCTGGACATAGTTACACAGCTATATTTTAATAACAGTCTATTTAAATTCATATATTCTCATTATTATCATTTACAAATGCCCTGTAGTTTACAACACTCCCCCACTAATGATCACTTAGACTCTAGCCATGGAATGTCTCATGGCATCCCTCATCTAAACCATGTTCTACTTACATTGTTCCCATTTCTACCCAGCCCTCAAATACAGTTCAGTTCTACATCTTAGAATCATAGTGTACCTTTTAAAACTAAATTTGGCAGTCAAAACAGTAAAACAATGCATTCTTAAATATGCAACTTGGTTATTATTATATTACTTGTGCTAATTATAAATTATGATATTTCATTTTATTATCATAACCTATCTCCTCTAAATCAGGATGAGTTTTCTTTTTCCAAGTTTTTCAACCTGCTTTTTTCACAGAATGTATTAGCAATAAATACTTCAGTGGTTGAAAATGGGACACTGAAATCTTAACAAATACTACACTTTTATACTCTGTAATTTCTGAACCATGTTCAAATAGTAAAACATAAGGACCTTTCTTATCAAGAGATTTATGGTACAAAACAGTTGTTAAAATATCTGTCGAGGCAATAAGCTGCCATTCCAAGAAATAACTAGGTGGTCTTGACCTTAAGATCTCACGTGAGCTATAACTCTAAGGGAGAAGATGGTTTAGAGCCAACCATCAATCTGTAGATGTGTTTCCACATAAATTTTAGAAGTCTTGTGTTGGCTCACAAATCTCCTCATCAAATGTGATTGACAAGGTTCTAAAATCCTACCTGTGTAGACATATCAAACAGTATACATATTAGTGCTTTAGAAGTTAATGTGAAGTGTCTAGTACAATTAGTAGCACTTACTAGCGGCTTAGAGAAAATGAATTGTGGAAAAAATGATAACAATGAAATCATTGAGAATGCCATCTGAAGCAATGGAAGTGAAGGAGCACGGAGAAGGGGTTGGGATGGGGGGGTCAGTGGAGGGCAGGGGAGGAGGGGAGGGAGAGGGAACTGAGATTGACATGTAAAAGAAGCTTGTTTCTAATTTAAATTTTAAAAAAAGAAAACACCCATCTCCCTGCCTTTCTGACAGCTATTTCCTCAATGCTCAGTTCCATGTCTGTTGTGCAACATTCCAGTCTCCAAACCCTGTGAGTGGAGAGAATTGTCCCTCAGAATTGCCTGTCACAGATATTATAAATAATATCATAATATTCATAATAATCCATAGCCTTTGCTTTTCACCAATAGTGAAATCCAGCACTCTCAGAATATCCGTTTGATCCCTTGTCTCGCTACACTGCGTTTGGGATTTCCTTTTTCCTTCCACTTACTCATTTTCAGAAGGAAAGGCGAAATAAATGTGAGAATGTGCTCTAATCTGCTAATAATCAATTTGATATGTAATTAAAAGGCTTTTCAGAAAAAAAATACATAGTTCTTTTCCAAACGAGAACCTATACTCCCAGAGGTGAAGTTAAGCTGGTAGGCTGAGACATACTGAAAGCAGCGCAAATTGATAAATATTGAGGCAAACACATCAGAAATAACTATGGAAAGATCCTGTCCCACTCCCAAAGATATCATCTTTGTGACCTTGTAATCCCATTTGGAAAAAACATGAGAGCCAAAGAGAAGGACAAACTCTGCTCGCGGGTATGTGCATTGCAATATTGATCACAGAAAGGAAAATTGGAAGTAACTTCAATGATTACTTGAATTATCTGTTGTTATGACACTATAGCACCTCCTGTGTCCTTTCTTCCTGGGCAGCAAATGCACCTCTAACTTAATACTTACTTAAACCCTGTGAAGTGAAGAAAAAAAAAAAAAAAGCCAAAGCAGAGTTAGTGCTTCACTTTCAAAATGCATGTCAGCCTAAGGGTAATTGCTATCGCTGAAGATGAGGCCACACAATCGGAGATATAATAATAGCAAATGGTTGAACCCACATCCACGCCTCCACGATCTTCTCTACAGACTGAGTACTTAACCACCTCCCTCTCATGCCTCCCCATTATTACCCCTTCAAACTGTTCCCTATCTAAAAACGTGACAGCTCAATGAGAAACAAGATGCCTGCATTAGGAAATCCTTGCATTGCTACAGAAGGGCCATATGAATTTAATACGCTTCTACAAAAAAATGTTATCCAGATTCATGTTGATTAAGAGAGGAATGTCATTTTTAATATTTGTGCCTTTTCTTTATTTTATTTTTTATTCTGGTTTGTTTTGGATGTTTTCATTTGTTTGTTTGTTTGTTTTCTAGAGAGAGAAAGAAGGCATGGTGTTGGGAAGGCAGGGTTGTGGAGAGGATCCAGGAGGAGATGGAAGAGGGGAAACCATGTTCAGAATATGTAGCATGAAAAAATTATTTGTGATAAAAAATTAAAATTATATCATTTCCTCTTCCCTGAAAATAAATAAATAAATAAACTTTTTAAAGTCATGCTAAAACTCTAATGTTTGGGGTACAGTATGGAAATTCTTATGATTTTAAACATGTTTTTAAAAATACACACTGGTAAGGGAAAAACTTGTGAGAACTTACTTCAAAAATGAGATAGGAATTATATGGACTCCTGTTTGAGCACGTAACACCAGGTTTATGGAACTGTTTAGGAGGGATTAGGGTCTGTGACCTTGTTGGAGGAGGCCTGTCACTGTCAGTGGGCTCTGAGGATTCACAAGACTCATGCTATTCCAAGTGTGCCCTCTCTGCTTCAGCATTCAAATCAAGGTGTGAGCTCTCAGCTGTTCCTGCCACCATTCCTTTCCTCTGTCACCATGAACTTAAACCCTCTGAAAGAGTAAACCCAGTTAACACTCTACTTTGTAAGTTGTCTTAGTCATGGTGTGTTTTATCATACCAACAGTGGAACCAATGCCTAACACTGGGTGACCAAGAACCCAAGACTTTTGCCCAGGGACCTGTGGTAAAAACAAATAATACTGGTCTAAAAACAATGTAATGATAAAATGGCTTCTAATGATATTCTGCTATACTCATAGATCAATGCCTTGTCCAGTGGTTATCTGAGAAAATTCCTCCTGTACCAGATGGGAAGAAACATAGAGACCCATGGCCAAATATTACGCAGATTAAGAGACCTTGAAAATTTCAACCATACATGGGATGTTTTCATCAAATCCCTCCCCTCAGAGCTCAGGAAACTCTGTGGAAGAGGAGGTAGAAAGATTGGAAGAGCCAGAGGAGATGGAGAATACCAAGAAAACAAGCTCATATAAACTCCAAAAGACTAAGGCATCATGCATAGGTCCTTCACAAGTCTGCACCAGGTCCTCTGTGTATAATTTATGGCTTCCAGTTTAATGTTTTTATGGAACTCCTGAGTGTATGAATCAGGGGGTCTCTGATTCTTGTGCCTTTTCATGGGGCACTTTTCCTTCTGTTGGTTTATCTTGTTCAACTTTTATATGGCAGTTTTTGTTTAATCTTGTTATATTTTATTTTGTTATGATTTTTAAATGGATGAATGAATGAAAACCTGGACACTAGGGTAAAGGTTAATAACTGGACTTCACTTATACCTGCTGGGGGATAGGGAATAGAATATCAGTTTTCTCCTATGGAGTGACGCTGAGTAAGTCAATCACTCCAGAACACGACTATTGTTCAGGAGCTGACCAAGATATAATGGCGGTTTTATTTCCTTTTCTTGTTTTCGTGGGATGTTGCTGTTTTGAATTGGGTTTTTGTTGTTGTTGTTGTTGTTGTTTTAAGAAAATTTAAATATGGGTTGGTGGGAAGGGGGAGAGGATCTGGAAGGACTTGGGGTAGGCGAAAATATGATCAAAATATATTTAAAACTAAAAGTTATTTTAAATAATAAAAATATAAAAGAAAAAGAACTAAGGCAAAATATGTAAACAAAATAAGATAATACATGAATTTGAAAGTGTAGCATCTGGGGGCTGGAGAGATGGCTCAGTGACTTAAGAGCACCGGCTGCTCTACTAGAGGCCCTAAGTTCAACACCCAACAACCACATAGTGGCTCACAACCATCTATAGTGGGATTTGGTGCCCTCTTCTGGCCTGCAGGCATACATTCAGGCAGAACACTGTACATAATAAATAAATGTCTTTTTTAAAAAAAGTGTAGCATCTGGGGAATGAATGGGTGGTCATTTTTGACAATGGCTGGTCAGAGGAGCATCAGGTGGCAAGTTGAAGTTCAGTTGTCAACCCACCAGGAGGAAAATCACTGGTAGACAAATCTCAGATGGGCAAGGCCCCAAGACCACACACTTCAGAATACCTTTTGCTTCTGCTGTGCCTCTATGTTGTTTCTGATGCCTTCTTTCTCTGGTATCTGGCATGGTATGAGTGGGTGTGGGGAGATCTCCACTGTCTGTAATGTAGTGTGTTTATCTCATGGGAACATCAAATTCTACTGAACACTTTTACCTGTGGATTATTTTGAAGATGATTTCTTCCTAAGATGTACCATCTAATTGATAATAGTGTTTTTGGTTTAGAGTTTTTTATGACATTTTTTATTCTTTTTTGTATTAGATCAAATTAGGAATAAGCTTTTTTCACATGTCAATCATCTCTCTCCCTCTCCTCCCCCCACCCCTCCTCGCTGCCCCCGACCTACCCCCCACCCCATCCACCCTCCACTACCCAAGCTGGGTAGGACCCTCGATGGGGGCTCCTCAAAGTCCACCACATCATCCTGGGCTGGGTATAGGCCCTTCCCCATGTGTCCAGGCCGAGAATGCATCCCTTCAAGTGAGATGGGCTCTCAAAGTCCCTTCTTACACCAGGGAAAAATAATAATCCACTACCAGGGGCCCCTAGAGTGCAGAAGCCTCCTAATTGACATCCATGTTCAGGAGTCGAATCAGTCCTGTACTGGCCTCCCAGACAGTAGTCTGGGGTCCATGTGCTTCCCTTGTACAGGCCAGCTGTTCCTGTGGGTTTCACCAGCCTGGTACCGAACCCTTAGATCTTCATTCTTCCCTCTCTGCAACTGGGTTCCAGAGTTCAGTTCAGTGTATATCTGTGGATGTCAGCCTCTGCTTCCATCAGCCACTGGATGAGGGCTCTAGGATGGCATAAAAGGTAGTCAAGTGTCACCCAGCTAGAACACCTGAGTTTCTATTGAGGAGCAGTATAGGTATAGACTGTGACTTAGGTTACTGATAGGAAAAATAACTGAGTCCCAGTAGCCCAGCTAGTTTAAAGTCTTCTTGTCATAATGTTGGGAGATGCGTTCAAGGGTTTTGGAGTGTGTCATAGCTGAAATGAAGCTTTGAAAATAACTTAAAGTTATACTAAGAGGTTTTTGTCAGATAACTTAGAGGTGAAAAATCCAAGAAGACAATCTAAAGTTTTAGAAAGGCACATAGTTGAGTGAGGAACTACTTAAGGTCAGGGAACAAGAACAAAGCAGCCCAATTATCATTAGCTGATATGCCTTCTTGCTGGGATTAGTTGATGACCAAAGGTGATGAATAATTAATCCCTTATACTCAGTTCTACCCTCAATCTCCTGATATAAGAAAACTATTGATGAGTGGATAATACACCTTAAATATTTAAAGTAGAGCTGACTGACTGTTTTTCATGTAAAAAAATTTAGGTTTGTGATTCCTTTAAGATTCTTGCTGTATTTCCCTTCATTCTCTTTTTTCCTCCATTATTTATTTAAATTAGAAACAACATTGTTTTACATGTCAATCCCAGTTCCCACTCCATCCCCTCCTCCCCTACCCCCCACTAACACCCTACCTATCCTATACCCTTTCTGCCCCCCAGGGAGGGTGAGGCCTTCCATAGGGGGTCTTCGGAGTCCGTCATATCCTTTGGGATAGGGCCTAGGCCCTCCCCCGTGTATCTAGGCTAATGGAGTATCCCTCTATGTGGAATGGGTTCCCAAAGTCCATTCCTATGCTAGGGATATGTACTCAAGATAAGTAATAACATAATGTGATTTGTCCTTTATTTGTAACTGCAAAACAAAGCCTGCCAGTAAAAGAATACCTTGCTTACTTACACTCTATTAATCTATAACAAGTAGCTTGGGTATGCATATATGTGGATTCTTGGGAAAATTTGTTTTTCACCTTTTTTGTTTAATCCTGTTAAGGGATATGGAAAACATGCTGTTTTGTACTTGCATTAATTGTAATCATTCACTTGATAAACAGAATGTAACCACATTGTAATTTTTATATTGCCTCCAAGATTTTGTTGGGGTATACAAGCTGTAAGGGAAGGAATAAATATGGAGTTAAAATGAGTTAAAAGGAAAACATCAAGAATGAGGGAGTTAAAGGAGTCAGAAGGAAAGCAAAAAGAATAAAGTTAGAGGAGAAAGAAAACACCAAGAATGAGAGAAGTAAATAACCTGGAAAATAAAGAATAGAGAATTTAAAAGAAGGATAAAGAAAATTTCTGAAGGAAACCATCAAGAGAGTGTGTGAGTGTCTTTTTCCCTGACTCTCTCAGATAAAAAAGTCATAGCACATGCCAACTTGATGGGTTACCTTTGAGGCCTGCTGTGCTGGAGGCTGCTCCCCCAGGCAGCCATACATTTTCCTAGTTTTCCCCTCTATAAGATCCAACTGGATGTTTTCTAAGATAAAATGTTCAAAATTCATCATAGGTAAATGTCAAAATTGTGTACAGAGCTAAGCACTGATTAGTTATGTAAAACAGTGAGTATTGGTAATGACTAAAATTCCTAGTCATGATAAAAATCAGCCAATAGTTTTTTGTATATTTATAGGATTAAGCATTACATAACAAGCATTCACCTTTTTTCCAAAGGTTAGTTGATTATATTATAAAAATATCCATAATATAACACTAAGGAGTAAAATGTTTATCCATAGAGAGAAGTTAGTAAGAAACATTAAAATATTAACAATAGTTAATCTTAGCCAAACACTGAGAAAGTAAGTGTGCAATGACAGTCTCTAAGTAGTCATAGGTGGGTGTTTCTTCTTAATTTGTACACATTTCCCAATATTTTTACCATGAAAGTGGACTGTTTCTGTTCATTCAAAGATCAAATCTATTAAGGAATTTAAAGAAGACCAAAAAAAAACCGTGTTCAAAGATTAATGGACTTGTTAGAGAGTTGTGAGGTTTTTCTGCAGAGAGGATCACACAGTTCGGTTGTTGAAGCCCCTGCTGTAGAGATATGGGAGCACATGTTCTCAACTGTTAGAGCTGGCAGCTAGTCAGCTGCTGCCTCCAAACTCTACTAGCATCCTATAATACCAGCTCAGGGGCCAAGTGATACACTAGCCTTATCCAACAGACTCAATCCATTTGTTTAGAATATGCAAAAATGCGGACAGATAAAGATGCTTATCTTTAAAAGAACTGCAAAAGGAAGCAAATGACTGAGCAAAATATAGAAGACAATCTGTACACTACATACATGGTAAAGTGGTACTGCTTCTAGATACCTGGAGACAAAGCATTTTGACATGTACCAATAATAAAAAGAGGAAAGCAAGCAAACAAACAACAAAAAAAACAGCCTTAGGGTGGGTGGTCATTGACCTGATAAAACATGGTAAACTTTATATTTTTAAAACTATTCTTGGCCCAAACTCTCTGTCTTCTGCCCTCATTCATATCCATAGACATGTCTAATGAACCCCTACCAACAAGTGGTGGATGAACACCTCTGATTACTGTTACCAGAGAGGTCATCACAGGAGAAGGACTCCAGGCACATGCTCACGTCAGCACTACTGCTCAGAACATCTGAATATTGTCTAAATTTCTGGATTTATCCTCGAATTTAAAGTGGATGAAAAGGTCTTCCTCCCCAGCGATTCCCTGACCTTTGAACATGTGAACTCAGCCAAAACTTTTTTAAAGGTTTCCTCTCAAAAGAACAACTCAGGAAGAATATGGACGTTGAAATCCTTCATTGGAGGAGTTCCGAAGCTTTCACATTCTCCCCCCCCAACAATTGAAACATCTCCTCCTATGTTATGGTGCCTTCAAGTACTGTAATACGTTTATGCTAACATCCAAAAAAATGGGACATCATTAGATATGCATATGAATATCACTTTTAACTCCGTTGATCCACAATCTTATCATTTTGAAATTTTATCTGGGTGTAGTGATCAAAAATATCCATAAGGGACGAGTGAGATGGTACAATAAGTAAAAACACTTTTCAGGCAAGTCTGAAGACCTAAGTTCCATCCCTGGCATCTCCATCAACCTAGAAAGAGAAAACTGACTCCACAAAGCTGTGCTGTGACCGCCACACTCATGTACTCACAACTCCCAGCATACACACAGTAATAAAAATTCAAATGTAAAAATATATGATATGTATCCTGGTCCATGCATACCTCTGACACCTATGAACCACAGCCTGGGCTCAATACCCTATTCCCTGCCTACAGAGCTGTTCTTCCTCTCCTGCCTGAATTTCAGACCTCAGCGTCCTGGTATCCCTGCACATAACCATCCTTCAGATTCTAGAAGCGCCATCACTGTGAGTGAGAGACAGTAGAGCCTGAAGCTATAGATTCTGAGTAATCCCACACTTACACTTGCTGGCATTCATGGCTGCTGTCAATCTTCTCCAGTATCCTGGCAGAGTCACTACCACCACCACCACCACCACGTAAGCTGAAATCACAAAGCAGTCTGAATGGCAAGGATTTCCTCAGATGTTCTTCCTAAGCAAGAGGGGGGAAATCGGTCAAGAGGATTCCAGAAGAATTCACAACTAAGAATTCCAAGAGCACCCATTGCTGTTATGACCCCCACAGTGCAGATGCTGAGGTTTTCCTCACCACTACCGAAGGTGAGAGTCTCCTCCACAGAGCCATCCTACAAAATCTGTAAGAGATTATAAAACACAGAACATTCAAGCACTTCAACACAAGGCAAGGAGAGAAATGCAAGTTAAGAAACATAACATCACTAAAGAACACTGTCTAGTGAGAAATTCAAAGTCATAGAAACTTACAGATTGCTTCAAATGGAGACCAAAATCCTCCATTTAAAGGTTGGGGATTCAGGGTGTGATAGTACACATATCTTAATCCCAGCCCTCAGAGGCAGAAGCAGGTAGATTTCTGTGAATTGGAAGTAGGCATGGTCAACATAGCAAGTTCCAGGTCAGCCAGGGCTACACATTGATATAATGTCTCAGTAAATAAATAAATAAATAAATAAATAAATAAATAAATAAATAAATAAATCTCAGCCAAACTTCTATAGCTGAGGAACAAATTGAATTAAAATTTTAAGCTTCAAGATAGCATCAACGTCTTACTGCAGAAGGAGTAATCTGTGAAAATACCTACTGAAAGGAGAGTAGGGACAAAAGGTTGAAAAGGAAATTTTAAGAGCCTATGCAGTCTATGGAGTTCCATAAAGAAAACTAACTTCCATCAAGAGGAGAGAAGCAAAGGGAAAGTTTGTGTAAACTGTGGATGTCACGGGCTTGTCTACATCGATGTCACACTGTGCCTTTAATTTTTTAATGCAGTGTTTTTATTTATTCTTTGCAAGTTTCATACAGTGCATCTTGATAATTTCCATTCCCCACTCTCTCCAACTTTCCCTAAGCCCCAGCACACCTCCTGCCCAACTACATGTCTTTTCTTTTTTATATAACCCACTGAGTACATTTAGTGTGAAGTTTTTATTAGCCAATTATTCTTCAATAAAACTCTGTATAGTATTGAGATGCATTTTAATCTCCTAATTTATAAAAATTCTTGTTAAAGTCTGATATTAAAGAAAGTTTCCATTTTCTTTATCCCTTTCAGGGGCTACTTTCTACTAGAGCATATTACAACCCTGTGCTCTCCTTTAGAGTGAAAGAAGTTCAGTTCACCTAATTGCTGCCATCCATGAAACTATTGTGTGTATCTGTCACACAGAGAGTGAAATACAGAGCCTCCCTGACTTACAGTGGTTTGGCGTGAAATTTTTCATTGTTAAGATATTGTAAACAGAGATGCTTTCGGTAGAAACCATACTTCAGATTTTGGATTTTCATTTTTTCTATATTAGTGATAGGCAATATGATACTTCTCTGTCATTTCATACAGTGGGAAGCCAGCGTTCTCAGCCAACCACGTGACCAAGGGCTAAACAACCATGCTTCTAATACTGAACTATGCAACTAATGCAGGTGAACTATACTAAGTCCATTTTGACTGACTTTAATTTTGGGTTTACAGTGGGTTATTAGACTATTACTCCAACATAAACCCACCAGTATCTGAGGACTTCAACTCAATCTCATTCTGCGAATGATGTTTTCAAATTCTATTCTACATTTTCAAACTATGTCTTTTTTTATATAAGAAGAAAAAATGGGAGGGGAGAATTAAATCTCTAACTATGGCTAGTCACTATGAAAAAAAAATGAGATTTCTAGAATAAATGTCTTCCACAGTCACCGTGTGAGTTACAATAAAAAGAAAAGAAAAACACAGCTGAATCAGTAACTGAGTGAGAAATGTGGAGAAATCCAGTCTATTTCACAATTCCCAGCATCTTTAGAAATGAAATTAATGAACCCCTGCACCATGGAAGAGTTGGATATTAAAGTTCATGCTGCAAGTATCTACTGTACAATATCAATTTCAAATGACAACCTGAAGTTTTGTGCAGCCGCATTCATCTCTGTATTTGTCAGAAGTCATTTCATTTTCTATGATTCATTTCATTTGTATTATGATGTATTAGTTGGATACTCTATTGATCCTTGTTCCATACAATTTGGGCTTTTAGAGACAGATGAAAAGGCAGTTTGAAAGATAAGTATTGTAATCTGTTCACCAGCAACACTAATGACAAAAAATAATAATAATAAAACGTGGCTGGGTAAACTACCATACTGAGATGCTGTTCAAGGTAACTCTGGCTTCAGAATGAATAGGTAGTTGGCTGGGTTTTGTATATTTATTCCTATTGATGCCTGGGCAAGTACACAATTAAGGTATTATACAAATTGCCCCACAAATCTGGATAAATGCATAGTCAAATCTTTATTTTTCCCAATACATTAATAACTTGAACATCACTTGCAACATCAGAAGAAAGTTAATCAATAAATATCAAGTGATTGCTGTATGAGTCACTTGTATGAATCACAATTTATGCTTCAGTTGACTAAAGTTCTACTGATCCTACTCTTACAGGCAACTCCGTCTTTCAATTACCCAAGAACTTAACTGGTCTAAATGTCTGTCTAGCAAGCCAACCTCTACGTCCTAGGAAGTATGATCTGTTTATGTAACAGTTTCACACTAGTCATTGCTTCCTTGGAGCACACAGAGCTAAAACACCTGACAGATGCTGATTTTTGTTAGTTGAGCTAAGGATTTTTCAGTTCTCACCGAAAAACCAAATGAATCTTAAAATAAAGCTAACCCAATTTGTCCTAAGCAATTCCATGGCTGAGCTTCATATGACCCATCATTTGCCTGCCCTACCAGGGAAGATAAAGATTAGGATGCTTTGAATGTGAGGCCCTCAAGCTACTTGCTTTTCCCAGTCTTAAAATGTATATCTTCAGAGATCAAGCCAGAGTTCACTTTCCATCTGTGAAATCCTGATTCGGACTGCACATGGCCTCCTATTCCATAAAAAGGTATTTTACAATCTCCAGAAAGCATTACATCATCCAGTCCTCCTTTTTGTCATGCCTCTGGATCAGGCATTGCTCTTAGCTCCTACTGCCTGCAAGAAGAACCTACGAAGAAAAGCAAGTGACTCTCTGACAGTTCTTTCCCTAGAATACATAGGAAAGACCATAAAAATAAGTGTAAACAAAAGAAAAGGGAAAACTGTTTAGCAGTTTAATGACAATGGGAACTAATACCAATTCCTTTCCCAAAGGTAATTGCTATGAATAAAGATGGGTTTATTAAAATTAAAATTTATTTTAGTGTTTGTAACTATTCATCTAACTAGAAATTGTATGTAAACAAATTAAAAATTGAAAAAAAAACAATAATCCAATCAAGAAGTGGCTAAGGGACTGAGTCACAGAAGAGATACAGATCACCATAAGTCTGTGGGAAGCTTTGAGCATTCTTTTTTTTTTTTTTTGGTTTGGTTTTTGTTTTTGTTTTCAATTTCACTTTTTGTTGGATATAATCAAGTATTATAGCATAGGGCTTAAAATATAGGTATTAAAGAGGAAACATAGAAATGGATAAAAGACAGCATTGTGAAAAACTGGGACTGGCCACATTGGATGGCTACATGTAGAAAAGTGCAAATAGATTCCTATTTATCACCCAGCACAAAACTCTAGACCAAATAGACCAAGGACCTTGATAAATAGCCAGATACCCTGAACCCCATAGAAGAGAAAGTGGGGAATAGTCTCGAATTCATTGGTACAGGGAAGACTTGTGGAAATGGACAGCAATAACAAAGGAACTAAGAACAACAATTAATAAATGGGGGCTCATGAAGCAGATAAGCATTTTATTAATTAATTGATTAATTTTTCCCAGTTCAATCAGTTTTCCCTCCCAGATCCTCCCCCAACACCTCTCCCCACTGCTGCCATCCACTCCTCCTCCTTTTTCTTCAGAAAAGGGCAGCCATGGCATATCAAGCTGTAGTAAGACTGGCACCTCCTTTTCTATTAAGGCTGGAGGAGGCGACCCAGTAGGAGGAAAGGGTCCCAAAAGAAGGTAACAGAGTCAGAGATAGCACCTGTTCCCACTGTTAGGAGCTCCATAAGAAGACCAAGTTAGACAACTGTAACATACACACAGAATGTCTAGGTCAGTCCTATGCAAGCTCTCTGGCTGGTGGTTCAATCTCTGTGAGTCCCTTATGGGCCCAAGATAGTTTATTCTGTGAGTTTTCTTGTAGTGTCCTTGGCCCCTCTAGCTTGAGGTCTGCCTAATGTCTAGCTGAGGGTCTCTGTATCTGTTTCCATTAGTTTCTGCATGAAACCCCTGGTGATAGTTGTACTAGACAATGATCTATGAGCATAGCAGAATATCAGTAGGAATCATTTCATTGACTTTTTTGTCAGTCATGTTCGGTTCAATCCTGGGTCTCTAGACTGTCCAGACTTCAGGTCCTGGTCCTCCAGGCAGTATCAGAAGTTGGCTCCGTCTCATGGTATGGATCTCAAGGTGGACCAGTTGGTTGGCCAGTCCCATAATTTCTGCTCCACCTGTACCCTAGCATATGTTGGAAGCAGGGAAAATTATAGGTCAAAGGTTATATGGCTGGGTTGGGGTCCCAATACCTCCACTAGAAGTCTTCCCTGGTTACAGAAGGTTACAGGAGGTGGCCAATTCAGACTCTGTATCTCCTATTACTAGGTATCTTAGCTAGGGTCATCCTCATAGATTCCTGGGAGCTTTTATTGCACTAGGCTACTAGCTCATCCCAGAGATGCCTGATTCCAATTGCCTTTCCCAGTACTCTCTTTGTCCATCCTCCGACAATCTGATCTCTCCTGTTCCCATGCCCAACCCTGTATCTTCAAGCCATTTATACTAAGTACTATATTTTTTACTAATATAATTCCTTTTCTCATCATGACATGTTCTAAAATATGTGAAATTTTAAACCCTCATTCTTGCCTTATGCAACTACTTTTCATTATTTTCTTATTATTGTTCATTTTGTTTACACATTATCTCATGTATACCACACTGACTTTGTACTAGATACCTACCCAAGGATGACCTTGAACTTGTGTTCCTTATGCTTCTACTTCCTAAGAGCTGGGATTCTAGCATGCAACGCCATGCCTTGGGTGTTGAGGGCTGAACCCAAGACTTTGTTCATACTAAGCAAGCACTTTACCAACTAAGCCATGTCCCCATCCCCTTATCTCTATTTTTTTATTTTTCATATTCTTTCTTCTCCTCCAACTCATCCTAATTCTAAACCAATAAGACAAAATATGGAGCTGTGTTGACCAAATACTCCTGGGTATGGAGTCTGCCCTGGAGCATGGTTGATACACCTAGTGACACTCCATTGGAAAAAAAATAACTGATTTTTCCCTTTGCCAGCAGGATCAATTACAAATACCTTCTCGGTTGTAGGTATAACTTTGTGTTCACTTCCCCTTCTCAGTGCTGGAATTTTGTTTGGTTTAAACATAAACAGGCATTGTGCATGCCAACTCATCTCTGTGCATCAATACCTTGTTGTGCCTGGAAAACACTGTTTCTTTGGAGTCATCCACCACCTTTTCCCTTTACAGTCTTTCTGCCTCCTCTGTTGCATAGATTCTAATGAAGACATCACATTTGCAACTAGATGATCTGAAGTCTCTATTCTCTGCACATTTTCTGGTTGTAGGCGTCTGGCCTAATTCCTATCAACTGCCAGAGAAAGCTTCTCTGATGAGGGCTAAGTGATGCTCTGATTTATGGGTGTATCAATACATCATTAGGAGTCACTTTATTGCTATGTTCCTTTAGCAGAATGATAACTCTTAAATAATACTTTTTCTTAATGTGTAGAGTTCAGATTCCTCTGAACACACTCCAGATTGTCTGCATCCTAATTAAAGAATAATACTGATGTTCTGTGTACCCAGTTTATGCTTCTACAAATTTTCCTTAAGGAAATAATTTTGAGCAAATTGTTATCTACATCCTCAAGGCACTACTTAAAATATTTTAAAATAATAGCACAGTACACTGTTCTAGCTTGGTTTCTGTTGCTGTGATAAAATACTGAGAAAAACCAACTTGGGGAGAAAAGGGTTTATTTGGCTTATCGGTTACAAGCCATCATTAAGGAAAGCCATGGAAGAACTCTACAGGCAGAAACTGAAAGACAAAATACAGGAAAATGCTGCTTGCTGAATTGTTCTCATGGCTTGTGCTCAGCCATCTTCCTTATATAACCCAGGACCACCACGCCAGGTAGCACAGCCCAGAGTGGGCTTGGCCCACCCACATAGATGATGAATCAAGAAAATACCCCACAGAGGGGCCAACAGGACAATCTGATGGGGCCAGTTCTTCAATTGAGGTAACTCTAGTCTATGTACAGTTGACACAAAGTAAACAGCACATATATTTATATAATAAAAATAAAAGTGTAACAAAGAGGTAGTTGAAAGATTAGTCAAAATTTGTGGGGTATAATCAAGTGGTAATAAAGGCAAAAGGCATTTATAAGATAATCTACATATACATACCCAGGAGTGCCTGGGTTTGGGAAATTATACCATATAACAAAATAGCAATAATCTTTTTCTTGGCTCCGTGGGATTACAAATGATTTTCCTTCACATGAAGTAACCTTATGTTCTTTTCACACTTTCTACAACAACAACAACAAAAATCACTTTGCAAAAAAAAAGAAGTCACACAAACACAAACACTCTAAAAAGTTGAGTAGGTCCTTGGGTGGGAACTGATTAGCTGAAACGATGGAATGTGCCCGCTCCCCACTCAAACTCCTTTGCACTAACACCACAGCACATTGATGTTTCTACAGTCACATTACATAGATGCTTTATTTCAGAAAGTGTCAATCCGGTTTCTGTTGCTATGGCTGAGATGTGACAAACCCTCTGCAAAAGGAGCGCAGTTTCATTTTGGTTCCGTTACAACTGCTTCATCCATGATCACTTGGTTCTGCTGCCTTCAGGTCTGTGGTAAAATAAATAAATAAATAAATAAATAAATAAATAAATAAATAAATATAAAAAAGTTTCCTGGCAAATCCTGCTCTGGGAACTATAGGCAGACAGAATCGGTCCCTGAGGACCCTGGGATCCTGTCTCTGCTGAGATCGCTGGGCCAGTCCAGCCCCCACAGAGTGCAGAGAGTCCAGAGGTGAGGTGATTCGGCCCCTAACTTGGGCCCAACTTCCACCTGCCCTCCCTGGCAAATCCCGCCCCAGGATCTGCAGGCAGACTGAATCGGTCCCTGAGGGCCCTGGGATCCTGACTCTGCTGAGTTTGCTGGGCCATTCTGGGCCCCACTGAGTGCGGAGAGTCCAGAGAGTGTGGAGAGTCCAGAGAGTGTGGAGAGTCCAGAGGTGAGCTGATTCGGCCCCTAACTTGGGCCCAACTTACGCCTGCCTGCCCTGGCAAATCCCACCCCGGAACTGTAGGCAGACAGAATTGGTCCCTGAGGACCCTGGGATCCTGTCTCTGCTGAGATCGCTGGGCCAGTCGGCCCCCACAGAGTGCAGAGAGTGCAGAGATGAGCTGATTCGGCCCCTAACTTGGGACCAACTTCCATCTGCCCACCCTGGCAAAACCTCCCCAGGAATCTTCGACAGGATGACTCGAACCCTGAGCACCAAGTAACCCAGAGTCTGCTGACATCTCTGAGCCAGTGCTGCTCTCACCCACCTGGAGAGCAAGTGCCTCAGACCTGCCTGCACCCAACTTGAAACCCATCAGAGTATCAAAGTCAATTCCACACACCTGAAGAGAACACCGGACCCATACACACCAGGAAAGGAAGTGACACCAACTGTACCCACTGGAACAAGAGATGGGAAGATGACAATTTAAGAACACATCCAACAACAGGAAAACCAATATGATACCACCGAGCCTAGGGACTCTACACCAGCAAGACATGAACATCCCAACACAGAAGAAGCAGAAGAGAGCAACCCTAAAAACAACTTCATGGAAATGATAGAGAATCTAAAAGAGGAAATCACAAAATCCTTCAGAGAAATGGAAGAAAAGACAAACCAAAAGATGCAAGAAATCAAGGAAAGCCAAAAAAAAAGCCAAGAAAATACAATTAAACAGCTGAAGGAAACAGTTCAGGACCTGAAAACTGAAGACAATAAAGAAAACACAAACTGAGGGAATGCTGGAAGTGGAAAAGCTTAGTAAACAATCAGGAACCACAGATGCAAGCATAACCAACAGAATACAAGAGATGGAAGAGAGAATCTCCATCACATCCAGGACCATTGATGGTCCATCATATCCAACAGAAGTTCAGCTCAGGATCTCTCTTGGAAACTGAACAGACGAGCCTGGATCTGAATTAGGTGATTGTAATATTTTGTATTAATTGTCAATTTGACAGAATATAAAAGTGAGTGGGAGATGAGCCCTGTGCAAGCCTGCAGGTCATTACCTTGACTGTCTAAATTGAGTGGGCACACTTGTCCACTGTAGTGGACATTCAACCTACACCATTCTACCAACAATGGACCTAGACTACACAAAAGGGGGGGGGAGTCTTAATAGCAACATACACACGCCCTTTTCTGTCCCTTGATTGTGGGGGAAGTGTATCTAGCTTCAAGCTCTTGCAGCCTTGACCTCCCCACCAAAATGGACCGTACCTTGAACTGTAGGCCAGAACAAACCCCCCTTCTCTTACATTGCTTTTGTCAAAATATATATGAACTCTATCTTAAGAAAGGACCTATAAACTCTCTCTCTTTTTTTGGTTTTTTTGAGACAGGGCTTCTCTGTGTAGCTTTGGATCCTATCCTGGCACTCGCTTTGGAGAACAGGCTGGCTTGGAACTCACAGAGATCCACCTGCCTCTGCCTGAGATTAAAGGCGTACGCCACCAACACCCGGCTAGGACCTATAAACTCTTAAGTGCATCTCCAATTTCAAGTAAGAAGGTACTTTCTCCAATATATTTAATTCCTGACTTCAACATCAAACCACAAGATTTGTTCTTCCCTGTAAATAGAAATTGGATTATCAGTATGGTGACACAACTGCCTGCAGTCTCAGCCCTAGGAGAGTGGTAGCAGAAGGATCCATAGTTCAAGAGCAGCCCAAGTTACCTGGCTCTGAAAAGGAAGGAAAGTAAGGGAGGAGGAGAAGAGACCCAAGTCTCATCCATCATTTCTTCTTTGTAATGCCTCTTCCACAGCTTCAGCTGTAATACCATGGCACTTACTTCTTTCTTTTCTATGGTCCTAGCACTGGGGCCAAAACATCTCCTGCCTCTGCTCATCAAACTAGACGTCCAGGGGTCACTCAGGGTTACTGTTTGCTAATAGCATTGCCGAGAAGAAATCTATGTGTTAGCCAAAACTTGTGTCGGCTCCAAGTGTAAACAGAGCAATATCGCTACTAACATGCACTCACCACCTCAGCTGGTGACAACTACTAAGAACTAGAATGATGCACGCCAATGTCTCCGTGTGATGACAATGATGACTACTTAGCTTACCTGGGATATCTGGCTTAGCTAGGGCATTTCTGAGCTAGATGGTGACCAATATCCATCCATCAGATGATGGAGGTATGGACGTGGGGCTGGCTGTTCTGCCAGATCAATCCATCTGCCTCCCTTTCACTCCTCCACTCCCCATTATCCACTCCTTCCATCCGTTTCTCCTTACACTGGGAACCATGGTGTCCTTCCCCAGAGCATTAGCAACATTAGATACAGTTGCTATTTTTTAGATACAGAACACATACTTCTTAGACAAACTCTCTATTGGGTAAAGAAGGACTAGAGAGATTTCAGTTTAACCCCAGAATTTTTTTCAATGCAGTGGAAGCAAAACTTTGAGATTTTTTCACATCAAAACACGAGCTATTCTGCACACACAACAGAAAGTTGCATACTTTCGTTCGGGAAGAAACCAGTCACTCGTCACGCTGTATACAAGGTATTTTGAATCGAACTATAAATGAGACATGGCATACTGTGAGACGCTTCACAGAAAAGCGGAGCAAAAACCCGGGGGCCTACAAGGTGGAGAAGAAGGAGAATCAACGAGTGTGTTCTTAATAAAGCAGAGATCCCAGGAAGGAGAATGCGGCTTAGGGAAAGAAAGGGCGAAGATTACCAGGAGAGTGGCACGAAAACGAGAGGAGAATGCATGAGCTCCTGGGAAAGACTCAGAACCATCAGTAAAGGGCGGGGAAATAACCATCCCTGACTCCTGCGGCTGAAAACCAGTCTGGGAGCGACACCTAGTGTTCAAGAGTGTAGACGCATCTTCCCTCCAGACCCGACCATCATGAAAGTTATTAGCCTGCCCTGATGGTTGGAACTGATTTGATCTCATAGTCCACCATATGTTTTTAGATATAAGAAATTGAATTCAAAAGAGAAAACTTGATAGACAAACAGCAGTCCGAGAAGACATGCTGAACCAGAACCCGGAAGTTCAGCTTTCATTCTCTATTTTTCCCAAAGTATTTTTATTGCTATATTAGCAATGGATTTTGGGGGGATATATTCTCAAGGGCCATATAAAAATAGATTCAAGGAACAGATTAAATTGAAGTCCTAGATTAAATGTTTGGTTTAAAGAATTTTCTACAACAAATTTCATGTTTATGTATGAAAAGTTATATAACCTTATATGAAAATGTCATGAAGTATTTTTCTACACTATACTAAATGTATTCCCCAAGAGGGAAAAATTAAAATATCTAAAATATATTAGATTAAGATTACAAGACCATCATAGATCTTTTGAACATGCATCTGTTTACAGAATTAACCGTATACAAAATGTATTTTTCAATATAGATCATAAAGAAATGAGTTGGTGACAACCATCCTTTATACCACATTATCAACTCATTTAAACCACAACTGTGTCCTTGGTATGTCACTTCTAATCCGAGTGGCCTTTTCCTCTCTCTCTCTCTCCCTCTCTCTCTCTCTCTCTCCTTCCTCCTTTCTTCCTTCCTTCATTTTCTTCTTTCTTTTTTAACATAATTTTAATTGATTATTTGGGAATTTCACATCATGCATCCCAATTCCACTCATTTCCAGACCTTCCAAAGCCACCTTTGACCCTTGTAGCATCCTTGCCCCCCACGCCAAATTTTTTAAACCTAAAAATAAATTAATTAAATTAAAAATAAAAATTAATAAATACATAAACCCTTTGTTCCCCAGTACCAGCATGGCCCTCCAACACCAACATGGCTCCCAGGTAGCGGCCTAGGCTCTGGGCATCCACATTGTCTTTGATGACAACAGGAGCCTGAAGCCAGGGTCTGAGTTGATATCCTTGGCTCCTGTCACCACCAAAGGCCATAAGGATTCCTGGGGTCTGACCCACCATGGTGGTGCTCAAGAGCCATTCTGCTGCTGTGCCATGTTGATCTGGGTAGCCTGCGCAGCCACCCGGGGGCGTAAGGACTCGGGGCCGAGCCTGCTGCCAATAGCCATGCCTGGGTTCATGGTTCTACCACCGCCAAGGCCTGTGTTAGTGGTCACGGTCCATGCTGCCACCAAAGGTCTCACAGATCCCCCAGGTTTGGGCTGCCACCTGAGTCTTGTTGGTGTCTGTGGATCATGCTGCCTCTGGGCCACACTGATCTAGGTGGTGTGTGCTGCTACTTGGGGCCATGGTGACTTCCAGGCCAAAGCTGCAGCTGAAGACTATGTCTGGGTCAGTAGCCTGCGGCCCGGGTCTGTGTTGATGTCTGTGACTCCTGTTACCACCGAGGTAACTGGAATCTAAGCAGCCACCTGAGGCCATATCAGTGTCTCAGAGTCATGATGCAGCCAGGGCCATACAGATCTAAGCAACCTTCTCTGCTACCCAATGCCATGGTGATGACGAGGCCGGAGCTGCAGCTGAGGGCCATGTCTGGGTCTGTGGTCTTACTTTTAGCCATGATCTGTGTTGATGGCTGATGTCCCAGTGGTCTTTTTTAAACTGGTCTCTTGCATCCTTATACAGAGCATGGGTAGCAATGCCCTCTACTGAAACACTTATGTCACTGCAGTTAAAAAGATGAAGTGTTAGCCAGGGATGGTGACACTTAGAGTCAAAGATTTGTGGGTTCAAGGCCAGCCTGGTCTACAAATGAAGTTCCAGGCTAGCCAGAGCTACATGGTGAGACCCTGTCTCAAACAAGAACAATAGTAATGTTCTTAAAGCAAGAAAGCATGGAGAAATCAGGCACTAGGAAAATGTCTGGAGATCTACAAAGATGATACCAACTAACAATCTAAGCAACAAAGGAGAGGCTACCTTAAATGTCTTCCCCTGGTAATGAGATTAACGACTAACTTATATGCCATCCTATAGCCTTCATCCAGAAGCTGGTGGAAGTAGAAGCAGAAACCCACAGCTAAACACTGAACTGAACCAGAATCCAGTTGCATAGAAGGAGGAGTGATGAGCAAAGGGTCCATACCAGGCTGGCGAAACCCACAGAAACAGCTGAACAAGGGAGAGCTCTTGGTCCCTAGTCTGATAGCTGGGAAACCAGCATGGGACTGATCCAGACCCCATGAGTGTGGGTGTCAGTGAGGAGACCTCGGAAATCTATGGGGCCTCTTGTAGTAGTTCAGTACTTATCCCTAGCATAGAAATGGACTTTGGGAGCCCATTCCACATAGAGGGATACTCCCCGAGCCTAGACACACGGGGGTGAGCCTAGGTCCTATCCCAAAGGATATGACAGACTATGAAGACCCCCCTATGGAAGTCCTCACCCTCCCTGGGGAGCAGAAATGGTATGGGATAGGTAGGGTGTTAGTTGGGTGGGGCAGGGGAGGTGGGGAGGGAGAGGAACTGGGATTAATGTTTCTTGTTTCTAATTCAAATAAAAAATGGAGAAAAAAGTGAGAAGGCATGGTCAAGTGTGCTTATTTCTACAAAACTAAGAAAAATGCTACTAATTACTGAATATCTGTGTGTGCTACACATGTGTACATTCATGTGTGCACGTGTGTTTGAATACATGTGTGCGCATGTGTGTAGGGGAAGCTGTAGCCACGCCTTCTTAGGGGCTGGCTACAGGAGTACCTGAGGGCTTGTGAGGGTGTGGTCAGAGTGGGTAGGGGGACTGCGTTTTCGGTTTCGGTCTCTCTTTGCTTCTTGCTGTACAGACTACCACCGGCTGGCTGGTCCGCTACCTGACTCCGTACTGGTAAATTCTTACTATATCTGGTGTCAGAAGCGGGATATTGGATATTGGGATATTGGAAACCCACACCCCATTTGGGACAGGCTGTGGGTTCCATCGGGCCCGCCGCCTAGGCCCGGAAAGCACCCACTCTCCACAGGCGTTCCCGGCTAGCAGCCGACCCACTGCTGCTGAGCTGCTCAGAACCATCCACCCAGCTCAGAGACAGTTTCTAGCTGCCTAGAGTCCAGGTAGGCCTCCGCTTTCAGCTGTGGCTTCCCCTGGCCTGCGGGAAAGCCCGAATCTGTTTCAGTGGTTGTAGCCGCAAGGCCGTATACTCTCTAAGATAAGCGCAGCCGCTTTTGTGACCTCTCTCCATCGCTGACCGACTGCTGCCAAACGCCTCGGAATAACTGAACGCCTGTGCTACCTGCTGATCAAATATATTTACTGCATCTGGAGTAGAAATCAGGTAAAATTATGGCGGAATATTTATCATTTGCTAAAATTGGTAATATTTTTGCTTATTACGTGAATTCACTGTTTGAGGAGGATGTTAATGTGCCAATTACTGGCCTATATGCCATAATGGCAGTTAGCTTGCTGGTACAAATAGTATTACTAGCCAGAGGACACAGGAATAGGGATAAGGATAACCTCACCACCTGCTTGCAGGAAATAACAGCTTTACGATTAGGTCAGACCACAATTGTGCAGCAAGTGGAACAGAAATTGGATGATAAGCTTGGCTCTGTGTCCAATACACTAAAGACAGAGCTGTCTGATGAGATACAGCGTATTTATGATAAGATAAACACAGAGAGATCCTCCATGTCTGAGGCCTTAGAGGCTAGGCTGTCAGAAGACCATGACCAGCTAAAGAATATCTGTAGCCAGCTAGAAACTCAGATAGGCAATGTTACTCATCAACTAGATGCAACGGTGCAAAATACCCAGCATAGGGTTGAAGAATTGGACAATGCCATTCAATCAGTCATTGAAGCATCCAAGGTAGCAGATCAGAAGTTTGAGTCTAGATTTGAATGTTTGGAAGATAATTTACAGTACAGGGCTGACAGATTACATAGGTCCATACGGTCGATTGCTGAGGACTCAAAATCAGCAAATCATGACCTGGAATCTAGACTCCAATACCTAGAAGGCAGTTTCCATGCCATCCAGATGCTGTCTAAGGATGATCGTATGAAAGACCTAGAAAAACGTGTAGATGAGCAGTTAGAGCAATTTACAGATTCACTAACGTGCTTAGAATCTTTTATGATTAAGGAGATTGAAACTTTTCAAAAGGATATCATTGCTAGGCTTAAAGATCAGTGGGATGCCTCAGAAGCAGAATCACTCCAATCCCAGGCACCTACTCCACCCAGGTATCGTGACTATTCTTCTAAGGTTGTTACTCGTACACCATTAGTGTACCCAGCTACCATGGTAGAAAAGCCAGCTTCTAAGAAACACCCTCATGGACGAATGGTTTATGAATGGCAACCTATACAGCCGAAGGATCTTAAGAATATTAAAGAATCAGTTGTCTCATATGGTCTCCATAGCCCATACGTAAAACAGCTATTACATTCATGGGCAACCTTTAACAGGGTGACACCCACAGATTGGGAACGATTGGTAGCAGCTGTACTTGAGAATTCATGCCAAATCCAGTGGAAGGCATTGGTAAGGGAAGAGGCAAAGCTCCTTGAACGTCAGGGCATAAAGGAAGGTTTTGAAGCGCCTCTAGATAAGCTTCTTGGTCAGGGTATTTATGCTGACCCACAGGTTCAGGCTGAATATGATGACGATATACTGTCTCTTTGCAGGAAAGCAGCATTAAATGCCTGGGATAAGGTTCGTGAGCCAGGAGAACGTCTAGAAGCTTATACCAGAATAGAACAGGGACCTACAGAACAGTTCCAGGACTTCTTACAAAGGTTAACTAGGGCAGTAGAATTACAGGTAACAGATCCAGAAACAAGACAATCAATTATATATACAATAGCTTATGAAAATGCAAACCCTATATGCAAAAGAATACTTTTGCCTTTAAAGATCAGATCAGCTCCGTTAGAAGAATGGGTTTTGTATGCAGCCAACATTGACTATAATGTGCAAGATACTGGAGCTTGGGTAGGAGAAGCCATCTCCAAAGGTTTAAAACGGCAACAGGAAATTAAAAGGTCTAGAGGTGAGGATGTAAGGGCTTGGCAAGGAGAAGCACCTTACAGAGGTCAACATAGATACCAAGAGGCTAGAGGTTACTACTACTATGAACCAGAACCTTGGGTAGGAAGAGCCTTCCCCTGGAGACCACGAAGGCTCCAGGAACCTAGATGTTTCAACTGTGGTAAAATGGGACATACTAAGAGAAATTGTAGACAAATGAATTCTAACAATGCCTCATATGGAAGGCCACTGCCTTCTGGATTGTGTAGAAGATGTGGTAAGGGCAGACACTGGACCAATGAATGTAGATCGACCAGGGACATACAAGGAAACCCCTTAAGGTCGGGAAACCCCGAGGGGGGCCTCAAGAAGGCCCCCACATCGAGAAAGGTCAGGTCATTCCCAATAGCAGTGGAAGACAATCTCTCACAGGAACAATAGATAGTACTTTGCATATTGTGAAAAAAGATATTGCTCTAGATGGTAGTTTGAATAGTGATGAAGAATCAAGTGTGAATGGACAAAATGAGAAACGCATATTTTGGCAAGCTTCTATTAATGATAAAAGGCCTCAGTTAAAAGTTAAAATTAATAATAAAGTTATTTCTGGCTTAGTGGACACTGGGGCGGATGTAACTATTATTACTCAAAAGTCTTGGCCTCAGAAATGGCCTCTTAGAGAGGCAAATGTACAATTTTTAGGAATTGGAACTCTATCTAGAGTTCGACAGAGTGTTAACTCAGTGGTCTGCATTGGACCGGAAGGACAGAAAGGGATACTGAAACCATACGTGGCAGATATAGCTATAAATCTCTGGGGTCGTGATCTCTTACAGCAATGGAATACTCAGATTAATATTCCTCCAGTGTCAGATACAAATTATGAAAAAGATCTGGTAAGACGCTATGGAAAACGGTTACCAACCATCCATGCTGTACAGAAACTAGGTACAAATGATGGACCTTCAGAGGAGCCAAAGGCCCTGCCATTGAAGTGGCTTACAGATGAACCAGTTTGGGTAGGACAATGGCCTATGACCTCTGAGAAGCTAGAGGCTTTAGAAAAGTTAGTACAGGAACAGCTAGATGCTGGACACATAGAGGAATCTACCAGTCCTTGGAATTCTCCTGTATTTGTCATCAAAAAGAAGTCAGGTAAGTGGAGAATGCTGACAGACCTGAGAGCTATAAATAAGGTAATTCAACCAATGGGCTCTCTGCAACCTGGAATGCCATTACCTTCCTTAATACCTAAAGGATGGCCTATCATAGTCATTGATCTAAAAGACTGTTTTTTCACAATACCGTTACAGGAAAATGATAGAGAAAAATTTGCATTTACTGTACCAACTCTTAATAATTCACAGCCAGTTAGGAGATATCAATGGAGGGTTTTGCCACAAGGAATGCTAAATAGCCCTACTTTGTGTCAACACTTTGTACAGCAACCTTTGGGAATAATTCGGAAGAAATTTTCACAATCTCTTGTTTATCATTACATGGATGATATTCTTTTATCAGATTCTAATAAGGAAACTTTGGAACGTATGTTTGAAATGGTGAAGGAAGTTCTGCCTCGTTGGGGATTACAGATTGCACCAGAAAAGATACAAAGAGGAAATTCTATTAACTATTTAGGTTACAAGATAGACTTACAGAGAATCAGACCTCAAAAGGTACAAATTAGGAGAGATCGGTATCAAACTCTTAATTCTCTTCAGAAATTATTAGGGGAAATTTCTCAATTACAGACAATTATTGGTGTAGAAGGACATGACTTAAAGCATTTAAAAATGGCCCTTAAAGGTGATAAGGACCTAAACAGTCCTAGAATATTATCTGATGAGGCAGAAAAAGAGTTACAATGGGTAGAAAACAGAATATTGAATGCACATGTAGATCGGATAAACCTTAATTTAGACTGTATTCTGGTTATCTTGCCATCCAGAGAATACCCTTCTGGAATTCTGATGCAGAGGGAAGACACTATATTGGAATGGATATTTCTGCCACATAAACAGAATAAAAAGTTAAAGACATATATAGAAAAGATTTCTGATTTGATTTTAAAGGGTAAATTAAGACTTCGCCAGCTGACTGGAAAAGATCCAGCAGAAATTATAGTACCTTTAACTAATGAAGAAATTTCTTCCTTATGGAAAGATAATGAATATTGGCAAATAGCTCTTACTGACTTTTTGGGAACAATTAGCAACAACTATCCCAAAACTGACAGAATTAAATTCATAAAAAAGACAGTCTGGATTCTTCCACGTATTGTAAGACAAACTCCCATTTCTGGAGTTCTTACCTTCTACACTGATGCCAACAAATCAGGTAAGGCAGGTTATAAAGCAGGTGAGGTAAGTAAAGTAGTTCAAAGTCCATATACATCTGTACAGAAGGCAGAATTATATGCAATTCTCATGGTACTTAAGGATTTTACAGAACCTCTTAATATAGTTACTGATTCTCAGTATGCAGAGAGAGTCGTGTTACATATTGAGACTGCAGAATTTGTTCCTGATAATACAGAATTAACTTCTCTGTTTTTACAATTACAGGAAACTATCAGAAACAGAAGTAATCCTATGTATATTACACATATCAGATCCCATACAGGTCTGCCTGGCCCACTAGCACAAGGCAATGATGAGATTGATCGTTTATTAATTGGAAGTGTGCTAGAAGCCTCAGAATTTCATAAGAAACATCATGTAAATAGCAAAGGTTTGAAAAAGGACTTCTCTATCACTTGGCAACAAGCCAAGGAGATAGTGAAAAACTGTCCTACTTGTTCCTTTTATAATCAAACTCCATTGCCAGCAGGTTGTAATCCTAAGGGCATTCGGAGAAATGAGGTTTGGCAGATGGATGTCTTTCACTTTGCAGAGTTTGGAAATTTGAAATATGTGCATCATACCATAGACACATTCTCAGGGTTCCAATGGGCTACTGCTCTTAACTCTGAAAAAGCTGATTCTGTTATTATACACCTGCTAGAGGTGATGGCAGTTATGGGTATACCTGCACAAATAAAAACTGACAATGCTCCAGCATATGTCTCTACGAAATTGGAACAATTTTTCAAATATTATAACATAAAGCATGTTACTGGTATACCACACAATCCTACAGGACAAGCAGTGGTTGAGCGATCTAATAGAACACTTAAGGAGATGCTCAACAAACAAGCTTGGAAGACTAAACCCCCCAAACATAGGTTGCATAATGCTTTATTAACACTAAACTTTCTTAATGCCAATGAAAAAGGACAAACAGCTGCAGAAAGACACTGGACTACGGAAAAAACTGCTGAACTCAATCAGCCAGTATACTTCAAAGATGTACTAACCTCTGCATGGAAACCAGGACATGTATTACGTTGGGGTAGGGGTTTTGCATTGGTTTCTACAGGAGAAGAAAAACTTTGGATACCATCAAAGTTGATCAAGATTCAACTGGAAAAGGAAAAACCTCTCGACAAGGACAAATGACAGGTATTCTACTAAGGTATATCTTATAAACTAAATAGAAACCTCCCAAAGGAAAGGGAAGTGTTTTGCTTTTATCTTCACAGGAAAACTCATCTTCAGAAGGCAAAGGACACTGCATGGGTAGATACTTAAGAAGACAAGGTAGCTATAACCATCAAATAGAAGGAATGTGCCATACGGCAAACTTTACAGCTGTCTCTCAAAAAACTCTCTATATCCTAGTCCCTATTCAATTAAACCAATGCTGGATTTAGAGGTGGATTTGGCTTTCCTCCTCTAAAATCCAAGCACATTATTTAACTAAGCTTTAGTGTTTCTGTGTTGTATCAAGAAGCCAATTGATGTAATACAGAATAAAAGAAGAATTTGGGGACTGTCTTTGTCTTTTCTTGGATCTTTCTCTCAAGGTGTACACCCTTTCATAATTGTTATGCTCTCATGGTTGCATTCCTCAGCATGTGTACATACACAAGCAAACATTTCTCTGCTAACTGTTCATGTTTGAGTCCCACACAGCCAATGAAGACCTGCCTGACAGCAATCCCTGGACACCCTGGAAAGAAAATGGGCCACACCTCCTCGACTGCACTGGATCCAACTTGCTCCATTTCAACTGACACTCCGGCCAGAGGTTCGGGTACTGACTTCAATCAAGTTGAGGATTTCAAGCGAGATCTTCAATCAAGCGAATCCCATCTAACATGGACTGGATACTAACATTTTCTTTCTACAGGACCCCACATGACTATCATCGTCCCATTTCAGCAGGGAGTAACTTGGAAAATGCTACGCCCCCTTTCCCCATTGTTGTCACTTAGGATAGTGTATATACCTTGTTAGGAATAGCTTCCTATTGTATATGGTTTGGTTTGGAAGGAGGTGTTCAGGCTTGGACACCTCTTTCAGATGACTTTAGGGTTTAGTTAAAATAGATAGTTATCTTCTTATATTTTACCTTTATACTGTTAAGTTTTAATCCTCTTTTAGACTAAAAGGGGAATTGTAGGGGAAGCTGTAGCCACGCCTTCTTAGGGGCTGGCTACAGGAGTACCTGAGGGCTTGTGAGGGTGTGGTCAGAGTGAGTAGGGGGACTGCGTTTTCGGTTTCGGTCTCTCTTTGCTTCTTGCTGTACAGACTACCACCGGCTGGCTGGTCCGCTCTGTAAGTAAGGCTTTTCCCTATTAAATACCCTTATATTTCTACCTGACTCCATACTGGTAATTTCTTACTATACATGTGTGTGAAGATCAGAAGTTAAATCTGGTTAATTCCTCTGTCATTCGCCACCTTATTTTCTGAGCAGGGTCCCTGGTTGAACCTGGAGCTCATTAATCCAGCTAGACTGTTGAGTGAGCTTCAGAGAGCAGTCTGTCTCCACCCTTCCAGGGCTGGGATTACAGATGCACTGTTACACCCAGATCATTTTTATGTGGCTTCTACAAATCTGAAGTCAGGGCCCCACAATTGCATAGCAAGCACTTCACCCACCAAAGAGCCCTCTTCTCAGCTCCAATTGCTGGACTTCTCGTAGGGACTTTGGACAAGTGATGTCAGAAGTATTGTCTCTAGTCCTTATACAGTAAGCCTGCCATTCAGGAAACACACAGAAGTTCTACCTTATATTTGAAGCTCAGGATGAGTGTGGTAGTTTGAGTGAGAATGGCCCCCATAAACTCATATATGTGAATACTTAGTCACCGGGGAGCAGCACTACTTGAGAGGCATTAGGAGGTGTGGTCTTGGATAGGTGTAGTCCTGTTAGAGGAAGCGTGTCACTGGGGATGGACTTTGAGGTTTCAAAAAGCCCAAGCCAAGACAAGTCTCTCTCTCTTGATGGGGAATGTACTTTGTATGTTCATCTTATTGATTGTTGAATAAAGTACTGTTTGGCCAATGAGGCAGCAAGTTAGACAGGACTAGGAGTCAAAGAGGATTCTTGGAAATGTAGTAGAGAAGTGGTGATCCAGGCAGGAAGTGACATAGCAAGGAGACTCATATTTAATAAGCAAGGACAAACAGGAAGTGTCTCTTTTCCCCCTTAGCATCCTCCAGTGGCGTGATGTGATCCACTGGCAAAGGAGGACACCAATGGAAGGTGTCCAATAAGGTAAGTCTTATAAAATATATAGATTTATGATAAGTAAGACCGAGCTAATAGATGAGAATCCTAGTCATTGGTCAAGCAGCATTTGAATCTAAGTCTCTGTATTAGGGCGGCTGGTGGAGACCACCCACGTGGCTGTAGGACTCTAAGTGGTTTTGGTGGAAAGATTTATCATAACTCTCTCTCTCTCTCTCTCTCTCTCTCTCTCTCTCTCTCTCTCTCTCTCTCACACACACACACACACACACACACACACACACACTAATCAAGAGTGGTCATCAATTTGAGAGGAATGAGAGGAAGATCCGGGAGGAGCTACAGGGAGGGGACATGGACAGTGTTGTTGGGAGGACAGGGAAAGGGGAAATGATATAATTATATTTCAATTATTTTTGCCAACTCAAGAGAAAGAATTGTCATAGGAAAGAAATGGCTTCCTCTAAGGTTAGTTTTCTTCTTTGTGGGCTTAAGAATCTGCAGAAACCCAAACACTTTATCAGAATGACCATGGTGGCTGTGGACTGGGTCTTCACATTGTTTTGGGCTAATGAATTTTCTTATCATGCTTCAGTCATGCATGAAAGTTGAAAATCTTTCTTAGGCAGGCATCTAGTAAGTTACTCACTGTGTTAGCCAATGTTCTGTTGCTGTGAAGTGACACCATGGCCAAGACAACTTCTATGAAAGAAAACATTCTATTGGGACTTGCTTATGGTCTCAGAGGGTTAGTCCGTTGTTACGATGATGGGGAGCATGGTGGCATGCAAGACAGACATGTGCTGGAGAAAGTAGTTGAGAGTTCTCCACCCAGGTCTGTAGACAGCAGGGGAGAGAGAGAGAGAGAGAGAGAGAGAGAGAGAGAGAGAGAGAGAGAGTTATGATAAATCTTTTCTCCAAAACCGCTTAAGCCCTACAGCCACATGGGTGGTCTCCACCAGCCGCCCTAATACAGAGACTTAGATTCAAATGCTGCTTGGCCAATGACTAGGATTCTCATCTATTAGCTCGGTCTTACTTATCATAAATCTATATATTTTATAAGACTTACCTTATTGGACACCTTCCATTGGTGTCCTCCTTTGCCAGTGGATCACATCACACCACTGGAGGATGCTAAGGGGGTAAAGAGAGAGATACATAAATATATAAAGACAACCTGCTGAGTCCTCTTAGTGTGGTTTATATGTATATAACTCAGGGATGACCACTTTGTATTGGATAATCAGTTGGGAGACAGGGATTCATCCCTGAGAGAGGCTAATTCTCTCAGCAGTCATTAGTTCCCCCAAATTCTTTATCCATGATAGCATGTCCATTGATATTCACATTGCTCAGGTCTTGTCTAGGCAGCCACATTTTTGACATGTCATGGGTGAAGCATCCTGTCCTCTCCAAGAGACACAGTCACACTCCTGGTCCTCTCGCTCTTGATATATTTTGGCTGCTCTTCTTCAATATTCATTCCCTGAGTCTTAGGTGGAAGAATTGTGCTGTAAACTCTCCATTAGGGCTGGGCTCCACATGATCCATTAATCTCTGAATTATTGCCTGTTCTGCTTTCCTGTAATGGTCTCCTTTTGCTGTAAAGAGAAGCTTTTGTGATGAAGGGGTGAGAGCTATATTACTTCTCTGTGGGTTTAAGGATAAGTTTTAGAATGTACTTAGGAACTGTGGTGGTCTGATAAAGCGACAGTTGTAGATTACCACCAAGATATGAATCACTATTTCAGCTTCCCGGATATCTTGCCGTGCTGGTCATTATCATTGTCTTAGGTGCCACAGCTGGAAGGACTATGGTTTTGTTTTGTTTTCCTGCTTGGCAGAGTACATGGTACTTTCTGGAACTATGAAAACAAGACCCCAGGAAAGAGGCTTTCAGGTCAGATTCAGCTCAAATCTTCAGAGTCCCCTGTCTGAAGTAGGTGGTGTCTTCATTAATAAGGACTTACCTGCAACCTCTGAAAGACAACCAAAGCATCAGCAACAGTCTATATCATTTGAGGAGTCACAGGGACTACCCTAACCAACAACTCAAATGGAGGTATCTCATGCCTGGTACTGGGGTGTTTGTTAGATTGACTATGGCAGTTTTGGGAGCACTGTCAGCCTAAATGACATAACCCATGGCATGACCCAAGGTGAACAAGGCCTTGGGGAACTGTGAAAGAGGCTCTAAGAAGAAAGGCAGGGGGCCCTTTACCTCAAGTGCATTTTGTTCCCTGGATTGTTCCTATACTTGATTTCCTGCCTCCTGCAACAAACATTTGCACTCAATTTATAAGACATGCTTGTTCTTGAAGGGTATCAGAACATAGCTATAGAACCCACTCTGGTGAAAGGAGATGCTGAGTGCTGTCCTCAGTGTGCCCTGAATCTGGGCATGGCCTTCTGCCTTGCCTACTTGCTTCCCCAGATGTAATCTACAGTAAGTGTCACGCAATTGTATCTAAATTGGTCTATCCTGAGACAGTTCTGGGAAAGGGCTTCTCTGTTGGTATTTAGTACATGCTCACTGATGTTTATTTACATGTTTTTCTGATCATGTTTTTCTGAACTCAAACAACCTTCCTGGGATCACTGTTCTCTTTGTTAAATGTGTGTATAACATCGACTGAAACTGAAGCAAGGTTGTCTGCAGCATTAGACTGTAGTCTGCCCCCATTCTTTCAGGCCCTCAGGTCCCGGGTCTCACAGAAAATCTACATAGAAGACAAAAGTGTAAAAGTGGTGCCAGAAACAAGACCTGAATGAAAAGCTACAAGAGGACATGAGAACCCCTCCAGAAGGAAGTAAGCAAGGATTAATATGGGACTAGAAGCAAGCAAACAAGCACCCTGCATCTCAGGTGCGGTATATAACCCACAAGGTCAATCTTTTGTTGAAAGAGCTAATGGACAACTTAAATCTATTTTTAAAATAAAGGAGGGGGAGTAGGGTAGTGTGGCTACTCCTCACAATATGTTATTTTACTTTTTTTTTTTTTTTAATTTGGTCAAGGATGACCTCACTGCTGCAGAGCATTTTGGGGCCTCTCTGAAAAAATTTAGGGTCAAGGTTCTTTAGAGAAACATTATATCTGTGCAATTAAATGTCCCATCTCCAAAAATACACTGAAACTGAGGCTGTGTTTGTCCCCGCCCCCCCCCCAGGGTGCTGGAAAACCAATGTAAGTACCTAAAAGACTGGCTCAACCTATGAAGATGGACAAAAAAAATCCAAAGTGTCTGCAGAGGTTACACCTGAAGAAAATGAAAAAAATGGGGCGATGGAGTCATCAAGCCATGAAGAACAGAGTCTACATAATAACAATGACTCAGATAAACAATTAGTGGCTGAGGGAATCGGGTTGGTGAAATCTCAAGGGAAGGCGTGACTGCAGAATTGCTGCTTTTGCTATGTTGTCTCTGCTGAGAAGGCCTTCAGTGAGTTTCCCAGATATTAGAAGAAAGAGGCCCTATACCAGGATGTTAGACACTGCCCAGAGTAGCTAGCTAGCCATGGTGGTATGCCTGTGATCCAAGGCTTGGGAGGTAGAGGCAGGAGAATAAAAACTACATAGCAAATTTCCAGTCCAGAATAGATTACATGAGACCCGATCTCTAAAGAAAAGGGAAGAAGATTTACACAAGATAAAAATTGGAAATGGTTAAGACCAGAAAAGACTTTCTATTTTTCTCCATTTTTTAATTTAAATTAGAAACAAGATTGTTTTACATGTCAATCTTAGTTCCCTCTCTATCCCCTCCTCTCCTGGCCCCACTAACACCCTACCTATCCCATACCAATTCTGCTCCCCAAGAGGCATGTCTGCAGCTGTCTGTTTCTACTTCCATCAGCTGCTGGATGAAGGCTCTAGGATGCCATATAAGTTTGACATCAATCTCATTATCAGGCGAGGGCATTTAAGGTAGCCTCTCCATTGTTGCTTAGATGGTTAGTTGGTGTCATCCTTGTAGATCTCTGGACATTTCCCTAGTACCTGATTTCTCTTTAAACCTATACTGGCTCCCTCTCTGATGGTATCTCTTATTTTGCTCTCCTCTATTCTTACCCTACACAAACTTCCTGCTCCCTTATGTCCTCCTCACCCCTCCTCTTCTACCCTTCTCATTCTCCTTGCTCCTTCTCCCCTCCCCCCATGCTCCCAATTTGCTCAGGAGATTTTGTCCCTTTCCACTTCAACAGGGCACCATGTATGTTTCTCTTAGAGTCCTCCTTGCTGCCTAACTTCTCTAGTGGTGTGGATTGTAGTCTGGTAATCCTTTGCTCTATGTGTAAAATCCATATATGAGTGCATACCATGTTTGTCTTTTTGTGACTGGGTTACCTCGCTCAAGATGGTTTCTTCTAGTTCCATACATTTGCCTGCAAATTTCAAGATTCTATTGTTTTGGGTTTTTTTTCTGCTAAGTAGTACTCCATTGTGTAAATGCACCACATTTTCTGTTGAAAAGGCTAAATGAGGTAAGTGAACTTTGAGATCAATTACTATAAATGTGCCCTTTGTTTCAATAAGTCACTTTACTGGGTTGCTTCCTTATGCATTCTTCTTTTCCACCTCATACAATCATCTAAGCCTTCCTCTTACTCATTTACAGCCTATCTACTCATGTGTAACAAACTGCCTCCATTATGCTACAGGGTTTAATGACATTCCCTACCATCTCTAGGTTCAGTCTTGTGCTCAGTGCTACTGAATGGATGGATGCTGTAAATGCTGTAACACTTCATATATTTCTCAATACCATGGCATAGGATCCACCAAAGCCCAAACTGAAAGCCTCATCCATCTCAAGATAAGCCCCACCTAGAGCCACTCTCCAAGGTGAACTTCCACTGGTCACATCAGAAGCTGTGTATGACAAGAGCTCCACCATCAGATACAGTCCCCCAGGCACACAATTTGTGTATTCTTAGGAACAAAATGTGGACAGACAAGAGTATAGTATAAAACTCTTGGAAAGGAAAGAACCCCCCACAACCTTCTAGTCAAACCTAAAAAGCAGTATGTTAGTGAAGCTATTTATGGCATTGCCCAAACACCCAACAAGTGTTGCATCAGACCCCTAGTGCTCCATATGATGAAGATATTTTCTGACAGTTCAATCATTTGCACTCCAATTTTGGTTCAATCTATTCACACAGATTAATGCTTCATTCTCATTTACAATTTCTACTTTTGACTCCACAAACTGACTGAGGAGACATGAACAAAATACAAAGCACCCTCTTACTAATTTCCAGTAATAAAACTCACAATGCATTTTTTGCCCTTACAGTTAAGAGCATCTCTTTCTAAAATATTCCAGTGTTTAGTGTCTTGTCCTATTTAACCAAGCAAGCGTCCCAGAGAATCAAAGCCTCTCCGTCAAATACTGCCTGTCAACAAGACTAGGCCAGACCTTTTGAAAATGATAACACCTTAAGTTATTCTTCCAAACAAATTGGAAAACGCTCCTGATCAGCACATTATGCTTTCTTCTGCCAAAGCAAATTAAATTGAGTAACATATGAATATCTTTTGAGTAATTTAGTTTTATCATTGTGGACACAATCTCTTTTTGGCTTATTCTAGTTGACTATAATCAAGGTTTTCAATAATTTTTCCTGTCACTGTTGACCACAAAGTGATCTTTGATCTACAAAGAAAGCCCTCTTCTAGGCTAAAACCCATGCTGTACCCAAGCTACCCCAGAGTTCTTTAAACCACCCTTTGCTCCCTTACACCAGGTTACAGCAGTGACTCCTTTATGGTTTGCCACACCAAGCCCTACTTTTTTTTCTGTGAAAATGCAATGGGATAACTGGCTTGGGGCTACACATAGATTATGGTGGTTAGTAGAAAGTCAAGGGTGGCGAATGACCTACTGTTTCAAAGACACAAGAGAATTTGAAAATCATAAGCTCAATACAATCTCAGTAGAACCTCTCTTACTTCACTTGAAGATAGCAATCTTCTGTTTCTATTTTCCCTTTCTGTCCTAACACTAGATTTGACATACATGTTGTTCAACATTAACCCTATAATCTGTAATATTTTAGTGAATAACTTTTATTTCTAGACTTTTTAATCCTTCTGCTTACTACCAGCAGTTTTTCTACCTGGTACAGTTAAGCTGGTTTTGTATTGTGCTATCTTTATTCAAAAATTATTCCTTGCAAAGGGGTCAAGACCAGGATGGGGAAAACCGCAGAATCAGCTGACCCAAGCAAGTAGGAGCTGACCAACTTGGACTCTGGACTGACAGCTGGAGAAAATGCATAAAACTGAATTAGGCCATATGAATGTGGGTGACAGTTGGGTGACTTGGGCAGTTTGTGGGGCCACTATCAGTGGAACCAGTATTTATCCTTAGTGCTTGAACTGGGTTTTTGGAGCCCATTTCCTGTGGAGGGATATCTTGCTCAGCCTAGATATAGGGCGGGAGGACCTTGGTCCTGCCTCAAGTGATGTGACATTAGCCTCCACCCTTCTATGGGGAACTAATGGCTGTTGGTGGATGCTGGACAGGGGGCAGTCATTGGCTTCAGGGATTTAGCCCCTGGAAGGTGCCCCATTCTCCAGGGGATAACTCCACAACCTGTGCATATAGATAGCACTACACTACACTCAATCGGTCACAAAACAACAGCAAAATAAAATGACAGGAAAACAGAGGGGGATCTGTGAGGCAGAGAGAGTTGAGTTGACAGGAATCAAAGGGGAATAAGTGAGAATGGGACTAAGTATAATCAGAATGGACTGTATATGTGTGTGTGTGTCTGTGTGTGTGTGTGTGTGTGTGTGTGTGTGTGTGCGCGTGCGCACACACTTGCATGGATGTGTTATATATGCATTAATATATAAAATTGCCACAGAATAAATTTAACTTTTTAAAAAGAGGAAAAGGCATATATAATTCATGTCTATATTGGGAAATAATCATCATATATGCAAAAATACCCACAAGTCATTATACATTCATATATATATATATATATATATATATATATATATATGGATACTAAAAGCTTCTATCAAGCTTCTAGAATTGATTTCACATGGAAACTTACCCATTATTTCTTCCATCTTTATTTCAAGAACAAAACACTAAATATTTACAAAGTATAAAAAGGCAAAGCTGAGCTTAAAAAATCATTTTGGAATCAACACAAGTAAGATGCTCTACAAGGTATAGAAACAGACCTGTGGATCTATGCAGCAACCTCTGGCATTTCAGCTCCTGTAAGACATGGTCCAAAATCAGAAAGAAGCCAAGACTCAAAACAACCACGTGAAAGAAGGACTGGACATCTGAAAGTAAGACTTTTCCTGTGATAAAGGTTAAAAATGGCCAGGACCACTTCCACAGGATAACTCTAACAGGAGGCCTCTTGCCAAAGTAGATTTAAAAAAAAAAACATAAGCCCAGGGCTCGGGGAACATTGCAGAAAGATTGTAAGAGCCAGAGGACCAGTGAGTCTGCTGTGAAATGTGTCTCCTGGAAATGTCAGAAGCTACACCCATAAATCTCACCAGCATGACTGCCTAAATATGAACTGGACAAGGATGACCTCAATAGACATGAGTAAATGAACGGGGAAAAGTGTTTGAGGCCCCTGTCCTACTCAAAAGAACTAGGGGCAACTGTGGAAAGCTGGGAGCACAAAAGGTGATCTTCTCCAGAGAAGGACACACCAATCGCTTATCTAATAATGTCTTAGTCAGTGTGATATTGCTGTGAAAATACACCATGACCATGGCAACTCTTATAAAAGAAAGCAATTAATTGGTGCTGGCTTACAGTTTCAGAGGCTTAGCCCATTGCCATCAGAGCAGATATATCCTAGCAGGCAAGCAGGCATGGTGCTGGAGAAGTATCCAAATCAGCAGTTAGCAGGAAGAGAGAGGCACACTGGGCATTTGAAACCGAAAAGCCCACCCTCACTGACACACCCCCTCCCACAAGGACACACCTACTCAAACAAGGCCATACCTCCTAATCCCAGTCAAGTAGCACCACCCCTAAAAGGGCAAGCACTCAGATATGTGAGCCTATGGGGGACATACATACGAATAACATTATCCTACAGAGCAGGTCATAGTTAGGACGATATCTGCATATGTATATATATTCATGCAATAACAATTGATGATGAAAGGGTCGTGAATTTGAAGGACTGTAGAGAGAGATATACAGGAGGTTTTGGAGAGAGGAAAGAGGAGGAAGAAATGTTGTATATATATTATAATCTCAAAGATAAAATAGGAAGGATTTAGCTGACTGCATCACTGAGCAATGCCCGGCAAGGGACAGGCAGTAGAAAATACCCATCGCATGCTGTGGAGAAGAGGTTCACAGCCTCTTGACAGAGTCTCTTCTATATCCCTAGGAAGCCAGAAAGGAGAAAAGAGTAACAGGAGAAAAGAGCCGAAGCTCCCCATCTAAGACATCAAAGACACAGGGAAAGCAAGCGCTGTGGAATAAGAGGTCAAGAAATTCAACTGCAATGCACTCTAAGGAAAATAGAAATGAGAAAGAAACAAGAGAAGGACTTTTAAATGATCACATTTAAAAATCTCAACGAAGTATTTACTTTTTAAATTTTATGCATATGAGCATTTCACCCACATTCGTATGCTTGTGTACCACATCCATGACTGGTGCCCCTAGAGGTCAAAAGAGGGTGTTGCATCCTCTAGAATAGGAGTTATGGGTGGCTGGGAGCTACTATGTGGATGCTAGGAACTGAACTCAGGTCTTCTACAATAGAAACAAGTGCTCTTAGCCTCTGAGCCATATCTCCAGCAGCAAGTATCTACTTTTTAAAGTCAAATAATACAGCACAGATGTGAAAGAATCATGAATATGGAAAAGACCCATCAGATTTCCAGAAATAAAAATAAGTGCTGTCTCCAGAATTTTTAGCACAGGAAAAATGGAGTGAACAATTAGAAATGATTGAATAAGAAATTAAGAATTTAAATATACAACTGCAGAATCCACCAGACATAGAGGAGTGAGATAAATAAAGAAAATATGAGATTTGTTAAAAGGAGCGAGTAATAAATTGAGAAGCTTCAGAACACATAAAACATAAAAAGCCATGTGGTATACAATGTGTGTCATTTGAATCCAGGATGGACCACACACTCTCCAGCATTGACTCCCAGTCTGCCATGTCTGTTTGTGATGTGAGTCAGTGCTCACTATGGTGGCAACCAGCTCATGCTTGCCTTGCTGCTGAAGTCTATCCAAAAGCTAACCTTACTACTTGAGACTTTATAACAAGGCTATAACCGGTATAGCCCACTGACCTCCCACCTCCATTACCAGTGTGGAGCACACATGATAAGTCAAAACTACCCTCTTGATTTTACCGAGCCTTGGATAGTTTAGTCATTAATAAGGGGAAAGAGTGACCCCATTTTGATCTTAATTTTTAAATCCGTTGGTAATATCATGGCAACACTTCAACCACTTGCTCATGATTTTAGGGTGATGCTGCAGACTGAACCCAGGGTTTTGTTTCAAGTATTCTAGATCGATACTCTATCACTGAGCTACACCCCTGGTTCTACCTGTGCTGGTAAGTGCTTTATCACTGAGCTGCACCACCAGTTCTACCTAAGCTAGGTAAGTGCTCTATCACTAAGCTATACCCTACCAGCATGATCTTAACATGTTTTAACCTCTTTGATAACAATCTACTTTTCATAAGCACCGAACACAGAGGGTTTTAAAATGTCACTAACACTGAAAAGCATGAGGATATGGTTCTTTCTCATGATTCTCTGTTCCAAGTCTTCATTTCTCCTCTTAGTCTGAGACAGAACTCACTCCATTAATGTTTCTCTGTTGAGGTTCGTTTGGGGGAGGAGCCCACTTTGGGTTCCATTTGTGTTAAGCAGACACTGGTTGATTCCTCTAATTAAACTGCATCATTAGTGGAACATCTTCTCCTCCCTTGGGGCAATTGCATGTTAATATAGTTCAGACTATACCTGTCCCCCAAAGACCCATGTATAGAACCTCAAGTTGATGCTATTGGGAGGTGGCAGGGTCTTGAGGAGTTATGGCCTCCTCAGTTGTCTTTGAGTCTTTGGAGTCAGACCCTGAATTGGATAGTCGAGTCCTAACCCCATTCTCTCTGGTTTCCTCTCAGGGTGTGAGATGAGTGTTTTCCCTCACTTCCAGCCTCCTGCCATAGTGCCAGAATTACATAAAGCAAAGGGATGAATCTTTTGTAGACTAACCTAAAGTGAACTGAAATTAGCCTTTTCCATAAGAGTGTCATCTCAAGTGTTTATTAGGGTAACAAAAAGCAGATTCATGTATTGAACATTCAATATATGAATCACAGTTGTGGTCAAAGCTGCTTTAATTCAGTGTTTTAATCCTGAGGTTTTGTATCTTTATTATAATGATCCAAGACAGAGTTGAATGGTCCAGGGTCAATGCCTGCTTAAGACCCTTGAATGGTTTTGTTCCTGGAACTATCTGGTTCCTATCTGATCTTTTTATCAGAATTACTTGTTAGTGGTCCTCCATGCACTTCCTACAGGTCCCCTTTTTGGTACTGTCAGGATATGTCTGGATGAAAGTCAAAACCTCCAAGGATGTTCCCCTTAACTAGAATTCCCCACTTTTTCCTTTTATGTGACAGTAGAGGAATGCAGATGTGGGCAGGGGGTTTTCCATTTGCTATGGAGATCCATTCTTTTCTTGCTTTCCCACTCTGTGCAAGGCACAGCTCTCACTGCTTGGCCTTGGCAACCTCTCTTGCACCAAGGCTTCCAAATAGACACATTCAATGGTGAGCACTGGGGAAATGATGAAGAAAAAGGAGTGTGAGATTGAGTGTCTAGTCCTTGCATTTCCTCTCTGCTGGGGGCTCCAATTCTAGGTCACAACCCCTGCCAAGCAGTTCTTGCCACCCACAACCTTCTCATTTAAGTAGACCTACTAGGGCACAGTCTGGAGTCCTGAGCTATCTTAGCAATTCCTAAGTACTCAAGTCATGTCTTTATGGATACTGCTATTTGAATGTTTCGTCTTCCCCCAGAATCCCACCTGGTAGAGCAAACATCTATCAATCATCTATCTGCACGAATGTACTTCTGTTACAATTACTGCACAGTTTCAATAACCTGTGTCTAGGTCCAAAAGGGCACATGGAGGAAAAGATGATTCCAGGAGTGATAAGACCTAGACAGCTTTGGCTATTTCCTTATTTAAGCCAGTTGCATAGTCTCTGCAGGGTAAAGGCACATGGTAAGCCCTGCTAATTGCTTAGTGCTCATGCCAGGTTCCTGATGGAATTCTCCTCTTGCTAGGAAGGAATAAAGAAATGGTGATGAAGCTAACATTTGACTAGACTGAGAAGGCTCAGTGAGGGCTGCTGTCACATGCAACACCAGCCCCTATTTAAGTCACATGTGACAGGCAGGGATTGATGCTATATACCCTCACCACATAATAAAACACCAAACATACAAAATAAAGAAAGAATTTTAGGAGCTCCAAAGGAAAAAGGCCAAGTAACATAAAGGCAGACCTATCAAAATTATACCCAACTTCTCAATGGAAACAACAAAAGCCAGAAGGTCCTGAACATGCTTTATGAAGACACTAAGAGACCACGGATGCCAGCCAAGACTACTATACCCAGCAAAGATTTCAATCACTATAGATGGAGAAAACAAGATATTCCATGACAAAACCAGATTTAAACAATACCTATCCACAAATCCGGCCCTACAGAAAGTAATAGAAGGAAAACTCTAAGCCAAGAAAGTTAACTGCACCCAGAAAAACACAGGCAATAGATAACCCCATACCAGCATATCCCAGAGAAGGAAAATACACACACAATAACAACAACAACAAAAATAAGAGGAACTAGCAATCACTGGTCATTAATATCCCTTAATAGCAATGGACTCAGTTCACCTATTAAAAGTCACAGGCTAACAGAATGGATACAAAAACACAATCCATTCTTCTGCTGCACACAAGGAACATGCCTCAATTTCAAAGACAGACATTACCTCAGATTAAAGAGTTAGGGAAAGATTTCCAATCAAATGGACCTAAGAAACAAGCCGGTGAGGTATCTGAATATCTAACAAAAATAGACTTCAAACTAAAATTAATCACAAGAGATGAAGACAGACATTTCATATTCATCACAGAAAAACTCCATCAAGATGAAGTCTCAATTCTGAACATTTATGCCCCACATACAAGGGGAACCCACATTTGTAAAAGAAACATTACTAAAGCTTAAATCGCACATCAAGCTCCACACACTAATAGTGGGAGACTTCTACATCCCACTCTCACCATTGGACAGGTCTGTCCGACAGAAACTTAACAGATATATAAAGGAATTAATAGATGTTATGACTCAAATGGGTTTAACAGACATCTATAGAACATTCCACCCAAATACAAAAGAATATACCTTCTTCTCAGCACCTCAGGGAACCTTCTCTAAAATTGACCACATACTCGGTAACAAAGCAAACCTCAACAGATACAAAAAAATTGTAATAATCCCCTGTGTCTTACTGAGTTACCATGGTTTAAAGTTAGAATTCAACAACAACACAAATTGCAGAAAACCTACAAGAGTGCTATATGCTGAAAAAATGGTTTGTGATGCATCCCATTCTCCTACCTTTTTTTTCTGTTTATACCACATTATTTAATATGACAAGCAAATGATACAACAGTTTATGGCCCATTCCAGGCTTTGTTGTTTTTCAGTTTTGTTTGTTTGTTTTTGTTTGAGTTTTTTTCTTGTTGTCTTAGTCTGATACTCATATCTTTCCTGACACCTTGGGTCATGTATCTGAGCTATTTCCCCAGTTCCATAGCCAGAAATAATGTGCCAACTTGTGGTTAAGGGTTGCTGCCAAGACCTCAGGAGGATGTAGGTGTGTGGATATGTTCCCAGCATTTTGATAGAGGCCACAATACACAGAAACGCACATTTAGTCAGTTTTATTCTCTTATATATACATGTGTCACTCTCTACTCAGAGTTATTTTCAGAAATCAAAAGACATGGTTTTTTATCCTACTGTGGGACTTTTCTGGAGGAGATATGAACAAATGTTATTTACCTCGGATATTGCACTAATGACAATGAAGAAATGATTCTACTCAAGTTTAGCTTGAAGAGTGAATGGGTTTATTGGAATTACTTGCAGGAAAACATGTGAATGTTCCTCTCAGAAGCACGGATGGCTAAAGGCAGCTGGATCACCAAATTATTCATCGGAGCACAAACGATGCCTCACAAAGCTGCACCCCTGGAGCTTGCAAGCCATAGACAGCCCCATCGGACAGCTTCCTGTTCTCAATCGTTGTCTACTTCATGAATAATAACTGTGAGTCTTTTATTTTCAGGAATATCTTTATCTTCCTGAGTCCTGTGAGCTTCCCTTCTCCCTTCAGGAAAGAGTGTTGCAATGCCCAGGAAATACAGCATACAGACCAAGTCACAAAAATACGATGATCATAGAGACTAAAGCAGATCTATGAAGAGCAGCATGTAGGGTTTCTTTAGCACAAAGGCAAAAGCCCGAAGTATAGTTGGCTATGTTCATGCATAATAACAGGGTGAACCTTTTCTTGGAGTAAGAGATCACCTACTATAGCATGAGCTTGCAGGCATCATCTATATGACAGCTAAGTCCTCGGGGGTTCCTCACTTTGGCTATTGACTATGAATACTTACGTAGCACTTTATGATGCCAGTAGAGACCATTTCCACTTCACTTTTTTTAATGTTAAGTAAAGGTGAATGTAGCCTTGCACCAAGGAAGTCACTGGCCAGTTTTCAAATCAGAATAGGCTTTTGGCTGGATCTAACTCTGGAATGGAGTGAGCACGAAGTTGTTCAGAGTCCCCATGTCCTCCATCCAATAGACTTGATTGCTTAGACTCTATTGTTTATTAGATCTATAGCCTCTTGCCAAGATATTTCACTTTTCAAAGCCCAAGCCTCTTCATCTATAATAGAGTCTACAGCATGAACACAAATGTATTCAGAGCACTGAGCACACAGCCTGTCTCATACTAAGCCCTCAATAGACATGAACAGGCACTGCCATCATACTATACTGCTTAGCAAAAAACCATAAGCACCAACATCAGGCCTCCGAAGGTAGCTTTCAAGTTCTAAATGCTCCAGATAGCAAGAGGTACCTTGGAAGAATTCTCCTACACTTTAAACTTCTCCAGAATAAGTGAGGATCATAACATGAACTTTATAGATTCTCCTACAAAATTCTCTAGCAAGGCAGCATAGTTCATCTGCTGCAGCAGAGCTGGCTATTCATGCTGATTATGTTGGACAGGGCAATAATGGATATGATAAAAAAAAAAAACAGGAAAAGCCAGAACTCAGAGAAATAGCTTTTGCAAGAATTTTTCCTGAGGTGCAAACAACAAAAATTGAACATGGTATCATCTACAAGAGTCTGGCTTCCTGGGATAAAGAGGACTGAAATCTGCATGGTAGACTATCCTTAGTGTCAGACACATGACTTAGTCACAGTTTGATGGCATGCTCTTTGAAAAGTCCTGTATCAGATAACCATTTCCAGAGAGAGCAACTTAACAATGGTTCACATCCTCCAGCATGAAATCAAATGTACTCAGAGCACTGAACACACTGCCTGTCACATACTAAGCCCTCAATAGACATGAACAGGCACTGTCATCACACTATAATGTGTAGCTCACATTCCCGCATCAAGAGAGGTTTATTTCTCTACTTTACTGAATCTCAGCATTCCCCTTGGTTGCTTTGATTAGCTAAGTGCAGGAAAAGTAATTCTGTGCCAGTGCCAGGTGTAACCATTAACTGGCCTGGCAGCATTAGAATGCCAACACCCCAAAGAGAAGTCAAATGGGAGCCCTCCATCCCACAGTTTCCAGTACACAGCTCCAGTCATGGTGATCCTGGGTAACCACCCAGTCAAACCTTCAGCTTACTGAACCCCTTACCTCCACCTGGCAACAGCTCCAAGAGAGGCATTCCGTGAGATCAGTCAACCCTCAAAATCAGATAATAACAAACTGTTTTCAACTGGTTTCTTAAAAAGTAACAGATAGCCAAAGGAAGTTCATTCTATTCAGCACCAATTTACTTCCCTCTATCTGACCCCGTCTTCCACTCTAACTAAATGCTAGCTTCTTTGATGGCTTTCTTCTATATGTAGGTGAAAACAATAATTTATTTAAAATGATCTACATGAATGTCTTTTAGGCAAGACAGTTATCATTATTAGCTAACACAACAGAAGTTCAATTTTTAAAACTTTATTTGAAGGCCAGTGAGTTGACTAAGGAGGTAGAGGTGCTTGCTTGCCCACAGATCTGATGACTTAAGTTGGATCATTGGTCCCACAAGGTCACAGGTGAGAACTGACTCCATCAAGTTGCCCTCTGACCTCCACAAGCACTCCATGCCATGGCTATGTGAATTCACACTAGCACACACACACACACACACACACACACACACACACACACACACATACACACACACATACACACATTTTTTAATGTAAAACTTTGATGTGATTAAAATTTTCCAACACTAATGGATTGGACTAACAATAGCAGCTGAATATGCAAATAATTCCTACCCATACCAATACAAGTAAAAAGCCAATCTAATAAAGTAAATTGGCTCTCTCTTGCAAATAATAATAATAATAATAATAATAATAATAATAATAATAATAATAATATCTTATTATTGCTAGACTTAAAATATGCAACTAAAAAAAAAGAGACCATAAATTTGAGAGAGAACTGGGGTGGAGGGGGACACATGAGAGGAGCTAGAAGAAGGAAAGAAATTGGAAAATTTGGAAAATACTGAAAATGTTTGTAAAGTATTTGTAATAATAACACAAAGGCAAAAAATCAGGAATTACAAGTAACAAAAAAGGCTGTGTCGTGGTTTATCTTAATTATCAACTTGACTGTTTTAGTATCCCCAAGGAAATTACCTTGAAGTGTTTCTATGATAATGTTTCCAGAAAGTTTTAACTGAGCATTGAAGATATGCCATGGATATAGGTGACACCATCCAATGTCCTGGGGTAGTGGACTAGATAAAAAAGAGAAAGCAAACTGACCTTGGATGCAATGTGACCATCTCATGCTCTTGCTGCCATAATTCCTCCCATGATGGACCCAAGTGTAGTCAACCTTGTGACACTTTAACATGCTATTGTCATCCACAAAATTCATGCTCAAGAGTAGCAGTAGAAAGTGTGGTCCTTATCATGGCATGGGTGTCAACATTTCACTTAGGGTATAATACATACATATATACATACATACATACATACATACATACATACATACATACATACATTGTCTACACATAATTGGGTTTCCACATATGAATGTAATGAGAGATGTATGGACTAAGAGAAGTGAGAATATTGGAAGGAGAGTTGATACTGCACCTGAGATCATAGAGAATCGATTAAATGTGGCAGCTGGTAGGCAAAGCGTAACATCCCATGACTTAGATGCACCTGGAAGTTGAAAACCCCATGTGGTTAAGAGTTGAAAGTAGGAAGCTAGAGAGATGGAAACTGAGCAGACACTAAATGCTTATGCTGACATGTTGGAAATAGGGGGCTTCTGAGGGGCACCAGCTTTCAAAATATCCTAGAATAGAAGTTAAGGAAAGGTGAAGAAGAGCATGGAAAAGCATGCTAGGCAGAGCCAGACAGCATAAATCTCAGGAGGAATGGGTGTGGAAAGGAAGTGTAGGGAAATGATATGGCAATGGTGTGGGGAACTATCCCATGTTCACATTGCAATAGTAGGGCTAGGTGGGGCAGGATTTGAAAGATGAGAAGTTTCGTTTGAGAGACCTATAAGAAAACCAGTCTCTGTTGTAGACAGCCAAACTTCAGGAAAGCCAAGGTGTGGTAGAGAAGCTTAAAGATCTAAAGAGTTCATGACAGCTTGAGGTTCTTCAAAAGCTTGAGGGACAAAGGTGGTTATTTCATCAAAAGAGAAATGTGAAGGCTGGAGAGATGGCTCAGCAGTTAGGAGCACTGGCTGCTCTTCTGCAGGACCAAGGTATGATTCCCAGCCCCACATGGCAGTGCATGACCATTCACAACTCCAGTTCCAGGGGATCCAGTGCCCTCTTCTGGCCTCTCAGTGCATTGTACACACATGATGCATAGAAATACATTCATGCAAACACCCATGCACATAAAATAATATTTTTAATTTAAAGAATGTAAGTGTTGTTATGGTATTGAAAACCAGGAGCCAACACCAAGATGTTGCAAAGTAAACTTTAATGATGGCTGGGCCATACTTTCAGTCTCCTGTATTAGGAGAATGAAAATGGCCTGGATTAAAGGCAGAATAGTCTTTTTATGCCAAGAGAGCAAGTGATTAAAAGTGAAATTTTGCAGTTATTTTTATGATCACAGGAAAGGCACATGTTATGGGTTTATGGTCAGACAGTTAACATACCACAAAACATCTTATGGGTAGTCAATTACCAAACAATGGAAATAATGTACAATATGTAATTCACAAGATTATTGAGTAAGATCCAGTCAAAAAAAGTTGACCTCCAGATAAATACATTATCAAAATTGAGCATGGTTTAATTAAAAAGAAGACAGAGTCAGGTGTCCCTTAAGAGGATGAGAGTAAAAGAGAGCACAAATAGCCATAAGGCTTTAACCTTGTATAAGAACAAAAGAAAGCAAGGATGCCTGTGTCGGTATTGATTTATGATGGTTAGTATGTAGAGAGTCTCTGCAATGCTCTTTCTCAAAGCTCATTCTATATAGATCTCTTGCAACAGATTCCCTTAGAAGCCTACGGAAAGCTCAGGTTCCTGACCTCTGCTACTTTCTTACAAAGTAGATGTTGGCAAAAGTGGGTGAGAAAGTTGCAGGTGTGGGGGGGGGTGCTTAGGAATCCGCATCATCCAAATGCTTACATACCCTCCAAATTTACATGTTGAGATTTAACCCTCAGTGCTCCAGTGTAACTTGAGGTGTGAGGGATTGTCCATCAGGCAGACAGAGCCTCCATGAACCGAGTCAGAGCCCTTATTTGTCATTGTACTGAAAAGCGGCAAGATCTTTAAGATGGAATTAAATCATAAGCATCCTTATCTGTGAAGACGTGAATGTAGTTCCCATGGGAGTGGATTAGCTATTGTTCAGATGGGCTTCTATAAACTACATACATGGATGGTTCTTCCCTCCACTCCATTCCGCATGCACCTACCACTCCTGCACACATCCTGGAGTTTGCTACATCTGTCACATTTTCCACCATGAGGTCCTCAACAAAAGCCAAGCAGCTGCTGTTGCCTTTATCTTAGGTGCCCTGCATCTCCCAGAACTGTGATCAAGGAGAAACCTCTTTTACCATGTAAAGCAGTCTCAGATATTGTTACAATGACAGAAAACAGACTAAAACAATACACCTTCACAAAGAGATGATCTCAGTGCACTCTAGGGACTCTTTTATCTTTTTTCAGGGAAATATTCCAGGCACCAAACCTCATATGAAACCATGTGAGAGGTGAGAGCTGCCCTGGAATGCTGGTCTGAACATAAAGCATTCTAACATCCATCTAAAGCTAACTGCCCCCACCCACCTAGCTTTCTTTTAAATTTTGCAAAGAAATCTCATTCCCTTATGTCCCCTTCATTTTCAGCCCACTTAAAATCTCCTTGTGTACCAAACCCTCCACAAAAGCATCAAACATCTAGGTCAAGTTTAGCAATGACTTTACATCTCTAAGTTCAGATTTCTCTGTTGCATCTGGGTTAGATACTATATAAACTTAACATCTGGACTGATCGTCCCTTTCTATATTCTTTCTCATTCTTTCTCTTTTTTATCTGTCCTATCACATTACATTAATTTTCTTCCACCTTACTACAAGTGCCTCCGTTTCGATTGCTAGCTTTTTCTCTAGTATACACCCCTTTCAAGTCTCTCTCTCTCTCTCTCTCTCTCTCTCTCTCTCTCTCTCTCTCTCTCTCTCTGTCTGTCTCTCTCTCTCTCTCTCTCTCTCTCTCTCTCTCTCTCTCTCTCTCTCTGTGTGTGTGTGTGTGTGTGTGTGTTTGTGTGTGTGTGTGTGTGTTTCAGCTAATTCTATCACTTCCACTAAATAATTCAGACATTCTAAAACATTTAATGAACACTTTGCATGGTCATACTCTGTATGTTTCTAGAATTCAATGACAGGGATATACTAATTCGTGATTCCAAATAACATCTATCTCTTCATATATCCAAAGCAGTGCCACTGTTCAACAATTAGCAAGATAAATGTGGTACCTAACCACATGGGATTTGCTATTTTTGCAGAAGTATGAACAAAACAATTGCAAAAGTAAATTTAAAGGAAAAGTTAAAGGGTTCAATAAAGTTCATTCTGAGGAGACAACATTAAAGCTGAGTCATGAAGCCAGAATAAGATAGAAGTCAGCAATGGCAAAGAGGGCATTTTCCAGGGAGAAAACACCATGTGTACGGTAATGAGGTAAGAGAAAGCTTGGAGTATTGGGACATCTGTGAGAAAACCAGGAATGGAGGGAGGGCATGGGAGGGTAAGCTGGAGGGGAGTCCAGGGCTCGTACATTGGGAACCTAGGGGCTACTCAGCACTTTATTCTTTATGTTATGATTTTACTCAGGAATCCTGGGGAACACAACTGAAGGATCTTAAGTGGCAAGAAATACAATCCAATCTTCATTTTCAAATATTTTCTTAGCATGAAGGTTATTGCAGTGGACACAAGGAAGCTGAGAAAGGTGTGAATGGTTTGGGGACTAATAGCAATTGGTGAAACACCAATGTTTTATTTTTCTTTGGAGCTGTTATTGTTACTGGGGATTGAACCCAGGGACTTGCACATCATAGGCAAGCACTCTACTCCTGGGCTATTGAGTCACCCATCACTAACTGACACTTACAGTCTTTCTATCTCCTCTCACTACCAGATCCCTGACCCTTGAAGACATCCCATTTAGGACCAGGTACTCCAAAGTCCCTCATTCTCTTCACATTGCCCACTTGTGGGACTCTATGTTAATTACCATCTACTACAAGAAGAAATGCCTCTGTAGCAGATGGTAATTAGATACCATCTTAAATAGGGCTACTATTGCTATGATGAAACACTATAACCAAAAGTAACTTAGGGAAGAAAGGGTTTATTTCACTCATACTTCCATATAATACTTCATCATCAAAAGTTATGAGGGCAGAACTCACACAAGGCAGGAACCTAGAGGCAGAAGTTGTTGCAAAGGACATGGAGGAATGCTGCTTACTGGCTTGTTCCCCATGGCTTGTTCCCCATGGCTTGCTCAGCCTGATTTCTTATAGAACCCAGGACCACCACCCAGGGATGGCAGCATCCATAATGCGCTGGGCCCTCCACAAGCCTGCCTACAACCTGACCTTATGCCAGTGTTTTCTTATTTGAGATTTCCTCCTCTCAGATGACATTAGCTTGTGTCAAGTTAGCATAAACTACCCATCACAAGGGTTGAGAAAGGTACTGATCTAAGGGTACAACAGTGAATCATTAGTAGTCATTTTATTGTTATGTTCCTTTAGCAGAATAACAGTAGTAGGCTTTCCCCTAGTCCATGACCTATCTAGTTTCAGGTTATTTATTGGCTTCTTTATAGTATCATGTATGGGTTTCATCTCAGAGTGAACCTTAAGTCCAATCAAAAGTGCTTGGTGTTTTCCATAACATCTGTGCCACTATTGCACCAGTATAATCTTGCAGATAGGTTGCTGTTGTAGGCTGCTGTGTTTGTAAGTGGATTATACTGAAGATTAATTTCCTGCTCCTATAGCATGAAGAGTACCTTCCAGCATGATAAACACTAGTCAGTAGGGGTGAAGCTCCTAGTTGGCTACCAGCTTGACTACCCCATATTTGATGACACAAGTAAGACTTGTCTCTAGTTTTGGTGTGGAGGACCAAAATAGTTCCATTATGAAATATTTTGAGGCCCAGCCTCCAGCTTCAGTAAACAGGAACACCAGAAAGCTCCGGCCCACTATTGTATTGTTAATGCCAGTAGGGCTACTATTGTTTACCATGGCCTCAGGATAATATGGCTCCTAATTTGCATCTCTATGCACCTAAGCATCTGAATAGACTGGCACCTTGGCAGAGAGGCTAGGTGTGTGAGTGACTAGGGAGGACTGGAGAGAGGGGCTAGCCAGGAGAGAGGAGAAAAAGGACAGAAATGGTTCCCTCGTGGTAATGGAAGGACGGTAAAGAAACAGTAGAAAAGATGGCAAATAAAGAAAAGACTCTAGTTTCACAACATGGAGCTGAGAGCTCTCTAAAGAAGACAAGATGCCTGTGTTTGGTCTTTATCACTGCTGGCTTGCTAGGAGTTTCCAGGTCCACACACCCCCACTCAGGCCGAACCTCATGGGTTAAGGCTGAGACACGCCCAGTCACGACAAAATGGCGCCCGAATGTGGGACCTGAGAACAAGGGAAGAAGCCATGGACACCACAAAAGGACAAGGCAGAGGCTTGGACACTTTGAAGAGATAGTCATCATGGTCAAACCGGTCAGAGAAGAAGCATGAGCAGAAAAAAGAAGAAAGAAGTGGCCGAATGTGGTGAGTGAACAGCGTTATGTCAGGAATAAAACTGTGTATAATTGTAGAAATAGAAAATAGATATGTGTAATATAAAATAAGAAGAGGTCAGCCAGCAGCTGATGAAAAAAGATAAATCGGGTTATTTAACCCTTAAAGTAATAGAAGGTGCACAAATAGGAAAACATCAGCCAGCAGCTGATGAAAAAAGATAAATCGGGTTATTTAACCCTTAAAGTAATAGAAGGTGCACAAATAGGAAAACATCAGCCAGCAGCTGATGAAAATAGGTAAAGCAGGTTATTTAACCCTTAAAATAAGAGAAGGTGCACAAAATATATGTGAGACTGAAATGTCAATCAGATGATAAAATGGTAAAATGTAATGCCTTAAACTTCAAAATGAAAAATGCAGGTAATTGTAAATATGAAACAGGAATATTAGCCAGATGGTAAAGAGAAGTAAGTTAGCTTTGAAAGTAAAATGTATATAGTTAGAGAAATCAGGTAGGTAATTGTTAGTCAGATGATTGTATATTTATTTACTTGGGTATCGTTTAATAGCCAGGAGAGCTAAAACAAAATGAAGGCAAGTATAGGAGATTTTAGAGTTTTAAAAGGATCCTTCCTGCTTGCAAAAGCCACCACCATGATGCAGCGTTTCAAGTTGCTCAGGGGCTTGGGAAGGCATAGGTGCGGTCTCGCATACACGCAGGCCCTGGGGAGATAATCTAGGAATGTAATGGAGAACAGAAAACTCCGTGCCTATTAAGGGGCAGCTGGATGATAAAGAATATACAGGACAAATGATTGGGATGAGCAGGGAGAGAGAGTTAATAAGTACCAAGATGAAGGGAGTCTTCACCTCCTTCATTTTAAACTGAGAATACAGAAAGGCAAATACTCAATGGTAAAATTCAACAGGGAGCTAAGAGGCTTAAAAGATCTAGCTAAATCACTCTTGCAGGAGATGGAAATTTACAGGTTTCCTCGGATCAGAGAGACAGAGGCTCAGGAGAATATAAACAAGTTGCATGTGCCAATACCATTCAAACAGCTCAAAGAACTAAAAATGGCTTGTGTCCAGTACGGACCAACAGCAATTTTTACCCAGAGGCTGATAAGGAATATTGAAAGGTTCAGGCATTATGCTGGCCTGCCCCTGTTACCTGGTGGAATCCACTCAGGCAATACCCTGGTCAGCCCAAGGTTCCATGGGAAAGAAGTCTGCACGCAGGTGCAGAGGACCCCTTTAAAAGATAGGCCCCTGCACCTTTACGCTCTCTACCCCTTTACTCTCTCTTACTCTCTCTCTGTCTGTCTCTCTCTCTCTCCCCCTGTTTCTCTGTTTCCCGCTCTCTCTCTCTATGGCGACCGGCCAAGGCAGTCAGCCATTACCCTGTTCCTCTTCTTAGTCTCCCCATTCTACCGGGCCTTATAATAAACTTATAGTCTTAAGTCTTATGTTTGTCTCATAATTTCTCTTTTCTTCTTTTTAAACAAAAGAATAACAAATATGACTGTAGAAGCCTCACCCCCAGGAAATTGAAAGTGGGTAACCAAGGCCTACCGGTCAGGAGGAGGATATTTGTTATAGAGAACAGGCAGGGACCTAGGGAGTTAGTTCAGAATTGGTTTCTAGGCCTGTGTGGACATTAGGCCTGTGTTAGAGACACAGGTGTTGGAACTTTGATGGTGAAACAGCTAGCTTATGAGAATGCTGGTACTGCATGCCAGACCACGCTAAGGTCTCACAGGAAGAGGACTGACATAGGCCAGTTCATTAAGATCTTTTCAGATGTGGACCTAACTTACACTCAGGGATTAGCAATGGTGGCTGCCTTACAGGAACTTCAGTTAATAACATGTTATTCCTACAGAGAAAGCAAGGAATAGGGAGGAAGAAATGCACAGAGCCTTCTAGAGGTTGCTTTGGACATGTCCAGGAAGGGCACCAGGTCAGACAGAGCCCCAACAAAAGAGAAAATAGGGGATCAGGCTTGTGCCCAAAATACAGCCGCAGATTTCCCAGCGGCCCAGAGGGATAATCAAACTAAGGCCAAGGTCAGCCCTGGCAGCGGCCTCGTTCTGCCATTCCTCAGCCAGCAGCTTGTTCCCACCTTGTGCCAGCGTCTGCGGCAGGCTGAACAAAATGGCTGAAAGGGCTGCAGACAGCCTGAAGCTCCTCGGGGTAACTTACAGCCTTGGGAAATGCCACTATGGCTGATGCTAGTCAATGTATATAAATGCTATTGATACAGCAGGACAGAAACTGTTTTTGAGACTTATAGAGAAGAAAGGGCAACATATTTAAGCTTAGATTTGTTCAAATTTTGGATGCTCATATTTCAAGGATTAACTATAGCTGCTGTGTTGAGAAATTTCAATTTGGGATTTTTCTTTTCAACAAACTGATCATAACCTAGGCAAAAGGAGAAATGTGAGATGTATGCAAGTTATGAATGAATGGGGTGGCCACACCTGGATGTATGATGTGATTGTGAATTTATGAATGAGGATGAATGGAAATGCCTAAATTGCCTTGGATATGATTAGAGAGATATTTACATTGCCTCGGATATATATTTTAAAAAATATCAAAATCACGTTAATATGGTCATAAAGAGCATCCAGTCAATCAATCAATGCCTTAACAGGAAAAATTAATGATTAGAGTCCCAGGAGATAGTCAATGAAAAAGATAGCAAAAGCCTATAGCATTAGCTTAGAGACATGAGGAATCTATGGATGATTCTGTAATATTTGGCAGATGAGAGGATACAGATCTTCCTAATTTTTTATGGTTAAAAAAGGAAAACCTAGAAAATAAAAATTGATACATGATTTTAAAAAGGGTTTGTGAAAAGCCTCAAGAGTCATCCTGTTAGATTCACAGCTTGAATGTGTCTTTGTAAATGCAAATTAGGCCAGGTCAGATAAGATGCAAATGAGGTCTTATCAGCTTGTCAGCTTTGAAGGTTAGATTAGAAAAGGCTACTTAGAAACTTTAAATAAATCTTAAAAATTGTTAAAGACATATGTTGTATTCTAAAGAAATTAAGGCTTAATAGATAGCAATTGGAAAAGATAGTTTAAAATCTTGTTGATGTAACCCATTACTAACACTATAGGTTTTACTTTGTGGAATAAAATGTCTAGTTTGGGCATTGTCTCCCACAATACTATGGCTTCATCTATATTACACACACACAAACACAGAGAGAAAGAGAGAGAGAGAGAGAGAGAGAGAGAGAGAGAGAGAGAGAGAGAGACCTCTACAGCATTAGGTTTCCATATAGTTATGCTAAAGAAAACACACTCAAGTCTTCTTCTTTTTACTTCATTTACGTATTTATTTTGTAGGAGGTATGGAATGGGAGATGGGCATGGCACACATGGAAGTCAGAAGTCAACTTAAAGGAATTGGTTCTCTCCCTCCTGTGTGTATCACAGGATGGAACTCAGATTGCCAGGCTTGTCAGCAAGACCTTTTGCCCACTAAGTCACTATCATTCCCTTAGAGCTATGTCTTATATTTGTTTCATTTGAGAATATCCATTTTCACAGATATAAAATATGGAAAATTCAACCACAAGTTATAACTCTGCTTCTTTGAGAATAGAATACTAAATTTCATCCAACCTACTAACAATTAAACTTTCACTCCTGGTCTGGTGTTCTTTCTATTCACAATGTGTTCATTTGTCACTGACTCCTCCTTGTATCATCCAAGCCAAGCCTTCAAGCTAAGCATTGACACATGCTTTTATAGATTACAGATTGTAAATTACACAACCATTTACACATATACTCTGGGCATTGAGTTGCAGTGTTCGCTTCTGGAATGGGTACCATCAAGCACCCCAGGGCAGGCAAGGAAAATGATGTCATCACTTCTTAGTCCTCATGAGGCTTCAAGGCACCACTTCCTTTTGTTCTCATTCAATCTAGACTTTCAATCACAAATGCTTGCTGGCAGCTGGGAAGAGAAGTTCATCCCTGGAGATACCTATGGCCATGTTTCTTCTCTCCTTCTTTCTGCCACTGTACTGTTACTTGTCAAAGCTGTCGAGAAGGTTAAGGAAAGCTTGTACAGTTTCCAGCCTCAAGGGAGGTGTAGAGAGTGTACTGAAAGGATCTGCCCGTGAGGAAGGAAGTACAAGTATCAGGACACCCAGCTTATGGGATGAGTAGGACTGGGGTTTCACTTGCCTCCTGGAGACAAACTACAGAGTGCCTCTCAGCCCTAAAGTCTTGAAATTCACATGACTTTAAAACTTGTTGTCTGCTGTCCTTGGAGTCATGAATAGTGATAGGACAGGCCAAGCTTTTGGCATCTTTTCCACTTCTGGGGCACTATTGTTACTTTGTACCCTGTAAAAAAAAAATACAATATGGAATTTCTCAGCAGATGCTTTGGCTGCCATTTCGTTGGTCACTTTGGTGATGAATCTGATACTTTCCCGCTCTAAGGAATCCTCCAGTGCTTTGTGGCTGAAGTTAGGCAATATGAACATTGTCATTGTCCCATTTATGAAAACCATTGCTATGGGCCTTGGAATCCTAATCTGAGGATCATTTGGTACTTTAATTCGTTGGGTACCCACAATGTTCAGCTGGTTTTAAAATATCAGAAAAATCAAACCACTGCTAAATCACATTTGGTCTGGGCTGTCATCAGTCTGTACTGTCATGCTCTTATTTATGAGACGTGAAATATGAAATCACTCTTTGATGAACAGAACATGTATCACCACAATTGCAGGTCATTGCACAGGTTCCTCTTGCATGGGAAGACTTTCTACCTCACACCTCTGCATGCCAAAGCCTGGCAACAATATCTGAAGAATTCAATGGACATGGGACTATGCAAAGCTTTTATATTAAGGGCTACAACAAAAGAAATGATAGCATACATGCTGCAGGAACAAGCCAGTGTGGTTTAGAGTTTGTTTTTACATGCTTCATTATGATTTTTCTTATCAGTAAATCCTACTTTCTGGTCTATTGAAGAACTGTGAGAAACAGTAGCAGGATGTGTTCTGAGGCAGTCTTCTCTGTGGTCCAGTCAGGATGCTTTGCAATGTGTTGCTGGTTCACTCCCCCCCCCCACCCCATGCTGCTGCTCCAGGGTATATAGCTGCATTTTGAGGAAATAGAGAACCTTTGGATGATGCTTGGTTGCATCTTGTATTTTCTTGGCTGGGGCATCAGCATGGTACAGAGCTTTCTATGAAATCTAACCTTTCATTGGAAGGTCAGCAGGTGGGCAAAAGAGGAAGTCAGCTCAGGAGAGGTTTTTGTTGTTGTTGTTGTTTTGTTTAGTTTTAATACAGGATGGATTTCAATAAGTCTTGGGATGAAGAACTACATGACAGATTTCCATGTAGACATGAGAAGGAAATTGGTTTTCAATTGAGTATAAATAATGTTCTGATGACCTATGAATTGAGGCAGATCTTTACTGAGTGACTAAAATACACATTGGCATTCTTGTAGCATTATATGCAGGAATGCTGGTTTGATCACAGTATTGACAAGTGGTGTAGAATGTAGAAAAGAAATGGAGTTCATATGCAAATAAGGACCCAGGCAAATTTCTAACTTGTAAATTTTATGATTTATTATTAAATTATACTAGGCTGGCAAGATGATTTTCTGAGTAAAGGTACTTGCTACCAAATCCAATAACCAGAATTCTATTTCTGGGGTGCATATGGTAGAAGCAGAGAACCAACACACACATACACACACACACACACACACACACACACACACACACACACACACACACTCCGAGGAGCACAGATCATCTTCAGCCAAAAGAGGGAGTGGCTCAAAGCTGATGACCGGCGCCTTTATAAGATGGTGCTGGGAAGAAGTTACAGAGGCAAGGCTTCAAGTGTTTACTAAGAAAAACAATTGGCTGCCCAATCTCACATCAGATGAGGTCATCACACTAGCAGACTGGGCCCAAAAAGGGATAGGACACTAGATACAAAATAGGAATACCTTTTAAATTATTGGGTAATAATTTTCCCGCCCTTCAGTTTTGTTTTGTTTTTTTTTCTTTAAGAGGACTTTGCTGTTAAACAATAAATGAGATCTTGCTTGACTTGACTCCCTGTTGCACTCTACCCTCTCCAGCATGACCCCGGGTGCCCCCAGATATCTCCAACACACACACACACACACACTCACACACACACACACACACTCACACACCATATGTCACAAAAAAATGAAAATTTTAATTTATGTTAAAGCAGTAATTAAGTGCAAAAATGAATACACTGTGTAGGAGGGGAAGAAGAACAATGACTTACCTTGTGGATTAAATTTAAAAAATGTCTGTATCCTTGACTAAACAAAGCCAATGTCAGGGTTGATACTAAATGATTAAAAGGTCATTTTATTTATAACTAAAATTTATTCACATTGATATGGCTGAGCTATTATATCACCAGACCTTCTTAGCTCAACATGCCTCTGATTATCTCCACATAAAATCCTTGCTAGGGCTGGTGAGATGGCTCAGCAAGTAAAGAGTTCAGTTAGCAAGCCTGACAACCTGAGTTCAGTACCCCGGACAAACATGAAGCAAGAGAGAACCAATGTGCACAAGTTGTCTTCTGACCTCCACGTACTTTGTGGCAGATATGTGCATGCACAGACCACACACACACACACACACACACACACACACACACACACAGGGGTGAGGGGAGAGAGATAAAGAGAGACTAAGTAAGTGTAAACAAAACCCTTTTTGAAGGCTGAAAGAGATTTCAGGATCTCTATAGACTCATAGTTGTAATGCCACAATAAACTTAAAATTACTCTGAATGTGAAGGAACAGAAAATGCATGGCATAGTTTCATGATGTAAACAAAAACAATGATTGCTGTGCTGTGATGAGCTAGACATTTAAATTAGCCGGCAAGGATTTGAGAACACCTACTGGGTGTACTTAACTGGGTTAAACAAACTATTGCAACACACCAGGAAAACACAGTGAACGAAAGGGTGGTCCCAACAGTAAAAGGAAGATTTTAAAAAGGAACAAGGAAAATGTAGAACTAAAAATGTAATACATGAAATTTAAAAGACAGTCTTGCTGCTGACACTTTCTTTCCCAGAAGTTCTGCTCTGTTTTGTTTTCTCTTTAATGTCACTGGAAACTCATTTTAGCACCTACTCAATCCTCGAGTGTTTTCAGGCCTCAATCTACTGCAACTTCAAGGACCATCTCTGTGACTTGATTGGTACCTGAACCCCATTCCTCTTCTCTGACCAAGGTTCTTGCCTGCTATGATCTAACCTTGATCCCCTTCAATGATGGTTCCCAAGCTAAATGTATTCTTCGCCTCAAAAGGCGGAATCCAACCTCTGTCCATGTGGACTGAAGTTAGGAGCCCATTTCCAGTGGACAGAATGCAGCAGAAGTGGGGGGCAAGTGGCTGTTGAAAGTTGTCATATTGAGACCTTCCTTTTAAACTACTCAGAGGCAAACAAGTCATCCGTGCCCCCAGAGACATTCATCCAGCCCTGCAGAAAGAAAAACACACAGAGAAAGCATCAAAGCTCCCTACCATCAACCTGGGCCAAAAACCATGTGTTAATGATAAAACTGGCAAACCAAAAAGTAAATATGTTATAATCTTAACTCCTGTTACCTCTGAATGAAATCTTACCTAAAGATAGGGTTTTAACCCAGGCCCCACAAATCCCTGATCTGCAGCCCCTACCCAGTCTGTGAACCGTTTGGCTCTGAGCCCCGACCTAGTTTAAGAAACACACCCTGGATTTGCGACCCAATCCAACCAAAGAGACACTTTATCCCTCAATCTGGAGCCATGGAAAAACACCCTAACCCCGAAACCAGTGCCAAAAGAATACACTTTGCCCCTAGAATCAGAACCTGTAAAAGAAATTCTCCCCGGACCTAACAATTAGAGCCTAAAAGTTAAAAAGAACCATAAAAAGAACACAATTTGGCCCTGAAATCAGAGCCATCTCTGCACCTGACACAAAACCAGCCAATCCCTGAGCAGGAAAAACAGACCAATCCCGGAGTGGTAAAGTAGCAGTCTCTAGCCTAGGGACGTGACCTTTGGGGGAGTGCAGGGAAATAGTGGAGTAGTAACCTCTAGTCTAGAGGCAGACTCCCCATATAGGGAAGTAGTAACCCCTACCCTAGAGATGTACCTTGACCTTTTCTGGACCTTAACCCAGAGGGGCAGCCAATCCAAAACCTGCAAGCTTGGAATTTACCACACCCCATGGGGGCAGCCAATCCCAAATCTCTAAGCTTGGGCATTCCCTTCATCCCATAAGGGGGCAGCCAATCACAAGCCTGGAGGCTTGGAATTCCCCCAGGTCTTTTCCTCTATAAAGGAAGGAAAGGAGAGAGGAAGGAAGGAAGGAAGGAAGGAAGGAAGGAAGGAAGGAAGGAAGGAAGGAAGGAAGGAAGGAAGGAAGGAAGGAAGGAAGGAGACTTTCCCTCAACATTCTGAGTCTCTCCTACTCCGTTCTCCTGCCGCTGCTGTGGATAATGATGATGATGATGATGATGTCGTTGTTGCTGCCCCCGCAGCTTCAGACAGATGGAGGGACCGGAGTTAACTCTCAGAGACTCTTGGTTTTTGCATCAGAGTTGGTCTAGTGCTGGTGATTTGAGTTCCAGACTTATGGTGTGACATATATACACGGGGGCAAGGAAAACAACGTTAAGGTAAATCATAGCCCAGTCCGACTAAGTCCAAGTACCGGAGACTCTGGCACTGGCACAAGAGTTACAGTCAATCATTAGTCAACAAAAGCAAAAGTTTGAAAGTAAGCCACCAGAACACAGAAGACAAATAAATAATCATCATGTGTTTGTCAGAGAGAGCCTACCTTATTTTGCACCTTCATTTTGTACTTTTAACTTTCTGAAACAACCAATAAGCATACGCTACCCTGCTTGGGCTACTTCGTTGCAATCACTGTAAATTAATACATCACTTGAATGCGCCACTTTGAAAGCAGCTCTCCCAGGCTCACACCATCATCCTGACCACCACTTCATGGGACGAACTACAGCAGAGCCACCAGCTAAAATGTTCCTGAATTCCGGCCCCAAGGTAATTATGAGATAAGGGATGTTTGGGTCAGAACTGAAGAGATACTGAAAGACCCCAGACTCCTAAGGGCCTCAGGATCCTGAGGAGTCCCCGAGACTCAGAAACCAGACCAAGAGCTACAAAAGCAAGAGAGTTTATTGAACGAATGCACATTCAGGTGTCAGCAATACTGAGAAAGCAGCCCACCCCAGCATGGGGTGCAAGCTCTATTTATAGGAAAAAAAAAAACACGCAGATCAGCATACAGGAAAGGGGCACAAAGTGATTGATTACAAAGTATGATCTTGTGTTAGAGAGGTCACCCAGGTGTGACCTGCTTTTCTACAAAGGAAAAACCACAGAATGTGCTTCTGGAAAGTCCCTGATTGTCTATTGGCCATCCAGGTGTGACCCAAAGAGGGTTGTTTTGGTGATCACTCCCATCTAAACCACAGAGTTTGCCCTGGGTTGGGGCCAGTTTCCTTGTAATGGGCCGAGGCCTGTGGGAAACTTTTCTCTCTGTGAACTAAAATCTTTCATTCCCCCATTTCTTTTTGTGAGGTTTTAATCCTAAAACTTAGGTCCTTCTTATTGCCTGATTAAGAACTAGGGCTTGGATTATGGATAAGCATTCTTTAATAAATCGGAGTAGGTGATTAAGAATGCATGGCCCAAAAGTAAGTAGTAGTAAAAGAATAAGCGGGGGTCCCACGAGTGTGGAAACTAGGGTAGTAAGCCAAGGGGATCCGTTAAACCATCCTTTAAACCAGCCTTGTTGGGACTCTCATTCCTTCCGTCGATGGTTGAGTCTTTCCCTGAATTTGGCCATGGAATCTCTAATAAGTCTAGAATGATTAACATAGAAACAGCACTCCTCTTTTAGGGCAGCACAGAGTCTGCCTTCCTTAAAGAAAAGAAGATCAAGCCCCCTATGATTCTAAAGAGCAACTTCCACCAGAGAGGCCAAAGATTTTTCTAGTTTAGTGATGGACCCTTTTATGGCCTTAATATCCTCATCTATGGCCATTTTCAGCTCATTATAGTGGCTGGGTCCATGGACCAGTGCTGCAGTTCCGATGCCGACCCTGGCCGCCATCTCGGAGTCACCATCAGGGAGTGACAGATATTGGCATTCCTCCATGTAAGGGAGTTCCTTTTGACTTAGCATTTTAACCAGGGAAAATGGGGGACGTATTCTTTCCCATTCTACTTCCTGCTAACTTTGGGACGAAGTTAGGGACCCAAGAAGGCTGAAATGCTAGTCAAAAGCAAAAAGGGAATTTAGGCAATGGGGAATTATAGTGGGAAATTACCAATACAGAGTCAGGTAGAAATATAAGGGTATTTAATAGGGAAAAGCCTCACTTACAGAGTGACATAGTCAGCCGGCGTGGCAGCGGTCTGTACACAAGCCCAAAAGAGAGAGCGAAAGAGAAAACACAGTCACACTACATCACCCTGACCACGCCCTCGAAAGCGTGGTCAGGCACCTGTAGCCAGCCCCTAAGTAGACGTGGCTACAGCTTCCCCTACAGGGAATTCATTAGGAGCTTCTGGGTGGCAGACTCTGTTGCAGAGATAGGTGGTGTCCATATCAGCTGGACTGGTTCACATCCACAGCAAGTCTAGGGCTTGAAGTCTTTAGGAGCAGGCTGTAGTCAGCAACTGATATTCTTCTACCAGAAGTGGAAATCTGTTGAGACATGTTTAAACTGTGGACAGAAGTTAAAACTTATATATCTTATTGGAACTCTTAGGCCCATATTTTTAGTGATCAAGAAGGACAGGAGTTCCAAGACAAGGGAGAAAAATCCCATCCTCAGGAACAAATAGATGGGATAACAGAAGTTGTACTTATCTGGAGTCCTTTTTACCTGTGAGAAGTGGATCCAAGCTTTATGACTTTTGATCCTCTGAAGCCTATACAAACTTTATTATATAATAGAACATAGAAGTTTTAGATATTTTATCATTACCAATCTGTATTGAAATCCACATTGTAGAAAAAGCAGATATTGGGTATCTCTAGGATGGCAGAAACATATTTATATCTTTGAGTTCTATCAAATATTACAGATTTGAGTTAGAAGTTTATACATTTTTCTTCTGTCCTGGGAGATCCAGGTAGAGATTGAACAGGGGTGCCTTAGGCCTGATGAAAATCCCTTTATGTTTATGTCTAGATGGCAACCAAATTAAATCTTAAAACCTTGAGCTTGTGACTGAACAGTTGATAGCCACTGCTCTACTAGCTTATTAAAATTTTATTAAATATTAAGCTCTGTATTTTAATATTTTAAATTATTTTTATATTATTAAGACTTACATGTCTTTATTTTTTTAGATTCTTATTTAGGAGCTATATTAAGGCTAACTGATATTGCCAAGCTGACAAAGCTATAGCTAGTCTAATCATCAATTCTATCAGAGATCTGAGAAGGATAAATTCTGTGTAACTTTTGAATCTATTAAAAATGACAGGGTCCAGTCCATGTAAAGTTAGCCATACCCAAGTCTCAATAGTGTTGGGGGCAGAAGTAAATCTTTGCCAGGTCCATAAAGTGAGAGTTTTTTCTCTCTGTGGAAGAGGGACATGGAAAAGACTGACCTTATTTTGTCTAGGCAAAGGTGGTGCAATCAATTCTCCAGTGTCCTGTAGCCTGTCCACAGTCTGAGCCCGGTCCTGCCTGGAAGTAGTAGGTGTAGCATCTGAGCATCATGCTCACTGGTCAGTGTTGTCACAATCTATGGATCCCCATAATCTTCTTTAGAGACCTTGGGTCACTGTCAGGATCTGGAATTCTCTGTCTGATATTATAAACTTTTTTAGTTAACACTTAAAATGCCATTTTCTGCAGATCTCTGTAGTATTAAAAGTCTGCCTAGGTAAATCTGGCAACTTGTTAATTTATAAGAATGACTAGTAACTTATTTTTTTTAACATCTTGTAACAGGTTAGCAGCTTTTATAAAACTAAGACTTTATATTGTCAAGTTTACCTTTATTATACAATTTTTTGTTGTTATCAATGTAAACATCTGACATAGATGGTCCTAGACTACCCTTATAAAAGACTTTTGTTTTTTAAAACTCTAAAGAATTGAGATCCATGGGCTTAGAAGTTATTTTAAGCCCTTTGTTAAACTTAAGTCATTGTCTTACTGTACCATAAGAAATAAACAGCTCAATTTTTGTTAGCATATGGAACTTATGGCTGTGATCTTAAATTTTAGCCTTTTTTGATTTAAGCACAAACATTAATAATATAACAAACATAAATATCTTATAACCTTATAAATTTGAACAATTAAAAATCTTTCAATGTCTTTTTGTAATAATATTAAAAATAAAGCACCCTTGATGTGTTTAAAACCTTTATCATCTGGGTGACTATTAAATTTATGTTGTCAATTCCCAGTGTTACTAGTTTTAACTTTTTGACAGATTTAACCATGAAACACTTTTAATATTATCTTTACTAAAAAGACATCTGAATTCCTGATAACCCAAATTTAATGACTAGAGCTCAGAGATAAATTCTGAGCTATGCCCATAAATGACTGGCTGTTGTTAGCATTAGACAGCAAAAATATTTGAACTATTTTTGTTTTGGCTTTTGGCTTATAATAAAATTTACATTTATACCAGAAAATACAGATAGAACCTTTTAACAAGTATACAGAATTAATTTTTAAAACTTTTAAATAGAATTAACCTGGTGTGGTCAAAACTTTTAACCCGTATTACTATTATAAATAGATATGAAAGCCCATAGTAAACAGTTTACATTCTTCTTGGACACTTTTACAACTTTCTTTTGACCCTCTTTAAATTTTTATTATTTTTTGCTCTTTTTTTTTTTTTTCTCTCTTAGACATCCCTATCTTAGACAAACCTGGCCAGGGTGTCCATGGGGGTCCAGAATCTAACACTTTTTCTTCTACCTGTAAAATAATCTCAAGATTAAAAGAACCGTCCCGAGGCCAACCAACATTAAATGTTGGCCATTTGGAACTGCAGAAAGTTTGCCATTTTTTCCTTCTTTATGTCCAGGGACTGGTTGTTGGCCCGGTCCCAAACGTCTCCCCAGTGGTCTAGAGTCAAACTTAAAGGGGTCTTTAGTTGTTGTCCCATGGCAGTCAGATGGTGAAAAACCAAAACAAACAAAGAGACACACACTGAGACAGACAGTCAGGCCAAACAACAAAGGCCACTCAGCTGCAGATCGGTGCCAAACCGAAACCACAAATTCAAACAGGAGCGGAGACTTTCGTCTTCCATTCCCGGGGACAAGGGTTGCCTGCTCGCCCTCGCCCTGGCCCTTGCCCACCCAAACTACCCATGGAGCATCCTCCAGGGCCAGACTCAGAGGGGAACCACTGGTCAGTCTACCTCGGAGTCTCTACAAAACCTGCATAGCCTATACAGGGCTTCCGGATGGACAGACAAACATAGAACATGAACATAAATGTGCCGGCCAGACTTACCTCCTCTCCGTTGTGGTAATGAGTCTGGGGTCTCCTCAGTCTCCTGGCTGGCTCGCCAAATGAAAGACCCCTAAGGGCCTCAGGATCCCGAGAAGCCCCCAAGACTCAGAAACCAGACCAAGAGCTGCAAAAGCAAGAGAGTTTATTGAACGAATGCACATTCGGGTGTCAGCAATACTGAGAAAGCTGCACACCCCAGCACGGGGTGCAAGCTCTTTTTATAGGAAAAAAAAACGTAGATTGGCATACAGGCAAGGGGCACAAAGTGATTGATTACAAAGTATGATCTCATGTTAGAGAGGTCACCCAGGTGCTTTCCTAAAAAGGAAAAACCACAGAATGTACTTCTGGAAAGTCCCTGATTGTCTATTGGCCAGCCAGGTGTGACCCAAAGAGGGTTGTTTTAGTGATCGACCCCTCTAAAGCACAGAGTGTGCACTGGGTTGGGGCCAAATTCCTTGTAATGGGCCGAGGCCTGTGGGAAACTTTTCTCTCTGTGAACTAAAATCTTTCAATACTAAGGGGAAAGTTATTCATAGTCACAGTCCAATTTGGACACTATTCTGGGCCCCATTTGCACCAGAGGAAGGAAGCCTAAGAGGAGTTGTCATTCATACCGGAAGGGGAAAATTCTTACTGCGCAGACACAAAAAGTCAATGGTCTTGGAGACTTGAGATAAGTAAGCTGGAACTAGCTCGCTGGTGGAGACACCATGGCAGGGTAAAGTTTCATCTGTCCTGAACATTTTGTTTTCCTATATCCACACAGTTTTAAAGACTACTAGAGGTGTGCACAGTATGTACATAATGGAAGGACTTCTTGTGCATTTTGTACAGACTTAGAACACACAGGCAAATGTGAGTTCCCCTTTACAGCATCCTGAGCCTGACAAACACAGTTTCATCTTGGTATCAACAACCCTGAAGCCCTGGTCCCACTTTAACTGTGTTTGGAATAGGACTTTTAAAGAGGTAAACTAAGGTCCTGAGGGTAGGCCTGATCCCATATAACTAGTACCCTTAAAAGAAGAGAAAGAGATACCAGGCTATATGAATACGCAGAGAGGAAAGACATCTATCTACACACTGAAGAGAATGCCCTCTGAAGAAACCAGGCCAGCTAACACCTTGACCTTGGCCTGACAGCATCCCTACTGGGAGAAAATTAATTGCCACTGTGTGAGCTGCTAGGAGTATTTTTATGGAATCCCTAGAAGACACATTCCATTGTTATGTTTGGGAATAACTTGTCAAAAATAGGCGATATGCTTTTGCCCACTATCCTCCTAATAAGTAGATTCATTTTTCATCTCACCAGCCAAAACTATCTTAACAGCTTAGCCTCAAAGTATGCAAATTAGATAAATGAGAAAAATGTATCCAAACACAATTGTGTTTCTTGGTTTTGTTTTGCTGTGCTTCCTGGTGCTAAGGACTGAACCTAGGATTTGGTACAAGCTAGGCCAACACTCTACCACTATGCTATATCTCTAGTCCCACACATGGCATGTAAAAGCTTGGTTAACTCCAGGATTATGGGACAAGACCCTGTTAAGTTAAAAAAAAAAAAAAAGCCTTTCTTTGTCCTGTAATTCTTAAGAGAAATTTGTAGAAAATGACAATTAAGCTGTATGTAACCCTGCTTGATTTTAGACTGCAACCACTGATGGGGATGTCTTCTGTACACACATTTCTCTTATTGGTTAATGAATAAAGCACTGTGTGGCTAGTGGCCGGCAGGAAGGGTAGGTGGGGCTACCAGACAAAGAGAATTCTAGGAGGTGTAGGCAGAGAGGAGTCAAAATGTGAGCCAGGGAAGAGAGGACTCGAGTCAGGCATTTTCCGGTAAGATAAGACCATGTAGAAATGCATAGATTAGTAGTTATGGGTTAATAATTAAGACACAGCTAGCCAAAAAGAAGCCCTAGTCATTGGCCAACAGTATTATAATTAATACAGTGTCTGTGTGTTCATTTAGGGTGACGTGGCTGTGGGACCAGGTTGAAGGGAAGAACAATCGTAACAACCAAGACCAAGATCATAAAAGAAATATATGTTCCCAACCCATCTGTGAACTCCTGTCTATTAAAAATCCTCATTCTCCAGTCTCCTGTCTTTAACAGCTTGTATCCACCTCTGCCAGACACTGTATTATATATGGCTCACCTCTCCTGCTCTTCAATAGCTCTTCTCTGCTATCCTTTAAAATCCATTACATTTCTTTGCAGAGAGTAGGTGATTCAATAAATGTTTGGATAGAGGCTCTGGCCCCCTCCGCTCTATCCTCCAGCAACCCTAAACTAAGTCTTTAAAGACACGGTCCTAAGACTTGAGCTTTGCTAACTCATCTTGCTCCCTCTGGAGACCTGCTCCTGCCACTCTTGACAAAGCCAAAGTCTGGCCCCTCTGACAGCCAATTTTACCTTCAACTTGTGACTTCAAATTGATGGCTAAGCTCTTCTCCGCTTAACTGCTGACAGTCTGTGGTGGTTTGAATGTGAAATCTCTCCCACAAGCTCATGGGTTTGAAAGAACACTGAGGCTGTTTGGGCAGGCTCTAAAATCTTCAGATGAGAGGCCTCACTGGAGGAAGTGACTCACTAGGGGGAGAGCTTGAGGTTTTACATCCTGGTCCCAATTCCCTCTGTAGGCTTTCTGTTTTCTGACTGTAGAGGTCTGTGACCAGACACTTCACTCTCCTCCCTCTGATCTTTTCTGTCAATATGACTGTATCTCCTTAAACAATGAGCCAAAATAACCCTTTTGTCCCTTAAGTTGCTTCTTCACCAGTATTTGGTTACTGCAACAAGAAAATATAACTAATATGCAGCCTGTTCCCATAAAATGTGGCTATAGTATTTCTATAACCGGAACCCCCCCCCCCGCCCCGGACGCTGTTTCATATTGTCTTCTCTGATAGGCCACTTTGTTTTCCCACCTGTTCTGAATAACCACCCAGCTTATAATCAGTCAGTATCTCAATTATTTTGCCTGTTCTAATTCCAGGATGCAGTTGTTTGAATGAGAATGATCCCCATAGTCTCATATATTTGAATACTTGGTCCCCAGCTGGTGGAAGTATTTGGGAAGGATTTGGAGGTATGGCCTTGTTGGAGGAGGTGTGCCACTGGTGACAGGCTTTGGAGTTTCAAAAACACTGTTTCGAAGACGCTGTTCCAAGTTATCTCTCCCTGCCTCTTGCCTGTGGATCAAGATGTAAACTCCCAGCTCCAGCTTCAGCTCCACTGCTACTGGCCTGCCTGCTGTCACGCTCCCCGCTGTGATGGCCAAAGACTCTAATCCTCTGGAACTTTGAGCCCTGAAATCAAATGCTTTCTTTTATAAGTTGTTTTGGTAATGGTGTTTTATCATGACAGTATAAAATTAACTAAAGCACAGAACAAGCCATACAGAAAATGCAGGAAGCTACCCAAGAATTAAGAGTCTCCATCTCATGACTTGATGGTTTGGATTGTACACAGTGTGTTCTCTTCAGAGTGTGTAAGAGACTGAACTCGAACGCTGAGCAGTCAAGCTACTGTAGTATGTGTTCCTTTTAACCTTGGGGTGATTATAATCCCCAAAGGCCATCTTACCCACTCCAGAACTTCCTCTTGGGTAAAGACCCTCACCTGCCACAGCTATTTTAACTACCATGGTCAAATAAAGATGACACCTGAAAAGCAATGCCCTGTCCTGTTTCCAGAGACAAGCTTTAACGCTATTTTCAGCTGTTCTTTAATGATTTTGGAACTCACTCCTTATATGGCCCAGGTACCTTGACTGAGAAAAGTTTTCCCTGTGGAATACTTTTTTCACCGTATCCTTCTCCTTTAAATGATTGTGAACCTAAGACAGTTTCTCTTTGTATGGCCATCAGCCTGGTAATTCATGAGATCATACTTTGTCATCGCTTTATCTTTGCTATATGCAGCACACTTCCAACCCAGCTCTCACACAGTGAAGGCTCTGGAGCTCAGCAGGCAATTAAGAATCCATCTTCAAATTTGGGAGTCAACTCTCCCCCTCTCTCTACTGAGCTCATATATTGGTAAAGAGTTACTGGAATCCATCTGAGTCCCCTTGAAGAACTGCCAGAGAGTGACAAGAGTGTTCCTCCCTTTTTAAAATTAGTTTTTATTTAAATTAAAACAATCTTATTTTACATATCAATCCCAGTTTCCTGTCTTCCCATGCCCCTCACCCGACCCCCATCCACTCCCCAGAGAATGTGAGGCCTCCCATGGGGGATCTTTAAAGTCTGTCACATTGTTTAGAGCAGGGCCTAGGCCCTCCCCATGTATCTAGGCAGAGAGAGTATCCCCTCCATAAGGAATGGGCTCCCAAAGTCCATTTATGTACTAGGGATAAATACAGGTTCCACTGTCAGAGGCCCCATAGACTGCTCAAGCCCCCAACTGACACCCATGTTCAGGGGGATGGTTTGGTACTATGCTGGTTCCTCATCTGTCAGAATGGACTGGGGTCAGTGAGTTCCCACTTGCTCAGGTCAGGTGTTTCTGTAGGTTTCCCCAGCATGGTCTTGACCTCTTTGCTCATCCCCCCTCCCTCTTGGCAACTGGATTCCAGGAGTTCAGCTCAGTGTTTAGCTGTGGGCATCTGCTTCTGCTTCCACCAGCTACTGGATGAAGGCTCTATGATGGTATTTAAGGTAGTCATCAATCTTATTCTAGAGGAAGGGCATTTATGTATCCTTCCCACTATCGCTTAGATACTTAGTTGGGGTCATCCTTGTGAATCCCTGAACATTTCCTTAGTCCTGGGTTTCTCATTAAATCTATAATGGCTCCCTCTATTAAGGTATCTCTTTTCTCGATCTCCTTCTCTGTTCTTCCCCCAACTCAGCCTTCCTGATCCCTCATGCTCTCCTCCCCCCTCCTCTTCTTGCCTCCTCTTTCTCCTACCTCTCTCCCTCTGTGCTCCCAATTTGCTCAGGAGATCTTGTCTCTTTCTACTTCTCATGAGTCCATGTGTGTCTCTTTTAGGGTCCTCCTTGCTTCCTAGCTTCTCTGGGATTGTGGATTGTAGGCTGGTAATCCTTTGCTCTATGTCTAATATCCACTTATGAGTGAGTACATACCATGTTTGTCCATGTATCTGGGTTACCTCACTCAGGATGGTTTCTCCCAGTTCCATCCATACAGACGGATGATCTCCAAAATATACAAAGAACTCAAGAAGCTAGTCACCAAAACACCAAATAATCCAATAAAAAAAATGGGGTACAGAACTAAATAGAGAATTCTCAATAGAGGAATCTAAAATGGCTGAAAGACACATAAGAAAGTGCTCAGCATCCTTAGCCATCAGGGAAATGCAAATCAAAACAACTTTGAGATGCCATCTTTCACCTGTTAGAATGGCTAAAATCAAAGCCGCCAACGGCAGTTTATGCTGGAAAGGATGTGCAGAAAGAACACTCCTCCATTGCTGGTGGGAATGCAAACTTGTATAGCCACTTTGGAAATCATTATGGAGGTTCCTCGGGAAAATGGGAATCAGTCTGCCTCAAGACCCAGCAATTCCAGTCTTGGGCATATGCAAAAGATGCACATTCATACAACATGTTCAACTATGTTCATAGCAGTGTTGTTTGTAATATCCAGAACGTAAAAGCAACCTAGATGCCCCTCAACTAAAGAATGGATGGAGAAAATGTGGTACATTTACACGGTGGAGTATTACTCAGCGAAAAAAAAAACAAAAACAAAAAACAAAAAACAAAAAAAAACAAAAACAAGAGTTTTATTAAAGAAAAAAATTTAACACAGCCTTGATACTGGCCTACCCACTGCAATGGAACAAAGCCACCACCAGAGGGCGCGAAAGGACCTGAGGTCAGGTACGGTTCCAGGGGCTCATTTCAAAGATCTGGCAGGCCAGAACCTTGTTAAAAGGCGATTCTATGTTCCGGACACTGACCTTCAAGGTCAAGGATCCATGCTGTGTTTTTGTGGATTTGGGCAGTAATCCCGGTTGCGATTATGCATCACTGCGAAATCTTGCCTTTCACATCTCCACACGCCCATTTTGGCGAGTGGACTGCAGTACAGCCACTGTCTGCCCTTGGCTGCCATAGGCCTGGGCAAGGGGTGGAAGAGGGCGTGGCCTACTGCAGTCTGCTGTCCGCCCGGTTCCCGCCCCCTCTGCAGATAGACTTTGTCCCTGCAGACCCCAGGCCCGAGCCTATTTACATCGCAGTCACCAGAGGCAGCCTGCAGCCCGGTAGGCTGGGTGGCATTCTGCAGCATTACGCTGAGACAGCTGACTGTGCTACCCCGGTGAGCTGGGAGGTCCTTCTAAGTGATTGGTTTTCCTAGTCCTGCGCCAAGCGACCGGCGGAGACATGAATTACTCACGGTTCCTCACTGCAACCAGCATTGCCAGAAAGCCTTCCCCCATCAGAGCCACAGGTGAAAAACAAAGTCTGCGCCTCCCCTGGTTTGCAAGAGGGATGTTTTCTTCTCAGAAGCTCTGCGCGGTGCACTGTTGTGCGGGTCACCGCTGCTTGCAAGTGTGAAGACAATCTGTGGGCATTAGTTGAAAAAGGAATAGATAAGTTTTGTTTGCTAGGAACCTGAGCTGAGGCAAGGCATGGCAATGAGTACTTTCGCTGGGGGTCGGAGGAGGGCAAATGCCTTCAAGCCGGCTGTAGAGAAAGGCTCTGCAGGGAAGATGGGAATGCAGGGGTATGGCGTGAAGGGCCTGGGAACTGGAAGCCAGAAGTGGAGCTAGGGCACACAGGTAGGTCTTGGAATGAGTGGACAAAGGCCCTCTGCTACTGTGGCCCTTTGCTTGATTCCAGAACCCTCTCCGGTTTTCTTGGCCATCCAGATTCTTCCATCCCTCCACAAGTGAGGAAGCCTAGAAAAAGTCAGTTCGTATTTATTTTAGACTAGCGTTCTATCGTAGTGCAGTAGGCCACTATGCCAGACTAGCATGAGCAGGTAATTTAATAAATAGCAAGAATGTTCTTCTGTCGGCTCTGGAGGCTGGGAAGTCCCACATCAGACACCCAATGAAGGTAATTCCAGATGATGCTTCTCACTGCAGCTCGGCTACTTTCATAAGAACACCAGTTCCATTTCTGAGGGCAGAGTTATCATGATCTAATGCCATCTTTGTGGTTTTTGAGTACTAGATTCTAATTTAGCAATTGGTCAGAGACATCCACATACAAGCCACAGCACATTGTATCACTAGAAGTTGTAAAACATGATAGTTGATGGTAATGCATAATGAATTGTCTGTTTAAAGTAAGCTTCAGGAGACATATTCTTTCTTCTTTTTCACGTTTATCATAGCTGACATAATGTCCAAAGCACCAAAATCCCTCATATCTCTGGCTCCTGGAAGTCCAAACCCAACCATGTTCCCCTTTAAGACGGCTACTTTCACTGTGGAAAATGGAAACACCATCCAATTTAAAGAAGATATGATCAAAAGAGCCCTTCAGTATTCTCCAAGCTACGGGTAAGCTATCAATAGATGATAGATTTCTATTGGCTCATTGTCATACCCCTTTGGCAAAGTGACTTAGTCCTTTTGTTAACGAGAAGTACAAAGCCTGGGAAAATTTGGAGAAGAAATTTTCAAATACTAAAGGCAAAATCAGCACTAAATGTAAATGACTAGGAAAGCCAGAGGAAAAAAATCTAGAAGAAGGTACCATTTGAGCTGAGTGGGACACTAAAAAGAATGCTAGGTGAAGCAGTATACTGGAAAAAAGAGAGAGAATGGATAAAACAGTGAACAACATTGATGTTACTTTTTTAAGAATTAAATGGGGATTTTATTTTTTATTGACAACAGATTTTTTTTCTCATACAATATATCCTGATTATGGTTTCCCCTCATCCACTCTTGCCAGTTCTTCCCCACATCCCCTCCCTTGCTAATCCACTCCCTCATCCACTAGATTCTAAGTGATAAAAAATATGACAAAATAAAATATAAGTCAAAAACTTTCATGTTTGGACACAGCAACCCAACAGGAAGAATCCCAAGAGCAGGCACAAGAGTCAGAGATCCACTTATTCTCATAATTAGGGATCCCATAAGATGCTAAATAGCTAGAGTATGTGTACAGAGGACCTGGTGCAGACCCATATGGGTCCTGTGCTTGCTGCTTCAGTCTGTGAGTTCAGATGAACCTTGCTTAGTTGATTCAGAGTACCTTGTTCTCCTGGTGTCCTCAACTCTTACCATCTTTCCACTCCTTTCCCATGGCATTCACTGGGCTCTGCAAGGAGGGAATTGATGGAGATCTCTAATTTAGACTCTCTCTCTCTACATAATGTCTGTCTGTGGGTCCCTGCATCTGTTCCCATCTACTACAAGAGGAAGCCTCTCTGATGATGACTGGACAAGGCACTGATCTATGAGTATAGCAGAGTATCATTTGGAATCATTTCAATGGTGTTTGTTTGTTTGTTTGTTTTTTGGGTTTTGTTTGGTTTTACCCTAGGACTTTGGGCTATCTAGTCTCTGGGTCTTGATTACCTAAGCAGTGTCAATTATATGTTCCTTCTCATGGAGTGAGTCATAAGTCAAATCAGACATGGGCTGGATACTCCCAAAAATTGTGCTGCCATTGGCCTGGCATATCTTACAGGCTGCACAGATGGTAGATCAAAGGCTTTGTGCCTGAGCTGATGTTCACATTTCTCTTCCACTAGTCTACAGAGTACCTTCCCATGCCAAAGAGACTGGAGCATAGGCATGAAGGCTCCTTGTAGGCACCAACTCCACTTTTCCATGTCCACTGAATTGTGTGGGTATTGTCCCCTGCTGTCAGTTTGCAGAGAGCAACCCTTTGTTTTAGCAATAGCCTTCGTTGTTCCAGGATTTCCATAGGACCCCTGTGACCAACAACCCAAATGAATGCAACCAAGTCCTGCCACTGCAAGTCTCACTTGGCAACAAGAAATGGCCTGTTGAGACTTCATATCCCCCATTACAAGGAATCCTTGTTAGTATCACCTTCATAGATTTCAGGAAGCTTCCACTGCACTAGGATTCCACACTACCCCCCAAATGCCCCACGATTCCAGTCATCTCTTCCAAACTCTCTTCCTCCATCCCATCCCCCTACCTGATCCCACCCACCCCTAATCCACCCACAAAATCTACTTAATTTCCCCTTCCCAAGGAGATCCATATATCCCTCCAGACCATTCTTCTTTACCTAACCACTTTGGGTCTATGGGTTGCAGCTTGGTTATCATTTACTTAACTGCTAGTATCTATGTAGTGAATACATACCTATATGCCACATTTTTCTTTCTGTGTCTGGGTTACCTCACTCAAAATGTTTTTTTTCTAGCTTCATCCATTTGCATGTGAATTTTGTGATGGCACTTTTTAGCAGCTGAATAACACTCCATTATGTTAATGTATCACATTTTCTTTATCCATTTTTCTGTTGAGGGACATCTAGGCTGTTTCCAGTTTCTGGCTACTATGAATAAAGCATCAGTGAACAGGGTTGAGCAAGTGACCTTCTCAACTAGGTTGGAGCATCCTTTAGGGTATATGTCCAGGAGTGGTATAGCCAGGTCTTGAAGTAGATGGATTCCCAACTTTCTGAAGAACCTCCATATTGATTTTCCATAGTGGCTGTACAAGTTGGCACTCCCATCAGAAATGGAGGAGTGTTCCCCTTGCTCCACATCCTCTCCAGCATGAGCTGTCACTTGTGTTATTGGTCTTAGCCATTCTGACAGGTGTAAAATGGAATCTCAAGGTAGTTTTGATTTGCATTTCCCTGATGGCTAAAGATGTTAACATTTCTTTAAACATTTCTCATCTATTTTAGATTCCTCTATTGAGAATCTCTATTTAGATCTGTAACTCATTTTTAATTGTATTATTTAGTGTTTTGATATCTAGCTTATTATTTATATGTTTTGGATATCGGTTCTCTATTGGATGTGTGGAATTGGTAAAATCTTTTCCCATTCTTTAGGCTGCCACTCGTTTGTTTGTGGGTTCTAGGATTTCTGTAAAGGATATATTCATTTCCTCCTTAAGGAACTTTATCATCTTCATATAGTTGGTTGTAAGGTCCTTTTTTTTTTTTTTTTTTTTTTTGCTTCAGCTATGATGGAATATTCAGGGAGTGTTGTGGTAGGATAGCTGGACTCTAGTGGAGATATACTGTCCTGCCTGTTATTGTTTGTATTTTTATGCTGGTGTATTGGCATCTGGGTTTGAGATGCTTATAGGTCTAGGTGCCAATTTCTAAGTTTGTCTTTGTTGGGTGGGTGTTGTGTTCCTTGGTTTCTGTTTCCTCTCTGGATTTTCAGAGTGTGATGGCTGTGTATTGTCTGTTGTACTGGCCTGCTCAGCTGGTATGTTCACAGGGAGTGACTGCTGGTGATGAAGGCTGGGATGTGGTGATGAGTGGAGGAAGGGCAGTCAGGGAGGAATGCTCTGTGGGGTCTACAGAAGATGTGGGCAGAGGGGAAGGGAGGCTGCAGCTGATGATCTGTTTCAGGACTAAGAAAGAGACTGAGAGATTGAGTCTTGGGGAGATAAGAGATCAGAGAAGATCTGCAGGTAGCCTACCTGGTTTTCTGCCAGGTGCCATGATGTTTCCTATTAAGCAGGCACAAATGCATTGCTTCCATAGGTTCAAATGTCTAACTGCTGACAGGCAAACTGAACCATATATCTTAAGACTTCTTTTACCTGGTCTTCTCCCACTGATAAAGGTTAATTTATTAATTCTTTATACAATTGTTTACTAAATGTATTTGTGTTCAGGTATAGTGGAATATTCATCACCTCAAGGCCAGCCTGAGCTATATACACAGTCATACATACAAACAAAATTCCTCTGTGTTTGAAGAGTTTGTTGAAATCATGCTATTAGTGTGCACATGAATTGGGTAAACGTCTAGATAGCTTGTAGTAATCTTCCTAGTATAGCAAAGACTCTACTATGTAATGAAAGTCCTGGAGGAAACAAGCCTTCAGGCTTCCACATAAGTAGGATGTGGATTCAGGCGTGGCACATGGATTAAGTGACCAGCTTTATGTGAATTTCTGGCTGATTGAATTTATGTGAATCTCTTAATGTCTCACTCTATTGCCTCATTTTTTAAGTGAGAATACTGAAACTGCTGAAAGGCATTTGAGGGATTGTTAAATTGAATGTATAATGAGTTTGATATTAACTCACTATTTCTTCTCTGCCTACTATTTCTATGATTATTATGACCATAAATTGTGAAATGCATTGTATGCCTTAGAATTCCAGAACTTCTATCATGGCTAAAACAGTTGCAAATAAAGTTGCACAACCCCCCCACTGTCCACTACCCACCCACTCAAGGACAAATGGATATCTGCATCACCTCTGGCTGCCAGGATGGTCTCTGTAAGGTAAGAAAGGAGGGAGAAGAAAGGTTTTGTGTATAATCAAGCACACTCCTCAATGCAGTCATCTCCCACACACTATAAGGGGGTCATGTTTTGTGGACTACTAGTAGACCCTTTTCACTTCACCTAGGATAATAAATGGGAAATTCAAAGTCAAAAGATAGCAAGAGGCAAGGGGGAAGATTGATGATACACAAGGGTCAGGTACAATGCTTTAGGTTAATCAATTGATATCAGAAATCAAAATAACCTGTTATATTTGTGCTTAGAAAAAGAATTAGCTACTGTATATATTTTTGCCAGCAGGGAAACCTTTGTGAGTCTACAGACTGAGATTTAGGAATTCTCTCAAAGAAGTGATTTTCATTGGGAAGCACACTGTGACCTTTCCTTGTGGAAAGGGACAGAAAATTGTTTCTTCATTATCTGTTACAATTCCAGTCATATCAAAAAAAGGAAGTTAGTATAGGGGCTTTATTACAGAGAGCGTGTTGAAATCTGGTTTAATATTTCTTCCATGTGTTCCATGGTAGCTGGTTTGTGCTTGGACTTGAACCCTTCTTTTTTAAATTCTTTTTTATTTTAGAAGCACTCTTATTTACATATCACTCTCCCTATTCCTTCACCCTCCCACAGTTGAGTCATGATAGACCCACACATTTGTACCGGAAAAACTTTTGCCTTCGACGAATGACATCAGGAGTCTTCACACAGCCCACACCACCAAACCTTGTCACCCTTAACTACTAAATACTGTTTAGCAGTACTGACCACTCCATCCTTGTTTGACACTCCAACTCCCCGTTGTCTCGTACATCAGACTTGTGAGTCCTCCTTTACCTCATCCTGATTTCCTGACATCACACCTCAGTTCTTGAGTATATCTTCACAATGCATCTGAGTTTGGGCACACCCGTGTGATGAAGCACATACCCAACACTTCTGTGCTCTTCCCAAATACATTTGTCCATTTGTCTACCTCACACTATAACAGAATGTTTAAGGCAGAAAAAAAAAAAACTCATCTCGATCACATACGGGCTACTTTTGAGCTCTGTGTTCAAGTGATTGGCACTAAAAATCTTCAACTCTAATCCTTCAGCCCCTTATAGACCATAAGCATGACCCATTGGTTTTCATTTCCTAAATACCTCTCAGGCCTTCCTACAGTGCCACCTCTCTAGCTCAGGCTACCAATGTTTAGCCCTGGGACCATAGCAGTAATTCCCAAACAGTCCTCCAAACTTCTCCCTCTTCTCTTACTATTTTATACTGTAGTCAGAAGTTACCTTCCTAAACTGCATGCCTGATAATGTGGCTACTCCTGTTCTCTCCCTTCCAAAGTCCTTAATCACCTCTATGGCCTGAATGATTTCGTGGTGTAGTCTCTTTTTGACTGCACCTCTCTCTCTCTCTCTCTCTCTCTCTCTCTCTCTCTCTCTCTCTCTCTCTCTCTTTCTCTCTCTCTCTCTCTGTCTCTCTCTCTGTCTCTCTCTCTGGAGCGCATGGGCACTCTCTCTCCCTCCCTCCCTCCTTCCCTCTCTGCCTTTCCCTCTCTCCCTCCCTGCCTTTTCACACTCCACCTCAAGTCCCAAAAGTCTCCCAGTTTACCAAAAGATACCAGTTGTCACTTATCCTTCATACACCAGGACATCACTTCCTCGATGAAGTCTTACCTACATTCTCTGAGTGCCAAAGTCCTGCAATGAGATGTCCGTGATGTTGGGCACCTGACCCTAACAGTACTCACCATGGATTTGGCCTCTCTATTGAGATAATTATCTAATTAGTGTCTAGCTACCTCATGACAGTAGGAACCTGGTCATTTTGCAAGGATTTTGTCTCTAGTACTCTTCCCTGGCCTGACTCATAGTCAACATCTAACAAGGTCAACATTTTCCAAAAATCAATAAAAGAAACAGATGAATTTTATGAGCCAAACCAGTTATGTTCTTCATTTTACCCTACAACGGAGGTCAATATACTGCTGGACAGCAGAATCCAGACCATCAGCTAAGCTGGTAAATAAAGTTTTATTGGCACCAGATACTCTTATTTACTTACACATTGCCTGTGGCTGCTCTGTTGCTATGGAGGCAGAGATGAGCAGCTGCAACAGAAACACTATGGCTCACACAATGGTTATTACCTAGCCCTTAAAAAAAACTTCCCACTTTCCCTTTAGATCCTGGGAGCACAAAAGAAACATGTTCTGAAGATGGGAGCTATTCTATCCAAGCTAACCTATGCTTCCTTTGTCAGGTGTTTGAAATGCTCATTAGTCCTGGAGACATTATCCTCATAAACGAACCTTTGTATACTGGAGTTCTTTATGCTGTAAGTACATGTTTTTACAAAACAGCAAGTCTCTTACAGCCCTTTAGAATGTCTGTCACCTCAAAAACCCTTTTAAGATGAGTTCTTTCTTTGCAAAAAAACTTAATAGTGTCCAAAATTTGTGTGATTTATTATCATCTGAACAGTCATTTGGTCCTCAACCTGTCTCTCACGGTAAAGTCTCTCTCATTACAATTTAATATGATGCTTGATTTTGTGTGACAGCTGAATTCTGAGTACATGATATGTTATTAATCATATTAACATCAAAACTCTAAGGTCAAAGCTGCTGTTTTCAAAACAAAAATCATGGTTTGTTTTTTTTAAAAAAGCGTTTTTGGAGGACTGGGGAGAAGTTTAAGGGATTAAAATGTTGGCTCATTGTGGTTTATGCAAGGAGAGGACAAGTGTTCAAATGCCCAAAGTCCAAGTAAATTCTGGTGGGAGTGAAGCCTATCTGTAATTCCAAACACAGAAGGTGGAGCCTGGGAATCCACAAGCAAGCTGGGTGTCTAGAGTAGCTTTGTGTATAGATTTGACGGAGAGAGCCTGACTTAATAAATAAGATGGAAGATCAGTAGAGGATGGTTCCCCAACATCAACCTAGGTCTATACATGCAACACACACACACACATGCACGCACGCACGCACGCACGCACGCACACACACGCACGCACGCACGCACAGAGGAACATAGATAAAGCAAAAAAAAAAAAAGTGCACTCTTACTAAATTGCTTTTAGAGAGTTTTTGGTTTCCAAAAAGTCCACTGAAGTTGTCTGGAAGCCTGTACATACATTTGGTGACTCACTCTTAACAGCAATGAACTACTACCACCATTTGGTCATACATTTAAGGAGTGGAAAGAGATTGTGTTCCAATTCCTCAGCGCTAGCAGAGATGCGCTTTTACGGGAAACATGGTTATATCTATATCATCATGATATGTTTTGAACATCCAGGATAGGAGCTGTGAGAAAGACAAAGGCGGGGTGAGGAGTAGGTAAATTTTTAGTTTAAAACTAAAGTTTAAGAAAATGAAATTATTTTGACTATATATATTCAATTTCATCTGAGTATTTTTTTGGATCATATTATCAAGTTTACTTAAGCTGTGGTTGACTTTCAGACAAAGGTGTTGGTGATTATGTGTGAGTGTGCTGTGAATCCATTTGCGCTTAATGGATTTGTGGAACTTAATGACTACAAATACTGAGCTGCAACCTTCCTATTTGTAGACTTACAATACACTTTGGTGTTTTAAAAGCTATATTATGTAAAGTGTGCTTACATTTCTAAACCTGATTGGATTTTCTGCTGTTTTTCTTTGAATTCACAGCAATATGAGGATATAAACAAATAAAAGACAATGCCTCTCCACTAAAAATTATAATTAGCATCTTCATCTGTACCCCAAAGCTTCCTAAAAGGTGTATGTGACACACTGAACGTACCCTATTTCTTCTTTACAAAGGAAAGGAGTATGTGCTAAGATTACACAATATGAAAGCCATGTCCAATTTCTTAATATTTCACATCAAATGTGACTTAATTCACAAAAACTTGCTTTTTCCTTGCCAATTGCCCAAGTACAGCCATGTTACATGTCAATTTACTGTAACTCTAAACAAATATGGCATAGTCAGGAGTTCCTACTCCAGTGATAAAGCAGTGAGCCTGCAACCTGCAGGAAGAGGGTTGTTATCTGCCTCACCACCAACCACTCAGTTGGTCAGGGCATCCCATTCTAGCATGGCTGTGTCCACAACTGGAAGAAACAGGACAGTGCAACTGGAATTAACAGAGAATTCACAACTGTCAGGTCATACAAGGAATGGCTCTAGGAACTGTGGCAGTTTTCCCATCAAAGAAGCATAGGAATTCGCCACATCCTGTAGAATAATTAGATCCACTTGTCCATGCTGTTAGGGTGGTAGAACTGATTAAAAATAGATTATTTTCTCATGCAATATGTCTTGATTATAGTTTTCCCCTCCTTCTCCTCTTCCCAGTTTCTTCCCATCCCTCCAGATCCGCCTTCTTTCTATCTCTCATTAGAAGAGAAAAAAATTCTAAGAGATGGCCAAACATGACCAAATAATACATAATAAGATGAAGCAAAAACTTTCATATTGAAGTTGGGCACAGCCACTCAACAGAAAAAGAGTCCCAAGAGCAGGCACAAGAGTCAGAGACCCACTAATCCCCAATCAGGAATCCCATGCAAATATTAAACTAATAGCTATAATATATACTCAGAGGAACTGGCATAGACCCATGTAGGTCCTGTGCTTGCTGCTTCGGTCTCTGTGAGTTCATATGCATCTTTCTTGGTTCATTAAGAGCGCCATGCCCTCCACCCCCTCTGGCTTTCCATCTCCTTTTGCACAGGGTTTCCTGAGATCTGAGGGGAGGGATTTGATGGAGACCTCCAATTCAGAACTTCCTGACTGTCAACCTTACCAATCTGCCTAGAGAGATATAATTAATGACTAGTGTTTGTTGTTAGGCTGATTGGCCTGAGAACTAACTCTCTCTCTCTCTCTCTCTCTCTCTCTCTCTCTCTCTCTCTCTCCCACACCCTCCCTCCCTCTCTCCCTCTTGCCCTCTACCCCCTCCCTCTCTCCCTATAGCTCTTACCCTCTCTCCCCTACCCCTACCTCCACCCCTTTCCCTCACCCTCTCTCTCTCTTTTCCCAACCACCATGATGTGAGTTGCTCTGCTCCTCTGTGTTCTCCCTGCCACAATGGAGTGAAATGTCTGAAACCGTGAGTCTATATAAACCTGTCCTTCTTAAATAGTTTTGTCTGTGTACCTTGTCACAGCACTGCAGAATGCCTACGGCCTTGCCCATAGTTGCCCATAGATACTGATGAACCATTTCCACCTCGTGTAAGATAGTTCAGTGAGAAGAGGCAAGTCTCAAGCACTGCCAGCTACCAAGCTTTGTTTATTTCTCTCACACTACACACCCAGCACAAGGCTACCTGCAGCTTGCATCCTGGCATCTTCCTTCCAAGCCCCAATCTCACAGAATCACCCTCTGTTCAGAACATTGCCAGTCTTGGGGCAAATGAAAAAAAGAAAAAAACCACATAGACAACCAATAGCTGGTATTTTAAAGTTTCTGCTTAGGAAAAATGAGCATGTCAGTTGCTGCTCACCTTCTGTGAACCGGAATAAGACACACATGACCAAGCATAATACCAATGAGGCTAAGAAGCACAAGCAGCTATTGCTGTCCTCAGAGGAATTATAGGATTACAATACACAGCTCAGCCCTCTGGAGCTTGGAGCTGAGTACATTTTACATATTTAAGGGCATAAATAGCTCAGTTGTTGACTCGTTTTTAAAAGAAAATGGAGCATTTCGTAACCATACTACATTCTCTCTCTCTCTCTCTCTCTTTTTTTTGTCATCCACAGATAAAACCATTGGGTAGCAACATTATTAATGTCCCCAGTGATGAGCATGGGATTATTCCAGAGGGTCTCAAAAAAATACTTTCCCAGTGGAAACCAGAAGATTCCAGGGATCCCACGAAAAAGACTCCAAAATTGCTTTATACTATCCCAAATGGTAACAATCCTACAGGCTACTCACTGACAGGTGACCGCAAGAAGGAAATCTATGAGGTATTTACAAGAAGGTGCCAAGATGTGTTTTGTATTCTTGTTTACCTTTTTGGGAGAGTCTTCGATTCAAGTTGCTTTTCCTACTATTCTCTTGTTTTCCGGGAAGATAACTTTTAATAAAAGAGACTCCGTCATCTATGCCAAAGTTCCTACTGAAGTAATACACAACAAATTGCCACATCTCTGTTTCTGAATTTATTTTCACTTAATTGGTATTTTAATACATGAAAAATGGCATTCTTGACAACCTGCTATGAAAAGACATCTGGTTCCCATTACTGGATGCTTGTGTTTGCCCTGTATTTTAGACTTGCTATTTGCTACTCATTGTCATTCCAGGCTACAAAGCATTTTTTTAAAAAGTGACAGGGGTCTCTTCTTTCTAAACTCTCTTTAGGTACCTATGATGACTTGTATTATTGCCAGTTTTTTAATATCAAGCCTACACAGAGATGTACATAAATCTGAAAAACTAAGCTCAAAAGCCTTCTGTAAGGTCTTGTTGCTGCACCTGAGTCTCTGCCCTTTCCCTAAAAATTGCTCTAAAAAGAAGTGTTATGCTCTGTTTAACTACATGGAACCTAATTGTGTGCAGTGGACTCACAGACAGATTTCAACCAGTGCTTTTTACCTGAAAAACATAAAGGTTCAAGATATTGCTTTGATATTTGTTTTATTTTATCTCTCCGGGACTCTCTCTTGAGCTGTACTATCTACATATTCCCGGATGATCATATTATCTGATTCCATGGTTGTAAATCTGGTTCATTTTGCATAAGATGATTTCCCCCTTTCTCAGCTCCATCTCCTCCCTGAACTCTAACTTTTGTATTGTTGTGATATCTCCATAGATGACAATAGCATTTCAAAATTAACCTGGCCCAAATAGAACTCCTGGCTTTTCCCTGGCCCCAACCCTAAACCTTTCATATACAACCAACCCCCATGCTCTCCGGCCTCAATAATAATGAAGAATTACCTTCATTTCTTCTTTGCTATTCTCTCTTTCCCCTTCTAATATCCAATTCATCCTGTGGACTGCACCACCAAGTTCTTCTAAGTTGATCTTTCTTCACCATTACTCCTGGCCTTGCTTCCTAATCCACTGTCTGTCTACACTGTATGACATCATGACATTATCACCCACCCTGTTGCATTTGGTCCCCAGTGTCTAACTGGTCACTGTTTGCATGGCAACCAGTCCTAGCCCCTGCTGTATGGCAAATGAAAAGTCAGCCTTGTGGCTTCAGAAATTCTAAAGTTACATAATTTTTTTATAAGTTTGTGAGGCTGTATGATGAATACCGTTACTCTGTTCTCTCTCTCTCTCTCTCTCTCTCTCTCTCTCTCTCTCTCTCTCTCTCTCTCTCTCTCTCTTTCTCCCCTTCTGAGCTGCACTACATATGTCAAAGGCATATTATCCCTTTCTGTCTTTTAATCGCCCCAAGTTTTTGTTCACCCCATGATCTCTTCCTTCACTCATCCATCCTAGACTCATCCATTACTCAGTCTAGAATCCTCTTCCTTAATATCTGCATAATTAATCAATTCTGATCATCTTGAGTTCTAATTTTACCTTGTCAGGAGGAGCTCCCCAGAGGTTTGACCTGAGTAAATTTCTGTCTTAGGGTTACTATTGCTGTGATATAACCCCATGACCAAAGCAACTTGGAGAGGAAAAGGTTTATTCTGTTTATCACAGTTCTTCACCAAAGGAAGTCAAGGCAGGAATTCAAGCAGGGCAGGAACCCTGAGTCAGGATCTGACACAGATGCCATGGAGGGCTGCTGCTTACTGACTTGCTCCCCATCTCTTGCTCAATCTGCTTTCTTATAACGCCCAGGACCACCAGCTTAGAGATAGAACCACCCATTATGGGGTGTGTCCTCCACCATAATCACTGATTAAGCGAATGCCTTACAGCTGGCTCTTATGGAGGTATTTTTGAAATTGAGGTTCCCTCATTTTGGATAACTCTAGCTTGAGTCAAGTTGACATAAGACTAGCCAGTGCACTGTCCTATCACTCTCCCTCAGATGTGACCTCCATTTAATTCTGATTCATTGCCCAAATGGCTTATGCACATTCTGTCTTGCATGAGAAAAGGAGCCTTTAGCAACTCATTCATGTCCAGCCTCAGTGTCGGGGATAATAGAAACTCAACAGTTCATGAATGGATGAATGAGAACAAAGAACTGTGATTCCAATAATTTTCCTTCTAGACAGCCCTTAAGAGATAAATTTATTGTTTTAACATTTTAGCTTGCAAGAAAATATGATTTCCTCATAATAGAAGATGATCCTTACTATTTTCTCCAGTTCGATAAGGTACGTGGTCATGTGGGCTTATGTCACTGTCGAAAGATAATTTGTAGTAATTTATTAGCTGCATTGGAAGTGAACCTGGCTTGAGTCAATGAACTTGAATAAATAGTGTATTCTCTATACTTTTTCAATCTTGCAGTTTTTCCAGTTTTCTTCTTTATATTAATGTTCTTTCTAGAAATTAGTTACCTTTGGAATAGTAGCTTGATGTCTGAAACATGCTTTCAGATGAGCAGAGCCCATCAGGTGGTGCTGAACTCTGAATCCTATTTCGTATTACCTCAGACATCAAATGAGGGACATGATATTGGACTCATCTTATATTTCAGCTTCAGTGTGGTAATGGTAGCTGACTGGGATGATAGCTAAGGGGAGATGAGATGGTATGCAAGCTGAAGGGGAAGTAGGGCTGTGCTCAGTAAATGCTGTCCACTGATGGAGAAGGGCACTACAGCCACATAACTGTGCCCTTGTCACGTGCTCTGACCCTCATCTGGAGGATCAAGGGTTTTGTTTTGTTTTTGTTTTTGTTTTTAAGTCATCCTCACTATAAGTGTATGCTACATTTCATGGTAACAGTTTTCTAGCAGGCAGTAGTAGTGGTACACGCTGCCAGTAAGTAACCAGTACATGCCTTCAGGACTACAGACATCCAGTCCTATAACTGGATTCTGTTCCTACCTTTATATATACTGAAAAGACACAAACTTCTCTGCTGCATAGTTTTGCAGAGCATGATTTGCCCTGCCTTCCGTCAGTGTGACTGTGGACTCCTTTCTCACTTAGTCCTAGTTTTTTTTTAATTAAAAACAAGATTCTATTACATGTCAATCCCAGTTCCCTCTCCCTGCCCCCCACCAACCCCCTATCCTATCCATCCCCTTTCTGCTCCCCAGGGAGGATGAGGCCTTCCATGGAGGATCTTCAAAGTCTGTCATATCATTTGGGGCAGGGCCTAGACCCTTGCCAGTGTGTCTAGGCTGAGAGAGTATCCCTCTATGTGGAATGGGTTCCCAAAGTCCATTTGTGAACTAGGGATAAATACTGATCCACTACCAGAGGCCCCATAGATTGCCCAGACCTCTAAACTGACATCCTCATTCAGGGTTTCTGGAACAGTCCTATACTGGTTTCCCAGCTATCAACTTAGTCCTATTTTTGAAGACAATCTTAGTGTCTGTAGGGAAAATTTAGCTCAGGACCCCCAAGACCAAGTTCACAGCACAAAGGAGATTTATTTGCCAAGCAGGACAAAAGACAGGGAGTAAGGAGACAAAGATAGGAGATAGAAGGGAAGGGGAAGGGAATGAGGGAGAGGAATAAGGGGTGTTTTTCCTGGTGGTTGGGCAAGACAAAGAATTGCCTCTGGATAGAGAGGAGAAAGATATGACCCATAGGCAAATAATGGTTTATAAAGGTAAAGAGGGAGACTCCCTATTAGAATGAAGTGTTCGATTTTAATTGGACACATTAATTAGGTGAGTCAAAGGGGGCTTTTAATTGTTGGGCTTCAATTCTTTTGATAGCTGTACCTTGGTAGTCAGCCTCAGCAGGAGGGATTGGTCAAATAAGGGAATAGACCTTGGGGACTAGCTTTAGGAACATAATCTAATGGCTTTTAGCAAGGCCTAGGGAATGGGGGAGAAGGACAAGGCCTACCAGAGCCATGTTTTCCATGCTCAGGATGACTAGAGACCCTTCAGTGTCAGTATGCAACATTAACTGTTGTTTGCCAACCAATAGTGGTTTTCTTTCTCTTTAAGCCCTGGGTACCAACATTTCTCTCCATGGATGTTGATGGCCGTGTGATCAGAGCTGACACCTTCTCAAAGATCCTGTCCTCTGGGTAAGGCTTTCATCTATAACGTGAAGCCAGCCTCAAATCTTTTAGTTCAAGATCTTCTTCTTATTTAGAAGGCTTGTATTCAACTTGCATGAAAATACACTTGATCATTAATAGACATATATGTATTTTTACTTCAGTATTATTCTTACAATGGGTACTATAATTTCTAGTGTTCAAAGATGCTTGGATAGGAGTCTAAGTTGTAGGAGTATGGTCAGCATTCTGGAAACTGGTATTAGAATACCATGGTTAGAAATTCTTAGTAATATTTGCATTATTTTATCATCTATAGTAAATTTAGGTGTTTTTTTAAATAAGAAGTAAGTACTTTGGTTAGAATATTTAAGTCATCAAGATCTATTTGTCCCCAGGTCATCACTTTTCTCCTAATGAAATTAGCAAAATAATTCACATTACTTGTTGATGTGGGGTTGGTAGAAGCCCTTTTCTCTTTCTCTGTAGGTTGAGAGTAGGGTTTATGACGGGCCCCAAGTCCTTGATAGAGAGGATTGTTTTACACACACAAGTCTCATCAATGCATTCCTGCACTCTCTCACAGGTAAGTGCAATTCATCATTGGGTTTTGTTTATCTTTAATCAGAATCAGCTGTAGGCAAGGAACAGTAACTTAAGTTGACAGGGAAGAAAAATCAAATGCTGAATCTCCATTTCCAAGACAGAATTGGCAGATCAGCATCTGCAGAGGTCGAATCTAAGCAGCCAATGAGAAATCATTTAAGCTAGTATAGTCATTCTGCCTGCTCAGAATCCTCATGAATCTGGGCATACTCATCTGTGTCTCTGGGAGAACACTAAAAGTGAGTCAATTAACAAACATTAAAAAAAAAAACCTATGGAGCACTAAACAAAATAGAACCGAATTTGATGAAGTAATTCAAACATTGGCTTCATTGTGTTGGGATTCATAATGATGTGAAGAAAGCAGCCTGGTTAGTGTCTTCCTCTCAAGCTTTGAAAAGATACTGGATTTGGAAACTGTTATAGCCTAGAGGATTAGATTTTGTGGGCATGTTTGCATTTGTTCATGTCTATGTACATGTGTGGATGCGGGTGAGTATACATGTGTGCATCCCTGTGTACAAATCAGGCCCACATGCTTTATTAACTGAGCCTGCTGGGCACTGTTGTTGTCCTGGTTAACAATGGAAGTCTACTGAAGTCACTGATCTGATCTAGGCTCCGTGTTGCATCTTTCTGTGTGTTTTCATGGAAGCAGAGTGGTTGCCTTCTGTGATTCATGCAACCTTGCTTTTGAGAATGAACTACGATATCACGTGAGACTGTTCTCTCTCTTTCAGCTCATGATATCACAGCTTCTATACCAATGGGGAGAAGACGGCTTCCTGGCTCACATAGACAGGTTGGCTGCTAAAATATTTGTGAGCAAAATAGGAGCCCAGAACACAAAGTACAAACCATCCTGAGTACTGATTTATTATCCTTCCTTCTCTTTCAAAGACTTATTTTTAGTCTGTGTGCATGAATGTTTGCTTGTGTATATGTTTGCACACCACAGGCCTGGTGCTTGGGAGACCAGAGGAGGACATTGGCTCCCCAAGAACAGAGTTACAGGCTGTTGTGAACTAGTTAGGAGATGCTGTGTATGGCTGGAAACCCTACCAGGTCCTCTGCAAGAGTAGCAACTGTTCTTAGCCACGGAGACATCTCTCCATCCTCTTTATTCTTTCTTCTTCAATGTTCACAGTCACACCAACACAACAGTCTTTTTGTTGTAACATGAAGTCTTCTCAGTGGCATTTAAGGTCTGGCCAAAACTATTGTCCACCCATACCACAGTGGTCCAGGTTAGGGTTCATGGTTTTAGCTGAAAAAGTATCCACACATATAAACAAACTTATCTGATAATCAACTAAGGACACGGGGACATGGGAACTGGTTCAAGTAAGAATGAGTGAAAGCACACACTTTGCCTGGTCAGTATAATGAGGCAGTCATGAATTGTTTTTGTCATGTAAATATGTGCTCTCCTGAGCCACTTAGGAGCAAGCAGAAACAGAGTCCCCTCTTTCCCAGACCAGTGACTTAGCATCTCAATTCAGTTTCCTTTCAATTCAAGTGTTATCTGTCATTGAAAATGACATTACTTCAGTCAACCAAACACAAAGGTCTATCCTGTTACTTTATACATCTAAATTCTGTATCTTATATAGAAATGGACTTCTATTTGTTTTTATACTTTAACTTCTCTATAAAAAGGGGGAAAGATTTTTTAAATTTTTTTCAGCACACATGTCAAAGTAATAAGTGTTCTTATGAAGCAGAAAACAAATTCTTACAGGTTACAGTCAGAGCTTTTCTTGTGTCTGGTTTGAACCTCAATATCATTGTCTTTGTCTTCTAGAGTTATTGATTTCTACAGGGACCAGAAGAATGCGGTATTGGAGGCAGCAGACAAATGGTTAAGTGGTGAGTGAGGAGCATCTGTTGTTAATATAAGTATAAACAGTAGCATCTCTAGAGAGGATGTGGACATGTGATCAGCTTGATGTGGGAGAGACAGTAGTATAGGTGCTTTCTTGAGAAGGAAATGTTTCCCTACAGATAATTGTACAAGTACTACATTGTCAATCCTTGAAAACAGCTTGGTATTGGCACAAAAATAGACAGGTTGACCAATGGAATAGAATTGAAAACCCGATATTAACCCACACACCTATTAATACCTGAAGCTAAAGTTATACAATGGGAAAAAGAAAGCATCTTCAACAAATGGTGTTGACATAACTGGATTTGGACATGTAGAAGATTGCAGATAGATCCCTATCTATCGCCATGCACAAAACTTAAATCCCAATGGATCAAAGACCTCAACATAAATTCAGCCACACTGAAACTCCTAGAAGAGAAGGTAGGTGGTCCTCAAACAAATTGGTACAGGAGACCTCTTTCTGAACATAACACCAATAGCACAAACATTGAGATCAACAATTAATAGTTGTGACCTCCTGAAACTGAGAAACTTCTGTAAAGCAAAGGACACAGTCAGCAAGACAAAACGGCAGCCCACAGATGGGAAAAGATATTCACCATCCCCACATCTGACAAAGGACTGATCACCAAAATATACAATGAACTCAAGAAGCTAGCCACCAAAACACCAAACAATGCAATTAAAAAGTGGAGTGCAGAACTAAATAGAGAATTCTCAACAGAGGAATCTAAAATGGCTGCAAGACACTTGAGAAAGTGCTCAAAATCCTTAGCCATCAGGAAAATGCAACTCAAAACCACTCTGAGATACCATCTTGCTCCTGTCAGAATGGCTAAAATTAAAACACCAATGACAGTCTATGCTGGAAAGGATGTGGAGAAAGGAGAACACTTTCCATTGCTGGTGGGAGTGCAAACTTGTACAACCACTTTGGAAATCAATATCATGGTCCCTCAGGAAAATGGGAATCAACCTACTGCCAGATCCAGCAATTCCTCTCTTGGGCACAAAGAATGCACACTCATACAATAAGGACATCTGTTCAACTATATTCATAGCAGCATTATTTGTAATAGCCAGAACATGAAGCAACCTAGATGCCCCTCAACTGAAGAATGGATAGAGAAAATGTGGTACATTTACACAATGGAGTACTACTCAGCAGAAAAAAAAACAATGGAATCTTGAAATTCACAGGCAAATGGATGGAACTAGAAGAAACCATCCTGAGTGAGGTAACCCAGTCACAAAAAGACAAACATGGTGTGTACTCACTCATACATGACTTTTAGACATAGAGCAAAGGATTACCAGTCTATAATCCACACTGCTAGAGGAGCTAGGAAACAAGGAGGACCCCAAGAGAAGATTGCATAGTCTCTCAAAGAAGGGGGGGCAAGAACCTCTGAACAAAGTGGGAGCATGGGATGTGACTGGAGAGGAAGGGAAGAAGGGGAGGGGGGGAGAGGAGAACAAGAGGACTGAGACAGGGGAGGAATAGAGGAGGGCAAGAAAGGAGATGCCTTGATAGAGGGAGACCGTACAGGTTTGGAGAGAGGTCTGGCACAGGGGAAATGTTAGGGGATACACAGAGATGACCCCAACTAAGAATCCAAGCAGTGGTGGAGAGGATGCCATTGATGCCCTTCCCCTATAATGAGATTGGTGTCTACCTTGGTTACCATTCCTAGAGCCTTCATCCAGTAGCTTTCGAAGCAGAAACAGGCATCCATAGCTAAGCACTGAACCATATTCCTGGAATCCATTTGTAGAGAGGGAGGAAGGATGAGCAAAGAAGCCAAGTTGGTGCTGCAGAAAGCCACAGAAACAGTTGACCTGACCTAGTGAGAGCATGGAGAACCTAGTCATAAAGCTGGGGAACCAGCATTGGACCAAACCAAGCCCTCTGAATGTGGGTGCCAGCTAGGAGGCCAATACAGTCTATGGGGCCTCTAACAGTGGAGCCAATCTTTAACCCTAGAGCACAAATGGATTTTGGTAGCCCATTCCCTATGGAGGGAAACTATTGCAGCCCAGATACAGCAAGAAGAGCCTGGGCCCTCCCCCAAACAATATGACAGACTTTGAGGGTACCTGGTGGAGGGCTTCACTGTCCCTGGGGAGGAGTTGGGGGATGGTTGGGGGGTGGGGGGAACACGGGAGGATGGGAGGACAAGGGAATGGGAGGGGTGGTTATGTAAATATGAGTAGTAATTAAAGAATTTAAATGAAAAAGAATTTAAAAACAGAATTATATGTGTATGATAAGAGTGCTTTCCTACCACTTTATAAAGGAATGGTGACAAAATATTAATGGGAAGAGTTTTTAAGTAATTAAATTCAACATACTTGTCCTTTCTCCTTAGTTCTTATATCATAATACTCACATATAACGCTTGTAGATGGACCTGGAATGCTTGGATTTTAGTACTTTTATCCTAATTGATTACATTTCTGCAGAAACTAATCCATCTGAGCATCCAAACCATTACATAAATAATGGAATTCATGGAATCCAAGGGAACTCCAGAAAGAATTGAAGAATCAACGTTAAAATTGGAACAGCCTGTTTGTTGTCTTAGGTGTGAGTGTGAGTCTGAGTGACAGACACACACACTGAATTTCTTGCTCTCTCAACTGTCTCCCTACATTCCTTACCCCAACACTGAGCTTTTTTCCTTTTTTATTAGAAAGAAAATTATTTTAAGTGTCAATCCCATGTCCCTCTCCTTCCCCTCCTCCCCTACCCCTCTCAACTAACGCCCTACCCATCCCATACCCTTTCTGCTCCCCAGGAAGGGTGAGGCCTTCCATAGGGGGTCTTCAAAGTCTGTCATATTCTTTAGGATAGGGCCTAGGTCAACCCCCTTGTATCTAGGCTCAAGGAGTATCCCTCCTTGTGGGATGGGCTCCTAAAGTCCACTGACACCCACATTCAGGGGGTCTGGATCAGCCCCATACTGGTTTCCAGGTATCAGTCTGGGGACCAAGAGTTTTCCCTTGTTCAGATCAGCTGTTTCTGTGGGTTTCACCAGGCTGGTCTGGACCCCTTTGCTCATCAGTCCTCCTTCTATGGATTCCTGTTTAGTTCAAGGTTTAGCTGTGGGTGTCTGATTCTACTTCCACCAGCTGCTGGATGAAGGCTATATGACAGCATATGAATTAGTTATCAATCTCATTATCTCAGGAGAGGGCATTTAAGGTAACCTCTCCTCTGTTGCTGAGATTGTTAGTTAGTGTCTTCTTTGTAGCTCTCCAGACATTTCCCTAGTGCCTGATTTCTCTTTAAACTTATAATGTCTCCCTCTATTATATTATCTCTTATCTTGCTCTCTTCTGTTCTTCCCTCAACTCAATTTCCCTGCCTCATCATGTCTTCCTCACCCCTCTTCATCTCCCCTTCTCATTCTCCTAGTTCCCTCCCCCTCCCCCAATGCTCCCAATTTTCTCAGGCGATCTTGTCCCTCTCCCCTTCTCCAAGGAACCATGAATGTCTCTCTTAGGGTCCTCCTTGTTACCCAGCCTCTCCGGCAGCCTGGGCTGCAGGCTGGCAATTCTTTACTCTATGTCTAAAATCCACATATGAGTGAATACATACAATGCCTGTCTTTTTGTGACTGGGTTACCTCGCTCAGAATGGTTTCTTCTAGTTCCATCCATTTGCCTGAGAATTTCAAGATTCTATTGCCTTTTTTTCCCCACTGAGTAGTATTCCATTGTGTAAATGTACCACATTTTTTTCTATCCATTCTTCAGTTGAGGGGCATCTAGGCTGCTTCCAGGTTCTGGCTATTACAAATAATGCTGCTATGAACATAGTTGAACAGATATCCTTGTTGTATAAATGGGCCTCTTTTGGGTATATGCCTAAGAACACTGAGCTTTTTAAAATAAACCCCAAACATCAATTTGGGGGTCTCATCAAATCACATTTTTGAGATGCTTTCACAGAAACAAATTATCTACAAGTAAGTCCTTGCTTACAATCACTGCACCTGTACTGTTGGATCTGTGAGTTTGGTGTCATCAGAAATGTCTAGAAGATGCTATCTTCTTTTTTTTGTAGGTTTGGCAGAGTGGCATGCTCCCAAAGCTGGGCTTTTTCTATGGATTAAAGTTAAGGGAATCTCAGACACACGACGACTGATTGAAGAAAAGGCTATTGAAAAAGAGGTAAAAGAAGGAGGTGGCCAACAGAAAATGTATATGATTTCTTTGAACTAATTTTCTTTGAGTGGGATGAAAGATACTTTATGGCCCAGACACATGTAATGTTGGAATATTAGGTTGGGATATTGTCTAATCATTAAATTATAATAAATTTTGAAGTTACAATTCAGATGGGCTAGGCTGATAGAAATACACTAATTCTCCTCAGCAACTGGATTTGTTTTGATTGCAGAGTCACTCCTTACCACATATGTAGCTTTGGGTATCTTACATTCCCTGTGACTTATTGGTAAAGACAATAAAAACCCTTTCCTGGGCCAGCAAGACAGCCAGGCAGGTAGTCCTGATGTCTCAGTTAGGGTTTCTATTGATGTGAAGAGACACCATGACCAGAGCAACTCTTACAAAGAAAAACATTTAATGGAGTGCCTTACATTTTCAGAGGTTCAGTCCATTATCATCACGGTAGAACAAAGTACATGTATGTCTAGGATGAAGAGGGAGCCAGTACCCAGTCACTCACCTGTCCCTGCCACCATGGCCATAACAAGAGCAGTTTGCTGTTTCTTCACCCCATTTTGACACACTAACATTTTTATCTGCTTTATGCATTAAACATTTGCATCCTTTTAGTTTCCTAAAACATATCACTTCCTTCCTATCCCAGGGTCTTTACCTTTCAAGGTTTCTCCCTAAGACACTGGTCCCTACTCTTTGTTAGGCCAATATCTAGTTGGCTTTTGGGTCCCAGTTAGAAACCTCAATGTTTGCATTCATATTACTTTTATAGCTAGATTAGCCACTCATTTTTATTTTATTTTACCATTTCTTCTACCCTGTCCTCTGCACATTTAAACTTAAATTTTGGTGCTTTCTTCTCATTTTTTATTATTCTTTATATGTGGAGAAGAAATAGCATTGGTCATATCAGTGGCAATTTTTTTTTCTAATTCCATGAGCTCAGGTTTGTCTATCATTGCCATATGTATTTTTGTATGACATTTTTGTTCTCTGTTGGGATTTATTTTTTTAATAATGGCTTTTAAGCTTAAAGTAGTCCTCCCTACAGTAATACTACATTTCTGTACATTTTCTTTAATTTCTTCTTCACCTGTTTTCTGTAATCTTTCACAGGTCTTATTGGTTCCTGGAAATGGTTTTTTCATCGACAGCTCAGCCCCCACCTCCTTCTTCAGAGCAGCCTTCTCTCTGGTTACTCCAGAGCAGATGGACTTAGTGAGTATGCCCTTCAGTCACAGCCTCCTAGAATTTAATGTCTTTCTACACTTCTGAAAGCTGGATTTTTTTTTTATTTTTTTAATTTTTTGGTTTTTTCGAGGCAGAATTTCTCTGTGGCTTTGGAGGCTGTCTTGGAACTAGCTCTTATAGACCAGGCTGGTCTCAAACTCACAGAGATCCTCTGCCTCTGCCTCTGCCTCTGCCTCCCGAGTGTTGGGATTAAAGGCATGCGCCACCACTGCCTGGCCTGAAAGCCAGATTTTAGTGAAGCAGTCATGAACTGTAGGCAAATGTGGACTAAACTGGAGTTGAAGTTTGTCGTCTTTGCAAGTAACTGGCAGAACTTATTGAACTGTACTTGGGGGAGGGGTGTCCAACAGTCTCTGTGGCAATACCTTTTCCTTCCTTCTTGCATTCATAAAAATGATTAGGAAAATCTCTGAAGAAAAAAGAATTTAAAAGATTCTTAGAACTGTATGCAGAGAAGCACAAAAGGAAGAGCTACTAACCAAACACTGTCTTTGACCTTCAGAGCTCTGTGTGTGTGTGTGTGTGTGTGTGTGTGTAGGACAGGTTTCCTGTGTGTCTTGTCTTTATTTTAGAAGTGTGTTACCGTGGTTGTGAGTGTGTGTGTCTGTGTGTGTGTGTGTGTGTGTGTGTATGTGTGTGTATGTGTGTGTGTGTATTGAACCAGTTCCCTGCGTGTCCTATCTTTACTTTAGAAGTGTGTGAGTGTGTTATATGTGTGTGTGTGTGTGTGTGTGTGTGTGTGTGTGTGTGTGTGTGTGTAGGACAGGTTTCCTGTGTGTCTTGTCTTTATTTTAGAAGTGTGTTACCGTGGTTGTGAGTGTGTGTATCTGTGTGTGTGTGTGTGTGTGTGTGTGTGTGTGTGTCTGTGTGTATTGAACCAGTTCCCTGCGTGTCCTATCTTTACTTTAGAAGTGTGTGAGTGTGTGTATGTGTGTGTGTGTGTGTGTGTGTATGTCTGTGTGTATGTCTGTATGTGTCTGTGTGAGTGTGTGTCTGTGTGTGTGAGTGTGTCTCTCTGTGTGTCTCTCTGTGTGTGTCTGTGTGTGTGTCTGTGTGTCTGTATGTATATGTGTGTGTGTCTGTGTGAGTATGTGTCTCTGTGTGTCTCTATGTGTGTGTGTGTGTAAGTGTGTGTGTGTGTGTGTGTGTGTGTGTGTGTGTGTGTGTGTGTGTCTTTGTCTCTGTGTATGTGTACTGAGACAAGGCCCCTGCGTGTCCTCTGTTCACTTGCTTCCCATGCTACTACTATGCTGTCCCTAAGCTTGCCCTGCTCTATATGTGAACAGATTTGAGAAGACCAAATTCTATGTTCTGTTTGCAGATGAGAAAATGTATGAAAATACAAAATATACAAAATAGAAAAGGATGAATGAAAGTTCTAAGTTTTAAAAAATTGGGAATTTGTATAAGCCTGGTATATACTTACCCACATTTCAATGGCTTCTGAGGGCATTGTGCCCAGACAACGCTGTTGTCAAACTTACTTTTCACTGCCTCATCCCATGTTCACGTGGATATGCTACTTAAATCTCCAGAATTTTGAAAGAGTTTCCTAAAGTACATCCTAATTTCTTCAATTCTTATCTCCTTCCTATTTTAGGCCTTCCAGAGATTGGCCCAACTCATAAAGGAATCATTATGAAGAAATCAAACTAAGCATTATACTCATAATTTTTAAAGATATTATTTCTGTATTTTCCTGAAGAAATGCTTGCTGCTGTTTGACTGACAGAATGGATTACGCTCATGAAACATGTTACATTTGTATGTCTGTAGCAATTTAACAGAACAAATATCAAGTGCCTCTAAGTCCACCATACTGCCCAAAGATTTTCTGATCTTTTGCCTTTTGATTAATTTTCAACTCAAAGATTACATTTTATTGTAAAGAATGCTATAGCTGCTTTATAATGTCCAATAAATTTTTTCTTGAAATTAAGTTTCTGATGAATTTTCAAACTGCAAGGAAATTGGTTAAACTGGTAAATATTATGCAGTTTTTTCCTACCCTGAGGAAATTCCTTGAACATTTAGTACAAAAAAAGTTGCAATTTGACAATTAAAAGTTACTTTGTAGCCTTTGATGGTGCCAAAGACTCTCTTTTAAAAAATTAAAATTCTGAAGCTAAGCATGTCAAAAGAAATCTTACATGATATTTCCAAGGAAGAAGGGAGAAACTGTGGTCTTAGGAAACTTTACTTATACTTTCATGGTGCTACATAATTTACAAACATTATGGAGCTGATGTCTCTTGCAGCCCTTGAGGTGTTATACTGTTTACTACTCTAGTTGCTGGTGAGTCCTTGGAGAATGGAGTGGGAAAATGAGGCAGAACAAAGTCTTGTGCAATATCCAACTTTATTCAGAGCAGCAGACATTTTGTAGTCTGAGGGCTAAGAGGAGTCACATGAGTAAAATGTACAGTCAGGAGGGGCTCATGTGACAGGAAAGACACACATGGCAAAAAACGATTTTCACAGGGGCATATAAACAAATAACAATAGCCAGTTGTTATGAACAATCTGAAGTAAACTCATTCCTATCTACTATCCCTGAGAGAGACATGAAGGCATGATCCAAGAACAATTGTGTGCGTTTTAGGAAACTGAAGTCACAAGATCCTCGTCTTGTTTTCTTATAAGTACTCAGAATTCTCCTCCCATGACCATGTTCTGACATCTTCCCTCTTTTCAATTTTTAGTAGTAGGATATCCAAAGTGGTTTTGATTTGAGATGCCATAGATAAATCTGATTGCCATTTGATGCTCGAGTATCCTATAAGCAAACAAATTATAGTTGTAATGAGTAATATTAGAACAGTGAAAGCACTGTGTGTAATACTCTGCCACCAAGGACAGGAGTCCAAACTGTGTCCGATACTTTTGATTACATTATTACATTGATCGGAAAGATCTAGAGAATAGCTTGAAAAGAGACACATATGATTGGTAGTTCTGGTCTCTTGTAGAACCTAAGTCCATATTTGTCCTTGAATAGGAACAAAAATGTTGTGGTGTCCTATGCAAAAGGGAAGTGCTTCAAATTGCAAGGAAAACTGAAACACAGTCCCTTCTTCAGATGAATGAGGAGTCTACAGTCCCCAGTTCCAGTCATAAACACAGAGTCATTAATACAGGTAACAGGAGCTGGATCCATCTAATCTTTGCTTGTAAGCTGAAGCAAAGAGGATGAAGAACATGAGACCAATACATATGTTCAGAAGTTCTCACTGCAGATGCACAGACCAAGCAGCTAGCTAGCATTGCTAGAAAAAGACTCTCAGGAGACATAGGGCTCTTTGTGCTTTATAGAATAACTTCTCCTTTGGTACATAGACCTTTAACTTGGCCCCAGGTAAGCTTGGCAGACTTGACATCTGATGATATGGTCCACATCTCCTTTTGTCTTTTATCCAGGGAGTTTTTGTTATGCTTCTGGTGACTTCCACTGTCCCCTGCCCTTCCCCCTTGGTCCTTGATAGCCCAGGGCTGCAGAAGCCAAGGAGGAATCCACATTTTTGGTGGATCTGTTTGCAATTACAGATGTATACCCCTTCCCAAATTTCTTCTGGGGAAGTAAAGATAGGCCAGGTTAATGCATCCGATTGCTTATTTCCTACTGCAATAAAACCAGGTAGGTTAGAGTTACAAAGTTATGAGTAGTAAACAAAGGATGTGTGTGGGTTTTAACCAGATGTTGTGTTTAAGGGTTTATGAATTATCCTTAATAAATTAATCAAAACAGCTAGTTCCACTCGGTGAGTTGAGGAAAAAGTATTAATACATTGTTGAATATCTGGACCAGGAATCCCTCCCATACCCTTAAATGATCCATCCTCTTATGCTGTAATACCCATAGGAGACAATTTAGTGGGGAAAATAACCAAGTGTAAAGGCAGTGAAGGGTCTACACAACACACAAATGCTTCTTTCGATCTGGAATCAAATAGCTGTAGTTCTTCTCTTGCCTCTCAAAATAATATGTGTGGACTATCCAATGCCATCTTTGCTTCTAGACTTTTAATTAGATTGGTTAGTGAATTGCAAACACCAAGCTCAGCTCATAAGGCCGGGAAGGAATTGGGAAATGAATCCCCCCAACCTCACTGTGTCCTAGCTTGCCAAGGTTGTAAAATTAGCTTCTTCATAATCCTCATCAAAAAGCGGAGAGAATTCAAGATTAGACATATTATCAAATCCCTTACCTCACACTTATTTTCAAATAACTCTTTGTTTCATCTATTCTTTATATTTTGTTGTTGTTTTTCCTATTTTATTGATTTCAGCCCCGAATTAGATTATTTCTTACTGTCTACTCCTTTTGGGTGTGATTTCTTCTTTTTTGTTCTAGAGATATCAGGTGTGTTGCTACTATGAGATCTCTCCAATTTTTTTTTTCATGTGCGCACCTAGTGCTATGAACTTGCCTCTGGGAACAGCCTTTATTCCATCCCATAAGTTAGGGTATGTTGTGTATTCATTTTCATTGAATTCTAGAAATTTCTGTCCTGACCCATTTTTCATTCAGTAGAGAGTTGTTCAGTTTCCATGAGTTTGTAAGCTTCTGGTTGTTTCTGTTGTTGTTGAGATGCAGCTTTAATCCATGGTGGTCTAATAGGATGAAAGGTGTTATTTCGATTTTCTTGTATCTGTTGAAACTTGCTTTGTGTCTGAGTATGTGGCCAATTTTGGAGAAAGTTCCATGAAGTGCTGAGAAGTAGGTATATTCTTTTGCGTTTGTGCAAAATGTTCTGTAAATACCTGTTAGGTGCATTAGGTTTATAACATCAGTTAACTCCAGCATATCTCTGACTAGTTTTTGTATGAATCATCTATCTATTGGTGAGAGTGGGGTATTGGAGTCTCCCACTATCAGTGTGTGAGGGTCAATATGTGATTTAAGCTGTAGTAGTATTTCTTTTACAAACATGGGTGCCCTTGTGTTTGAGGCAGAGATATTAAGAATTGCAATGTCCTCCTGTTGGACTTTTCCTTTGATGAGTATGTGGTGCCCTTCCTTATCTCTTCTGATTAGTATTGGTTGAAGTCTATTTTGTCAGGTTTTAAAATGGCTACAAGAGCTTCTTTCTGAGGTCCATTTGCTTGGAATATCTTTTTCCAGTGCTTTATCCTGAGGTGATTTCTATCTTGGACGTTAAGATGTTTTTCTTGGATGCAGCAGAAGGGTGGGTCCTGTTTTCTCATCTATTTTGTTTGTCTGTGTCTTTTTATTGGGGAATTGATACCATTGGTGTTGAGATATATCAATAACCAATGATTGCTGGTTCCTGTTATTTTGCTGTTGTGGTTGCTGCTGCTGCGGTGGTGGTGATGGTGGTGGTGGTGGTGGTGGTGGTGGTGGTGGTGTGTGTGTGTGTGTGTGTGTGTGTGTGTGTGTGTGTGTGTGTGTTGACTTTGCTGGTCTAATATTATATTCTTTGACTGAGGTACCCCTCTCTTCTATTGTGTCTTCAATGCCTGAGAGGCTGTTTTCCATCTTTTGTATTCTATTGGCAAAGCTGTCTCTCTGTGGTTCCTAGTCGAGTACCTAAATTTTCCACATGGCCCTCAGTTTGGGTTTTCTATATTGATTCTATTTCTACTTTCAGGTGTTGACCTGTTTGATTCATTTCCTTCCATTGTTTGTGTTTTCACTGATTTCTTTGAATAATTTATCCAATCTCCCTTTAAAGACCTCTATCATATTCATAAAGGCTTTTGCTTATGCTTCAGCCATGTTGGACTAATCAGGGCTGGATGTGGTAGAGTTACTACTGGACTCTTGTGGAGACATATTTTCCTTGATGTATTGACTGTGTTATTATGCTGGCATCTAGGCATCTTGGATGGGGATGGTTCTAATTCTAGGTGCTGATAACTGGTCTTGTCTTTGTTGAATGAATGTTTTTTTCCCTTGGTTTCTGTTTCCCCTGTTTCTTAGAAGAGTGTGGTGGCTGTGTGTTTGTTGCTTGGTAGGAAAATTTCTGCAGTCCTGATCTGTGTGGCCACTGGGAGTTCCAGATAAAATGTGTTAAGGGAATTGTGTCTTCACACTTAGGAATAGGGGTGTACTTTGGGCAGTGGGGTGTTTCACAAGAGGGAGGAAAGCAAGTTATTCCACCAGCCAGGATCTGCTTAGTTAGCCCCTTGGGAATGGAGACAGAGAATGAGGAGAGGCCACAGCAGAAGGTCTGTCTGCTACAGAGCTGGGAATGAGCTTGGTGATTGTACTTGCTAGAATGGAGGGAGAGGTGAAGATCTACAGTTAGTCTGCTTGCTTCCCCAGCCTTCCCTTTCTTGTGTGTCGAGTTCTTTCCCAGGGAATGTCTGCTGGAGTCAGGGGCAGGGGTTATGCAATGAGGGGTGGTAGGAGGCTAGGAGGGGAAGATCTGTGGGATCCACTAGAGACGAGATGAGGTAGAAGCTACTGAAGGTCTCTTGCACAGCTGAGGATGGGACTGAGGGATGTGGTTTTAAGAAGCAGAAGGAACAGTGAAAGTGTGCAGTCAGCCTACCTGCTTCTCCCGTCAGAGTCAAAGCCTTACTTCCTAAGAGAAAGAATACAAACATCCAATTATATTACTATATCATTTAAGTTTTCATAACTGAATCCCACATTGTGATCTAGATACTGGTGCTCAGATAAAGTGAGGTTCAAGGTGCTGGAGGTAAATACCCAGTTCAGATCGCCACAATCCATGCAAAAGCCATGTGAGCCTGGCAGACTGCCTGTAATCCCACTTCATTTATCTCCCTCCTGGATAGCTGAGGGTAGTGAACGAAGCAATGAAAGGCTGCAGAATTAGGAGACTGGCCGCTTTCCGGAGCTCTAGGCTACAGCCTGCTCTGGTAGCTGCCTAACAGTTAATCCTTGTGGCTATCTGCTAGGAACAAGAGTGTGACAGGAAGTAAAAGACATAACCCCATCCTATTTGTGGGTGCCCAATGATCAGACATCCCGTGCTTGGTAACTCTTTCCCCCCCACCCCCTCCCCGGAAAGCTTTTATCCTAGGGAGTCTTTGTGGCCCCTGCACGGGCTATGGGTGCCAAGAGGTAATTGATTGTCTACTTTGAGAAGCATGTGGTCCCACTTGTATGTTCAGTTTTGAAACTGAGAGCCGATCAGACAAGATATTAGGGTTCAGAGCTTAGTAGTCTTATCCATCGCCCTAACTCTTGAACAAGTCCATAGGCTCATCTGTTTGGCTCTCAAGCCAGCAGGAGCAGGGTGTAACAATCATTGGCAGGCAGCGTGATGGTCTGTTTAATTGCACCCTCCACACTGAGAAAAGTCACTGAAGGCTTCAAGCTTCGGTGACTATTGGGGTCACTTGAACAAAATTTCAGAATGGCCTATTTGAGATTTTACAGACCTCACATTTTTAACCCTTTCCATATAAACATAAGACCCACTAGCCACAGCCTCACCCTGACTCTAGGCAACAGCAGGCTATCCAAGACAATGGTCTAGTATTGATGGGTGCATCGGAAACCAGATACCTTGAACCAGGCCAAGGGTGTGTTGTAATGAATATTTGAATGTGAAGCTGTTTGGTGACACACTGCAGCTTCCCATTGCATTACTATGAACAAACATGCCATAGAGGTGGGAAAGATGGAGAAACAGAGCAGTGAGTGCTCCAGGGAGAGAGGTAGAAGTAGAGACACAACCACAGGGACAGGTGTGAGAGAAAGCTGTGGCGGACAAGGGACCATGCAGTTGCCATGTAGAGCCAACACAGTGGCATGCAGCAACCTGGAGCTTGGGCAGACCCAGCACCCAAACACCCCAATGGAAACCATATGGGTGTTCATGGTCCATGTTGCCCGGAAGGGCATGTTGATATTCTTCACCTCTGCTGCTGCCCAGGGCTATGACAGTGTCTGTGGCCTGTGCTGTAGCAGGGGGCCATGTTGATGTCTATGGTCTGCACTGCCACCGGAGACCATGCTGAGGCCTGTGACACATGTTACACTGATGGCCATGTAGATGTCCATCGTCTATGGTGTCCCCAGAACTCATGTGTAAGTCCATGACCCACACTCCTGTTGACTATAAAAGACAAGGAAGCTACTTTCGCAGTGTCATCAATGACTGCAGTTGAGAATGAGAGACATAGAAGCTTCTGTGACAACCTCTCTTCCCACCTTATCCCACCCCATAAAAATAACAGCCTTTCAGAAAGCCACTGAAGAGAACCCTTAAAAATTGTGATAAGGATGCTGAAGCCTGCCTCTCCACAATTGATGGCTTCTGGCTGGGGTTCAGGTGCAGAAGGACTCAGTTTTCTTTAAGGGTTGGCCAATGGGAGCTTGACCATGTTCCAGTGAGTATAAGGGCAACACAAATAGGATTTTTTTTCTCTTCCTCATTTTTTGGGGGTTGCCAGGATAGGGGGCCAAGCTGGGAGGACTAGGAGTGATTGGGGTGCATGATGTGAAATTCCTGAATAATCGATGAAAATATTAACTGAGTAAGGAAATAAACTCTTGCGGGAGGCTGACAAATCCTGACTGCAGACTCCCTCCGCCCAGCTTCTGTTCTCTAACTGGGCTAATAAAGTCAGTCCATTTTCAAATACAACAGGAAAAGCTCCTCAGCTCCTATAGGAAGTACCCCAATTATATGAACTCCAGATTGGTTTACAATTTTTTTTTAAGGCTGAAGAGATGGCTTAGTGGTTAAAAGAACTATATGATCTACCAGAAGGCTGAGGTTCGATTCTTGGTACCTGCATGGTAGCTCACAGCCATCCATACCTCCAGTACCAGAGGGTCTGGTACCCTCTTCTGGCCAGGCATGCACAGACACACATGCAGACAAAATATGCATCCACATAAAATACATACATACGTACTTTTGAAAAACAAAACAAATAGTTTTCTCAAGCTCTATAATCTGGCAGCACCTAAAAACCTTGCAACTATGAGCTCTGCAAGTTCTGCCCTAGGATATTTTACTTTTAAACCAGTAATATTGTCCTACAGCTTTAAAAAAATTCTCTATGCTCTGAAAGTAGCTGATCTGGAGGTGTTGTTGCTATTGGTGGTGGTGTTTTCTTTGTCTGTCAAATTCTATAATTAGTGAATATTTTTAATGTATGTCTTTGTAGGAATACATTGAGGAGTCAATCTAGCTTTCCAACAGTTCCTTTGGCTGGTTTAATGAGGGGCTTGGTGGTAAGGTGAAGAGTGTTTCAAATCCTCCTAGACTTCTTTCTCTTCCAGTGTTGCCATCCAGGCCCCAGTATCCCACTGATAAGTACATAAACATTGCATATTCCTACACGGTAAGTCTTTATGACAATTCCAGATTCTTTCATAAACTTTTGAGGGGGTTTACTCTGGGTTTAGAAGAGAGCTTTGTTTTGTTTTCTTTTTTTAGACCGTGACTGAAGAAAACTCAGTGGTAGCAGGTACATCCGCCTGCCCACGCTCATTTTATAAGGCATTTGTCTAAGTCCTGGCTTCTTATTAACAGCCTGAGAAGCTAACCAAGCAATGAACTCTGTATTCAAATTAAAGTGGAAGGTCAATGAACTCTGTATTCAAATTAAAGTGGAAGGACTAGGGCTCATTCTAGCCATGTGGTTCTCAGGTTTTTCACTTGTCTTCTACTCTAGGAAACTCTAGGTAAGCTAAGTTAACCCATCCAATTTTACATGTTTCCATATACCAATTACAAATTCATACCATCTCTTTAGTGGGGACCTTGAAATGTCTTTCTAGTTTATTTGGCAAGTAAATAATTTTATGTAATTTAAAAATTTTCCCAAGTCAGCCATTTCATTCTAACCTCTAGTAAAGCTAACCCATTTGGCTGGCGATACAGATACTCTAATTCCTTAACTCTTAACACATAAAATTAGCTGGAGACCCAGAGAATAGCATCCCAGACTCCTTGGTTGGAACTAGCCTGTTCTTAGAAAGGTAACTACTCAAAGATGATTGGGCCTGGTCAGTTACTGGATTCAATAAAACCATGAATTCAGTCCAGTTTAAGGACTGCTCATATAAACATAAGAATTCAAAATACAGACTCCCGTAACTCCAATGTGATAGAACTTACAGTCACCTGCAAGGATGGGTGGGCACAATCGGCCTTGGCAGGGCCCTCGGAGCACTCTGAACTCCCAGGTTTCACTGGAACTGTATTTTGTATACCAATCTTAGAAAAAGAAAATAATCATACAAGTTAAATTTAATTGGGGGGGCGCCTATTTAGAGAGCTCTGCTCTCCTCCTTGGCGAAGGAATACTTAGAGCCAAGAAATGGGTCTGCCATCCAGAAAAAGCCTGATTGGTTAGGCCACTCTTTCTTATTTGAGCATGTCTGGCAGTGTGCAGCTTGTGATTAGCCAAAAGCTTAGCTTTTCTGAATGTGCAAGGATCAAGTATTGCTTAGAGAACATACTCCTTAGAGATGGGTAGGTGTCACAAAGGTGCATGTGTTTGCACATGGATGCACTTGCACATGGGTACATACATGTAGAAGCTGGAAGTCAACCTCAGATACCATCCCTGAGGAGCCAACCATCTTGTTTTTAGAGACCACGTTTCTCGTTGGCCTAGAACTTGAGGAGTAGGTTATGGTGACTAGTCAGTGAGCTCCATGAACCTGCCTATATTCACTTTCCAGGTGTTGGAATTACAGGTGTGTGCTGCATGACCCAGTTTTTTTTTTTTTAAGTAAACTTAGGTGTACAGCAAACAAGCTACTGGCTTAGTTATCTCTCTTCTCTTCGCCCTACAAGAACATCACTTAAGTTAGGAGGCACAGGTTGGCTGGCTGGTTTGATAAGTGAGGTCTCACTGTATTGCTCAGGCTGGCATTGAAGTAGTAGGTAGTCCTCTTGCCTCAGCTTCCTCATAGGTGGAAGTTCATTTACATACCAATTAGGTTACAGTTTGCTAAGAAGAAATTTAATCCAAGTTAAATTTAACAACATCTTCTAACATTATATGTTGATACTATGTATTGTCTCGTTGTGAACTCTCACTCCCTTCTTTGAACTTTGAAACAAATTACATCTCCAGGTGTCAAGAAGTAGTTCCACATAGTGCTTAGATTCTGTTTTTCACTTGGCTGAATTAAGAGGCAAGTCAGGCAGCCATTTTTCTTGTATGAATCATAATTAAGACTATGATTTTATAGCGAGCAATTTCTTGGTTTGGTAGCCTTCTGATTCTGAAAAAAAAATAGTGTAGTTCTTGCATAGAGATGGTTATTAGATGCCCTATCTACTTTCTCAGTTATTGCAACAATTATAAAAACACGGTGATATATATTTGTTCCGTAAGCTAGCAAGAGTGGACTCTACAATCTGCAACTGAAGACCAACCAATATACTCAAGTGTGCCAGTCATTTTGAAAACTATTCACTGAAAGGATTCTCAGGACCCAAAAGTTGTACTTAGAGTTACAGCCAGTGATCGAAATGAGAAAAGGTCAAACAGTCTGGGAGGAACCAGATCCAAGCTTCCAAGATACCACCACCTCGCCTGCAGTTTTGTTTTTTTTTTTTTTTTAAATATTCTGTAATTTGGCTTTTTGGTTCTACAATTTTATAATAAATTGATTTTTAATAACAAGCAAAGCAGTGTCAGAGGATTTTCATTATTGCCGTTGTTGTTGTTGTTGTTGTTAGGTAAACAGGGATTCCTAGAGGCAATGCTAAAAACATAAACTAATAATAAAATAAAATCTAGGGGTAGTGGCAGAAGGTCATCATGAAATAGAAAATCAAATTAGATCCACCACAGTCAGTGTGGATCTGAACATAATTTAAAGTTCACAGATGAATTTCCCTGGGCTGGCTCTGTGACTTCGGTATGGAAACTGTGGCCTCTCCATTCATGATCCACAATGAGCATCTGGAGGCAGCTAATGGGATGGCTAACGTTAAACTTAATGAATTGTGTTATTCAGTGTGGAAATTTCATGTTGGTGTAAATGGAAGTTGTCAGTTCTCCTAGGTAATTTCCTTTAATAGTTTTAAATAAAAGTCACCTGGCTGTGATGAACTCACACACATCATGAAGCTAGATGAAGGCAGCTACTCAAGCCAACATTACTCAGTCCTGAAATTTATATACCTCAGCGAATGTCTGGACACTTAAGTTAGCCATTCTAAAACCATAGAGTTTCACTTTAGATTTTACTCTTTCACGACCAATTGCACTTTTATGTACTTATCCACCACAAGTGTGTGTGGCTGAGAGCATGACAGAATTGAAGCCAGGTGAAAACTTATCTTTATATCCTCTTTCTCAACTCATGTTTTTTGACCTAAATTCTGTACTACCTCATCAATTAATATTACCCTTTCTTTCCTGACCAAAAAAAAGGGGGGAGCATGTCCTGGAGGGACCTTTATGAAGTTAGGTGGGAATGAGTTGCCCCCCTGAATCAACTCTGCACCCTTCCTCATCTTACTACTCAGAGACTGACAGCTGTGAACAATAGCAGCCTGACCTTCCCTTTGGCTTCTTTCTGAGTCCAATCCAATGCTAGGGTGGTACCAGGGATGGGAAGGCAGGAGAGAACAGCCATCATTCTTATAGTATTTGGTCTATTCCTGTAGGGTTGGTGGTGACTGTGGCTCCTTGCCCATGGCCATGTTACTGCAACTAAAGAGCTCCATGAATTCTAGTAACTACAACAGCTTCAAGCTTAGTTAGAAATAAGAAGGGTTTCCTCTTGGGCTAAACCTTGGATTCTATGATAGTCAGGCTTCACAGTCAACTAAACTAGGGAAGGATTATCTAGGAAACACTTCTCTCTGTGCCTGTTGAGGGTGTTTTCAGTGAAGTTAAACTGAAGGGGGAAGATTCATCCTGAATGTGGACAGCATCATCCAATATGGTGGGGTTCCTGAATGAAATAAAAGGGAAAATCAAGTAGAATACACACACAAAAGAAATACTACCCTTTCTTGGTCTCCTTTCTAAAGGTGGTAGTTGGAAAGAAAATGGCCCCATAGGCCCATAGGGAGTAGCACTATTAGGAGGTGTGTTCTTGTTGGAGGAGGTGTGTTGAAGAAGGTGTGTCAGTAAGGGGTGGACTTTGAGATCTCAAATGCTCAAGCTAGGCCTAGTGTCATTTTCACTTCTCCTACCTCAGCTCCTTCTCCAACACCATGGCTGCCTGCACGTTACCATGCTCCCTGCCATGACCATAATAAACTAAACTTCTGAAACTGTAAGCCATCCCCAGTCAAATGTTTTCCTTTAAAAGAGTTGGCATGGGCATGATGTCTTGTCACACAAAAAAAGAAACCCTAACTAAGACACCAAACTTTTAGCTGTTTGCATATATACATGTATACATATGGACTAGAATTGGTGTATGAGGAAGACCTCGTGGATTTTTCTTCCTAAGACTGGGTAACATTCTAAACATATCTATCTTCCTGAAAATTTCATGCTTCCTTTGTTTTAGAGTTGATTAATATCTCATTTGTATAAATGGTAATTTGAATGTAATTGGTCCCCATAACCTCAGAAGAAGTGACTCTATTGATAGGTGTGGCCTTGTTGAAAGAAGTGTGTCACTGTGGGGGCAGGCTTTGAGGTTTCTTTTGCTTAAGCTTTGCTCAGTGTCTCAGCTCACTTCCGGTTGCTTCCTGTTCCATGTCTACCTGCATTTCACCATGTTCCCTGTCGTGATAATAGACTGAACCTCTGAAACTGTAAGCTGCCACCCCAATGAAATGTTTTCCTTATAAGAGTTGCTGTGGTCATGGTGTCTCTTCACATGAAGAGAACCCCTAAGACAGAGTATGTATACCAACTTTTTACTATCCATTAATCTGTTGATGGACTTACAGATTGGTTTAATTCCTTGTTATTGTGAATAGAACAGTGGTAAATATTGAAAGGGGTACTCAGAAGGGGTACTTTCGTAGAGGGAGACCCACACCCAGGAATCAGCGAGGCCACGAACTGGATGTAAAAACAAGAGGCTTTATTGGAGACGCGGGTACCCGGGGCGACTTAGCTTCTGTGTGGCTAAGCGCCCCGAGCCAAGGGAAAGGGGTCCTTATATAGGGAAAAAGGCGCAAGCTAGGAGCAGGGATTCTATTGGATGGTTCAAATGAGGCACAGAGCCATTCCAGATCAGCATATTCTCAAGGTCTGGTGTCTGGTACAACAGACTTGATTCCTCCCTCCGCGCCCAGGTGGCTGACCTTGGGACGGAGGTTCCCCATCGGGCGGGGGGGCGCGGAGGCGGGGGGCGTCCTCTCCCCCTCGGCCCCAGCCCCGGGGCGCGGTGCCAGGTGGGCGGGCCTGGGTCGAGGGCCCCCCGCCTGGGTGAACCGGCTTGGGAGGGAGCCAGCCGCCAGGCGTGTGGGAGTGTGCGCGCGTACGGGAGTGTCACCGAGAGAGAACCAGCCAGGGGGCGGGGTCTTTCAATATGAATGTGTCCCGCGCGCTATATGTTCTCGCCGGCAAGAAATACAGGCAGGACACTCGGATCCTTCTGCAGGAAAGCTTTAATGCATCTTGAGAGGGGAGAGCATAAGCTTACCAGAGCGGAGACCCTGAACCAAGAATCCCATCCCTTAATAAAGGCTGGCCGCGGCTGCCTGGGACGTGTTACCCTATGAATGGCTTCAGCTCCTCAGGCCAAATGAGCCACGGGATAGGCAGAGATCAAAGGAATGGAAATTACCCAGCGCCTGTGAAATAATTTACATTCGGTGCCTGTAGGCACCATCATTGTAATGGAGAATGCAGGAACGGCTCCCTACATGAATGTGTACGTTTTTCTATGGCAGGGTGTAGAGTCCACTGGGTATACTCCTGGAAGTAGAATAGTTTATGTATATGGTAGTTCTATTTATAATTCAGGAACCCCTAATATGAGTTCCACAATGGCTGTTATTTTTTTTTAAGAACGACACTGAAAAGGAGCTTTTATTCAGGTTCACAAGAGTAGTTTAACATTACAAAGTCAATGTCCTTCATTACAATGACTGACTACCCAAAACACAGAACAGCAAACAAGATCCACTAGGTGATAATGCTCCCTGACTAGATGGCTAATATGGAGAGCAGACAACACAGTGAGTGTTAGTAAGAATGAGAAGTAGACAGTGCTGCTAGCAGTGTTGCCTGTGAGGCCCTGCTGGTGTGAGAACTGAATATAGTCAAACTAGAAAACAGTTTGGCCATATCTGCTAAGCTAAATCATGTCCTGGCATGTTGTAATCAATGGAAATTTGTATATAGCTTTAATCAAAAGCTACAACACATGCTAAATGATTTTGTAGCAATAATCATAATAGTAAAACATCAAAAAAAAATCCTGCCTGCTCAGAATGGAGTGAATTACTAAATTGCAGCATCATTGCTAAGTAGAATACTGTGAAACAGTCTTGCTAAGAAATTTTAATGTTATCTTGAGTTTCTGAGTATATAAAATAGTTATGCTCACTAAATACTTACTGATAATAATCATACAGAACTTTATGCAAACCAATTCTTCAGTAGTCACATACTTTAACCATTTATTAATAACACAAATTTATATACTACTAAGATAGATGTGGCTGTTTCTTTCACACAAAGACTTTAGTCCTGGCTGAATATTTCATAATGCAGGGTACAGAATGCATTTGGTGGTTTTCAGAGCTTATCAGTATTTTGATTTTGCAATACTCAGCACTGAACATGCTTTTTCATATAAATACATGTTACAACATAGCAGAAGTATGTTTCAGGCCATTTTAATACTTGCTGGAAATTCTATCCTAATTCTAAGCAAAAGTTAATAATTTTTAAAATGAAAGTTCATTCAGCAACTCTACAGTAACCTTAAAAATCAAACAGTTCAACATGATATTATCCAAAAATGCACTAATTTAGTACTTTCATGCCTAGGAATGATGCTTCTAAAATCTCTTAAAAGATGAATTTTAGAGAGAAATAAGTCTAGTGAGGCTAAGTCCCTGCAGTGTGGTGAAGGAAGGAGTTTGGGCTGGGAGAGGCTTACCAGTATTGGGTAATCTTGTCTCACATAGATTTGTATTGGTCTTTTTGGGGTGTATATAGAGAGTGATAGAAGTGATAAGTCCCATTAAACACTTTATAGTGTTCATCCAATGAATCAAATTAAAGAGTTTTCTGGACATGTAAGTTTTTATTATTTTTCAGATGGGTAGACAGGGCTGGAAAATGTATCCCCTCATGTTCAAGGAAAGTGGTCTGATGTGATAAATGCTCAGAATCTGTCTCTGAGCAGGGCATGATGGCTCATTCAGGAGGCTAAGGCAAGAGGACCATGAATTCAGGGTTAGTCTGGGTTCTATAGCTACATCCTATCTCTAAAATAAAAGGAGCCTGCCCCTGAGCCTGAACTTGCTCTTTTGGTATGCTTCAATGTGACTTTTAACATGCAGTCAGGAGAGGGGGATAGTGAAGGACAGCTGCTTCCCCTTGGCAGTAATGACTTAGTCAGAAGACCTTGTTAGTGGACATCAGCTTGAGTCAAAGTGAATCCTGCAGTGTTTGCAAGCCTACCACCAAATACAATATTTTTCTTTTCTCCACATTACTACACTACTGACACGTCTTCACTTCAGAAATCATTATTCAGAAATGTGTGGTTGCTTCCAGAGTGTATCTAATACTCTTGGGACATGCATTTCAAAAAGAAATGAGAGGGCCTGTCTCAGCAGTTCCACGGAGGGTTCTGTGTGCCTCTGGTGAAGGGTTTGGCCTGATAGAGGCAATGTTCCTGTCCTTTGCCAAGTTGGCTTTCCTTATTCTCATGTGGCTGGCCATTATCTGAGCAGATTCTAGTCTCTTGTCAGCTGGAAGCTTGAGCAGTGCTTTCCCTTTAACCACACAGCTACCAAAACTGGTCTGTCCCTCCACTTTCTTTAATAGTGTATTTTTAATTATTACTTAATTTTTTATGTTCCAATCCCAGTTCTCCCTCCCTCCTTCCCTCCCAACCCCTCCACTCCCCCTCCTTCCATCTGCTCCATGGAGAGGGTAAGGCCTCCCATAGGAAGTCTCCTAAGTCTGTCCCATCATCTGGCTGAGGCAGGACCAGGGCAACTCTCCATCCCCACACCCCTGTGTCTAGGCTGGGCAAGGTATCTCTCCATATAGAATGGGCTCCACTAAGTCAGTTTGTACATTAGTGTTAGGTATTCCACCCACTGCCTCATATATTGTCCCAGTCACACCATTATCACCTATATTAAGGGAGTCTAGTTTGGTCTTATACAGATTCCCCATTTGTCAGACCCGAGTCAGTGATCTCTCACTGGCTTGAGTCAGCTGATTCTGTGGGTTTCCCCCATCATGGTCTTGACTGCTTTGTTTGTATTATCACTCCCCCCGCACTTTTATTGTACTCCAGGAGCTTGGCCCAGTGGCTAGTTGTGGATTTCTGCATCTACTTCCATCCGTTTCTGGAAGAGGGCTCGGGCTTCTCTGGGGATATGGATTGTAGACTGGGTATCTTTAGCTTTATGTCTGATGTCCACTTATGAATCAGTACACACTATATTTGTCTTTCTGATTTTGGGTTACCTCACTTAGTATGGCTTTTTTCTTGTTCTGTCCATTTGCCTGTGAATTTTAGGATGTCATTGTTTCTTACTCTCTTGTGAAAACATACCACATTTTCTTTATCCATTCTTCAGTTGAGGGACATCTAAGCTGTTTCCAAGATCTGTCTATTAAATATAATGTTGCTATGAACATAGTTGAGCAAATATCCTTGTGGTGTGAATGTGCCTCCTTTGGATATATGCCCAACAGTGGTATTGCAGGGTCTTGAGGTAGGTTGATCCCTAATATTCTGAGAAATAACCATACTTATTTCCACAGCAGCTTACCAGTTTGCACTCCCACCAGCAATGGAGAAGTGTTGCCCTTTCTCCACATCCTCTCCAGGATAAGCTGTCATTTGTGTTTTTTATTTTAGCCATTCTGATGGGTGCAAGATGGAATCTCAGAGTGGTTTTTATTTGCATTTCCCTGATGACTAAGGATGTTGAGCATTTCCTTAAGTGTCTTTCTGTCATTTGAGATTGTTGTGTTATAAATTCTCTATTTAGACATGTACACTATTTTTATTGGATTATTTGGTAGTTTTATTTCTGGTTTCTTGAGTTCTTTGCATATTTTGGAAATCAGGCCTCTTTCAGATGTGGAGTTAGTGAACATCTTTTCCCATTCTGTAGGGAGCTGTTTTGTCTTGTTGACATTGTTCTTTGCTTTACAGAAGCTTCTCAGTTTCAGGAGATCCTATTATTAATTGCTCTAAGAGTCTTGCTACTGGTGTTCTATTTAGGAAGTGGTCTCCTGTGTCTAGGTGTTAAAATGTATTTCCCACTTTCTCTTCTATGAGGTTCATTGTGGATGGATTTATATTGAAGTCTTAGATCCATTTGGACTTGAGTTTTGTGCATGGTAATAGATATGGATCTGTTTGCATCCTTCTATATATATACCAGCACCATTTGTTGAATATATTTTCTAGTTTTCCATTTTGTATTTTTAGCTTCTTTGTCAAAAGTTGGGTGTTCATAGGTGTGTGGGTTGATATCGGGGGTTTTTTATTCAATTCCATTGGTCTACCTGTCTGTTTTTATGCCAGTACCAAGCTGTTTTCATTAGTACAGCTCTATAGTAGAGCTTGAAGTCCGGGATGGTGATGCCCCCAGATTCATTTTATTTCAAGCTACCACAATCACTCCCTGGCCTCCATAAGCTTGCAGACATATCATAATACAAAACTGCATTCAATACAACTTCAAAAGTCATCTTATTCCCAAGCAATAATCTTGAACTTATTTAAAAGTCTAAAGTTCCAAGTTGCTTCTGAGATGCATGCAATCTCTTAACTGAAATCCCCTGTAAAATCAAAATAAAAAAGCAGATTATATACTTCCAACATATAAAGGCACAGGATATACATTACAGGATATATTCTCAAGGATAGTGAGGAAATACTGGACCAAAGGAATTCCAAAACCCAGTTTGGCAAACTCCATACTGCATTTCCATGCCTGATGTCAAAGTGCTCTTCAGATCTCCAACTCCCTTCTGCTTTGTTGACTGTCACACACTCTTTATCTTAGGCTGGTTCCACTCCCTGTTAGCAGCTTTCCTTGGGATCTCCAAGGCAATCCAGGCTTCTATTTCCCAGCTTCACACAATAGCTTCTCTTGGCCTCCATTCAGGGACACCCCTGACACATACCTGGCCTCAACATCTTTTCTTAGCCATGGAGGAAGATTGTATAACTCCTTTCTTCTTTCTATCCTTGACTCTAAAGCCAGAATGATGTGACTGAAGCTGCCAAGTTCTGCTGCTTGATGGGGCTGGAACATGGCCCCCTCATTCAATAACATGTTCACCAGCTTTCTGTTTTCCATGATGTCCTTCCCTGCCTAAGCTTGGATATTGTGCAACTGGATCTGTAGACCAGGGTGACCTCAAATTCAGAGATCCACCTGCTTTTACCTCTGGAGTGCTGAGATTACAGGCATGTAAAATCACACTTAGCTCTAAGCATTTCTTTAATTCCTTTTCACAAGTTGGAAACTTGGCTGGTTAGGATCTGCCCTGAAGTCACCATTCTCTTTATTCCATTTCTTAATCAGTTCATCTCCTTGAACACGGGACTTAGCTCCATTCCACTACCTCGTGTTCCTTTTCTCTTCAAATCATACATTTTATATTTTGCCTTTCTCAGTTGCTCTTTTTCATTATAAATCTTCATTAGAGTTAACACTAATAACTTCATGACAGAGTCTATACCAAGCTGTTTTGAGATTTCCTCTGACAATGGAATTAATCCACATCTCTTTACTTTAGCCTCAGGCAGACTCTCATACAAGGGCAAAAAGCAGAAATGTTATTCACCAAAATTCCCTAAGAACAATTTCCAGGCAACATACTAAAATCTTCTCTGAAACCTCTTGAGCAATTTAAATCACTCTCAGCACCACTTCATGGCTTCCATGTTTCTGCTAATATGAGCCATTAAGCAGTGCTTAAAGCAGTTCATTGCTTTCCTACCCCAAATTTCTCCAAGAAAAAGCATGGTTGGGCCTATCACAACAATATGCCAGTCCCTAGTACCAACTTACTTTAGTTAGAATTTCTATTGCTGTGAAGCGATACCATTAATAAATTAAGTCTCATAAAAGAATCATTTAATTGGGGATAGCTTAAAGTTTCAGAAATTTAGCCAATTATCATCATGGTAGAACATGTTGGCCTGCAGACATGGTGTTGGAAAAGGAGCTGGAATGTCTACATATTGATCTGAAGACAATAAAATGAACTGGACATACCTTAAGCATAGGGGACTTCAGAGCTCACCCTGACAGTGACACACTTCCTCCAATAAGGCCACAGCTACTCCAACAAAGCCATACCTCTTAATAATGCCTCTCCCTATAGAGGCCATTTTCTTTCAAACCACCACAGATTCTCATATCTTCTCTGGGAAGCATATGCCAAAATCAAGTTAAATATCTTTATATAGTCCTGGCACTTAAAATTAGATGTGTGATTACCTTGAATTAATTGCATGTGTGGTGTGAAAAAGGTCTTAATACACATGGTATACAGTTTTACTAGTGTAATTTGTTGATAAGTTACTCCCTTCCAAATTTGACTCCTGCTTCAAAGTCATCAGATCATCTATGTGTCCTTCTGAACTTGGTATTGTATTTCATTGAGTCATCCCATCATGTCAGTAAACCCACTGCCTGGAGTACCATGAGCCTATAACTGTGATGAGACAGACCACCAGCTGTCTTCTTTCTTATGATTTCCTTAGCTGTTTTAAATACGAACTCTGCAAGATCTTTTCCCATCCTATAGGGAGCTGTTTCCACAATTGCTGTTATTAATTTGAGCTCCTACCACAAGTGATTAAAGATTCCTGTCTCCCTACATCCTCTCCAGCATCTGTTGTTATGGTTGTAGACAATATCCAATCTTAGTAGGATGACCTGATATCTCAAAGTAGTTTTACTTTGCATTCCTATGATGACTATTCATATTGAACTCTTTTAAAAATAGTTATGGACCACTTGTGTTTCTTCTTTTAACAATTTTCAGTTCAATTCATTAGTCCATTTGCTGATTGGCAGTTTTATTCCCTTGTTATCTAATTTCCACAGCTCTTTGTCATTCGGGATATTAGCCTCTTGCCTAAAGCATACCTGGTAAAGATTTTCTCCCATTCTGTGGGTCTAAATATTTATTTTCCCACTTTAGGGACTTCCTTCTCTCATAGAAAAAAGTCTTTTAGTGCTTGTACAGCATGCTTTATCTAATTAGTACTGACTAATTATGTCTTTGTTGGTGGTAAAAATTGCCTTATTTTTTATTTTTTTATTTTAATTAGAAAGAAGATTATTTTACATGTCAATCCCAGGTCCCTCTCCCTCCCTTCCTCCCCTGCCCGCCCCCAACTAACACCCTAACTATCTCATACCCTTTCTGCTCCCCGGGGATGGTGAGGCCTTTCATAGAGGGTCTTCAGAGTCTGTCATATCCTTTGGGATAGGGCCTAGGCCAATCCCCTTTTGTCTAGGCTTAGGGAATATCCCTCCATGTGGGATGGGCTCCCAAAGTCCATTCCTATGCTAGGGATAAGTACTGATCTACTACAAAGGGCCCCATAGATTTCTGAGGTCTCCTCACTGACACACACATTCAGGGAGTCTGGATTAGTCCTATGCTGGTTTCCCAGCTATCAGTCTGGAGCAGGTAGCTCTCCCATGTTCAAGTCAGCTGTTTCTGTGGGTTTTACCAGCCTGGTATCAATCCCTTTGCTCATCAGTCCTCCTTTTGTGCAACTGGATTTCAGTTCAGTTCAAGGTTTAGCTGTGGGTGTCTGCTTTATTGCCTTATTTTTTAAGGAATTGATTTAAATTTTTGAAGAGTACCAAAAGTCCCTGGCCCACTCTGGCAGCTTGAATTTCACCTGCAAATCCTGTCTTGTCCAAAAAGGCTCCAACTTTGTCCTTGATTTCTTCAGGAGTTTTGAGACACTATGGTTTGTTCTCTCCACAAACTGAGTCATTTCTGGTTTCTAACACACCTTCAAATGTATCATGGCCGAGACTCCTCTGGGATATCCTGCTGTTGCCATAGTCATGGAGATCCTTCAGCCCTGGTTCCATAGGACCGGCCCCTTCAGCAGCTCGCAGAGTAGATGTTGGAGTGGACTGACTCAAAGCACTGGATCTGGGCCCTGATTGTAGCTGAGTTTATCAGCCACCAGTCAGCCCCACCTCATCATCTACCCAAATCATTTTTCTTCAATGACTTTATTTTTAATAAGGAGATCTTGGTTTCCCCAGCTAAAGTAATGTGTTAATCTCGTGCCTCTGTCCAGCTTTATGTTGGGCACTAAGAAAGCTTTATGTTGGGTAAAAGAAAGGGTTTCTGATTTCAAGAAATACACTAGTGTGTTACAGAGATAAGCTCAAGTCAGTCTTATAACCCTAAAAACTAGGGACAAACTGGGATAAAAATTAGAACCTTTCCAAAGTAAGTACATGACAGCATCTAAAGTCACCAGAAAACAGCTGGTCTGACCTTCAAATAGTTAATGTTCTCCTGGATTGTCATTACTCTAGCTACCCATAGCTACATCACCCCATAGTACAAACCAATCCTTTACACATTCTCTTCAAGAATAAGGCCACTAAAGCTTGTATCCAACAAAGTCTCCTATTCCCACAAATCTGAGTTTCTTCTAATAAGAGAGACTCCAGCCAGGTGGTGGTCCCAGCACTCAGGAGGCAGAGGCGGATGGGTCTCTGTGAGTTCAACGGCAGACTTGTCTACAAAGAGAGTTCTATGGCAGCAAGGGCTACACAGAGAAACCCTGTCTTGAAAAACCCAGAGAGAGACAGAGACAGAGACTCCAAATTGTATAAATGCCAGAAGCCTAGAGAATACATGGCACAAGAGAAGTGGTGGCATATTTATTTCAAATATCAGTTAGCCAAAAAAGCAAACAAAAGAATTCGAGGAGGTCCAATCCAGAAAATGGATTGTTCTTCATTTTGGATATCCATTGCTCAGAACCAGATAGTAAATGGACCAGATAGTAAAGAGTGTTGGTAAAGAGCTAGTCAGGGCTTCTACCAGTGAGAACAGTCAAAGTTTCTGAGATGGGTACAGTGGCACATATCTGTAATCTCAACACTTGCAAGGCTGAGACCTGAAAGTGGAGATTTCAATGACAAGTTGAAGCAAAAATAGCATCAAGACCATTTCTAAAAACAAATTAATAAATAAAAGGCAGATTCTTGTTGGTGATGAAGATGAGCTGGGATGGCATGATGAAAGAGAGTCCAAGAACAGAAGACAAGGGACCATTGGCATTGGGACAGGGCTGTATTTAAGCATGGAAGAGCCTTATTGTAGGCATTTTCAGGACTCTACACTTGTAGACCAGTGATTTTACATGAAAATAACCATTATACTAAGTGTTCTTGCAGGATCTTGCCCATGATAGTCCTTGAAGGCAATCACACTTTTAGGAGGTGAGCTATATCCCCCACAGTACCTAGAACAAAGTCCTAATCCGCAATATCTCAGAATCTGATCTTAATTGAAAATCAGGATTGCAACAGAGGCCAGGATGCCATCATACCCAGATTTGTAGCACTCTGGTACAACTCTAGCCAACTAACATGAAATATCAGATAGGTGTACTGCCTTTAGTTCTATTAATATCTTATACACATTCATAAATGCAGTGAAATCTGACCTAAGTGTTCAAACCAATTAGAAATCTACAGCATGAAGAAGAAAACTATTTTATAAGGAAGTTGGTTAAATTCCAGGATTCTGGGAAGATTCTCCTTTGCAATTGAAAAGTATGACTGGTGGTGGAGATCAATGAAAACACAGCCAAAGAGGTCTGAGGAGGCTCCCATCTGAATTCTTCAGTATGGGGAATTATTGCAGTAACAGCACTTTTATAAGTCATGGGCTTGTTGTTTCATCACCTCACTTTAGGCTGTTATACTGGCTGTTCTTTAGTCCCTTTTATCTTTCTTGGTCAAAGAGTGCTGGTCCGTCTTGTGACCCATATCATGAGAGGGAACTCACCCCCGCTGACACTTCCTGGAGGGCCAGGACCCAGAGGTGGAAGACCCTAGAGACCTAGAATAGAGCCAAACATGACTGGCACAAAAGAAAAAACAAGTCAATGAAATGATCCCTAATGATATTCATCAGATGCAGCAACTGATGAAAACAGATGCAGAAACCCACAGCCAAACACTATGCAGAGTTAAGGGACTCCTAAGGAGGAGGGGGAGGAAGGATTGTAGGACCCAGTGGTGTCAAGGGCACCACCACAAAACCCATAGAATCGGCTAACCTGGGGTCACAGGGGCTCACAGAGACTGAACCAACAACCAGGGAGCCTGCATGGGACTGACCTAGGCCCTCTGCACATATATTACAGTTGTGTAGGTTGGTCTTCTTGTGGGACTCCTAACAGAGAGAGCAGGGGCTGTCTCTGACTCTATTACCTGCATTTGGGATCCTATTCCTCCTACCGAGTTGCCGTGTCCAGCCTTAATAGGAGGTGCCTAGTCTCACTGCAACTTGATATACCATGGCTGGTTGGTATCCATGAGAGGT